>NC_083837.1:3551828-3764328 GCF_015708825.2 Lethenteron reissneri | reverse complement strand
TTGCGTGTCTCTTTCTCATCATCAACATCACGGTGGCTAGGAGATGTTAACTACCTCGCCTGATGTGCAGGAGGTCGTGGGTTCGATCTCGACGCTGATGACTGCTGTATATCTCAACCTGCGGGCGCTCATTAGGCGAGCGCTTTCTTTCGTTTAAACCGTGGAAAACAATTGGCGCGCCGCTGCGCGGGCGACCGAACCACGATGGACGCGCGCTAAACGTCGCCCGAGTCCCCGTCGCGACGTGATGCCACTTGGACCGGAAGGCGGAACGGACGGGGCTCGACGCAGCGCGACGCGACGTGCGGAGGTTTCTTTGATCCCGCCGGAGGGGGAATTGGGGGGGGGGGGGGTCTTTGACGGCACGTGGGCGACGGAGTGAGAAAGCGTCGAGAATTTTTAAAAAAAAACCCCCCCCTCCCCCCCAGGCAAGGGATTTGAGGAGCGGCTGTTGGCGATCTTACGAACGTCGCTCTCGCCGCCGAGCCAGAAGCGGCGCTGAACGCAAAGCGTCGACAAAGCGTCGACAAAGCGTCGACAAAGCGTCGACAAAGCGCTCGACAAAGCGTCATCAAAGCGTCAACAAAGCGTCAACAAAGTGTCAACAAAGCGTCATCAAAGCGTCATCAAAGCGTCGACAAAGCGTCATCAAAGTGTCGACAAAGCGTCATCAAAGCGTCAACAAAGCGTCATCAAAGCGTCATCAAAGCGTCAACAAAGCGTCAACAAAGTGTCAACAAAGCGTCATCAAAGCGTCATCAAAGCGTCGACAAAGCGTCATCAAAGTGTCGACAAAGCGTCATCAAAGCGTCAACAAAGCGTCATCAAAGCGTCATCAAAGCGTCAACAAAGCGTCAACAAAGCGTCATCAAAGCGTCATCAAAGCGTCGACAAAGCGTCGACAAAGCGTCATCAAAGCGTCAACAAAGCGCTCGACAAAGCGTCGACAAAGCGTCATCAAAGCGTCAACAAAGCGTCAACAAAGCGTCATCAAAGCGTCAACAAAGCGCTCGACAAAGCGTCGACAAAGCGTCAACAAAGCGTCAACAAAGCGTCAACAACGCGTCATCAAAGCGTCAACAAAGCGTTTGACAAGCCCCACCGTCCGCTATTTCCTCTCTTCTCGCCGCCTAATAAATAAATGATGCGTATTGGTGGCCCACCCGCCCGCGGTGGTGCCGCGTCGTTGTTCATGCCGTGCGGCTAAACGCCACACGGCGCGAAGGCATGCGCGCCATCAGTCACAGGCCCCCTTGCCGGGACACTGCGGTAGAACAAGGGGATTGATTGCGGCTGCGACCGCACGGTCCCCCTGCCCGCCTCCAACAGTGCCTGCGATGCTCGCCTGGGGTTTTGTACGTCGGGGTTGAGTCTATAGGTAGTGTTGAGTCTATGGGCAGTGTTGAGTCTGTGGGTAGTGTTGAGTCTATGATGCAGTGTTGAGTCTATGGGCAGTGTTGAGTCTATGGTGCAGTGTTGAGTCTATGGGCAGTGTTGAGTCTATGGGCAGTGTTGAGTCTATGGGTAGTGTTGAGTCTACGGGTAGTGTTGAGTCTATGGGCAGTGTTGAGTCTATGGGCAGTGTTGAGTCTATGGGCAGTGTTGAGTCTATGGGCAGTGTTGAGTCTATGGGTAGTGTTGAGTCTGTGAGCAGTGTTAAGTCTATGGGCAGTGTTGAGTCTATGGGTAGTGTTGAGTCTATGGGTAGTGTTGAGTCTATGGGTAGTGTTGAGTCTATGGGCAGTGTTGAGTCTATGAGTAGTGTTGAGTCTATGGGCAGTGTTAGTCTATGGGTAGTGTTGATTCTATGGTGCAGTGTTGAGTCTATGGGCAGTGTTGAGTCTATGGGTAGTGTTGAGTCTATGGGCAGTGTTGAGTCTATGAGTAGTGTTGAGTCTATGGGCAGTGTTGAGTCTATGGGTAGTGTTGAGTCTATGGTGCAGTGTTGAGTCTATGGGCAGTGTTGAGTCTATGAGTAGTGTTGAGTCTATGGGCAGTGTTGAGTCTATGGGTAGTGTTGAGTCTATGGTGCAGTGTTGAGTCTATGGGTAGTGTTGAGTCTATGGGCAGTGTTAGTCTATGGGTAGTGTTGAGACTATGGAGCAGTGTTAGTCTATGGGTAGTGTTGAGTTTTTGGGCAATGTTGAGTCTATGGGTAGTGTTGATTCTATGGTGCAGTGTTGAGTCTATGGTGCAGTGTTGAGTCTATGGGTAGTGTTGAGTCTATGGTGCAGTGTTGAGTCTATGGGTAGTGTTGAGTCTATGGGCAGTGTTGAGTCTGTGGGCAGTGTTGAGTCTGTGGGCAGTGTTGAGTCTATGGGTAGTGTTGAGTCTATGGTGCAGTGTTGAGTCTATGGTGCAGTGTTGAGTCTATGGGCTGTGTTGAGTCTATGCGTAGTGCTGAGTCTATGGGCTGTGTTGAGTCAATGGGCAGTGTTGAGTCTATGGGCAGTGTTGAGTCTGTGGGCAGTGTTGAGTCTATGGTGCAGTGTTGAGTCTATGGGTAGTGTTGAGTCTATGGGCAGTGTTGAGTCTATGGGCAGTGTTGAGTCTGTGGGCAGTGTTGAGTCTATGGTGCAGTGTTGAGTCTATGGGTAGTGTTGAGTCTATGGGTAGTGTTGAGTCTATGGTGCAGTGTTGAGTCTATGGTGCAGTGTTGAGTCTATGGTGCAGTGTTGAGTCTATGGGCAGTGTTGAGTGAGGGTGGGTGGCATCTGTGTGCACACTGCCCTACATGACATCATCACAACTGTCTGGACCACAGGATGGGTTCCGCAGGATTGTAAGAATTCCCTGGTGGTCCCCCCCTCTTCTAGAGGCTGGCATGCCTACGATCTAGAGGCGGGGGACCGCACAGACTACAACAACTATAGGGGCATCTGTCTTCTGAGTGTGCCAGGAAGGGTCCTGGCAAGGATTATTCAACACATTCCTGCGGAGGGAGCTGGTAGGAACGTCGGGTTGCTCGGTCAATGGCCTGCAGGGTCAACGGCGGCGTGGTGTATTCCGCAAATATGCCCGACTGTGAGGGCGGGCACAAGCCGGCGTGAGTAGGTTAAACGTTGAGTTTTATAAGGGCACCACGGGGTGACCAGCCCCTCCCCACCCAGCCCCACCCAGCCCCACCCAGCCCCTCCCCACCCAGCCCCTCCCCACCCTCCTTTCTCCACCCAGCCTCTCCCCACCCTCCCCACCCAGCCCCTCCCCACCCTCTCCTCTCCACCCAGCCCCACCCCTCTCATTTTTGAATGCACGACGGACGGACACAATAATCCCCTGTGGGCTGGTGGAACCAGGTGGTTCCTACCAGTAACATGGCCTTCACAGACACGCTGAGAAGAGGTTTGCGGAGTCCCAATGTGGTTTCGGACCAAGGCTGTCCGGCGCAGATGCCATATTCCCTTTCCTTCTGCTATGGCAGAGGTGCAGTGATTCCAACAAGACCTACATCTCTGCTTTATTGACCTAGTCAAGGCCTATGATATCATCAACAGGCCAGGACTTATTTGTGCTTTAGGAATCCCTGACTGCTCACGATCATCAAGGGCCTTCATGATGGTTTGGCAGACCCGGGTTAAGCTACGTGGCCAGGAGTAGGAGCCATCCCCTATTCACCTTGGGGTGCGACAAGGATGTCCTCCGGCTCCCGCATTATTTCGCATCATCTTTGTCCACGTAGTTCGAGAAGATTTCCATGGCCGTACCGGAGGACTTTCCATCCGGTACAGATACAACGGGAGGCTGATCGACGCCCGGGTGAGGTCGAGGGATGGCTCCCTATTGCTGAACCACGTTATGTATGCCGATGATCTGGTGATTGCTGCTCACTCAGGGGAGGAGTTGGAGGCGCTGCTGCTGAACCTGGAGCGTGCCACCAAGAGGTGGGGCCTTACCATCAGCCCCACCAAAACTAAGCACCTGCCTGGGTATTTTGTGCCACCAAACACTCCACCCCTCAGCTCCCCATTGGTGATGGAGCAGTTGTGGAGAGAGTGGAGAGTTTTCCATACCTGGGCGGTGTGCTTATGACCAGCTCCAGTTTGACAGCAGAGGTCTCACTCCGAATCAGTCGAGCGGCAATATCTTTTCATCGGTTGCGTAACGCTGTGTGGAAGCTACGCGGTATGTCTCTCCGCACGAAGCTTCGGGTTTTCTCGACCACAATGATGCCCTCCCTTCTCTAAGCTTGTGAAGTGTGGACTCCTCTAATGGAACATCTGCGCCGGTTATAAACATTCAGGCTGGCATGCCTACGATCCATCATGGGTTTAACCAGGCTGGATTATGTGAGGAGTTCTCAAATGATTGAAAAATCTGGACAAAGTCCCATCAGTGAGCTCCTCCGGCAGGCAAGTCTGCGTTGGCTGGGTCTTGTAGCGCGCATGCCGAGCCACCGCTTGCCCAAACAGTTTCTGTTTGGCCAAATAGAGGGGACTTAACGGGCACGACATGTGCTGGAAAATAGATGGACTGATACGATACGGGAGGATGTGGAGTTAAGTGGATTTTACAATGACTGTTACCAGTGGATTTCAAGATCGCCCTCTGTGGAGGAGGCTCGTGAAGGACGCTGCTACTGGGCAGTTGGAGGCAGTCGCCCTCCAGCAACAACAGAGGGCGGAGGAGCGACGCTCACAATCACGAGCAGAGCGCCGGGCGGCTAAAGCACAGCAAGTTGGCACAGTAGGGGGTACAGTTGGTGCATCTACCAGTCATCTAAGTCAGCCAACCCATGGTACCTGGGTGTTTCCGAAACCTACTGTCAGCGGGCGTTGACACTTCACGTGGCCTCAAAGTGCACCTGGCCTGGCACAGGTGCCGTGGTGACGTCACCGTCACCTAGTGGCAAATGTCGGGTATTGGTGTGTGTGTGTGTGAGCGTGTGTGTGTGCTCATGCCAGAGTGCGTGTAAGTTTGTGTCTGAGCGTGAGTGTGTGTGAACGTTAAGGCCTTAACATGCACTTAGCCTGGCACAAGCGCTGTTGTGACGTCACTGCCATTTGTTGTGTGTGAGTGTGTGTGTGCACGTTAGCGTGAGAGTGTGTGCTTGTCTATCAGCGTGTGTGCGCGCGTGAGTGTGTGCGTGAGGGTGTGCGTGAGTGTGTGTGAGCGTGTGTGCGCGCGTGAGTGTGTGTGTGTGCGTGAGTGTGTGTGTGCGCGTGAGTGTGTGTGTGTGCGCGTGAGTGTGTGTGTGTCTGTGAGCGTGTATGTGTCTGTGAGCGTGTGTGCGCGCGTGAGTGTGTGTGTGTGCGCGTGTGAGTTTGTGTGTGTGCGCACGTGAGTGTGTGTGTGTGCGCGTGAGTGTGTGTGTGCGCGTGAGTGTGTGTGTGTGTCTGTGAGGGTGTGTGCGCGCGTGAGTGTGTGTGAGTGTGTGCGTGAGTGTGTGTGTGAGTATGTGTGTGAGTGTCTGTGAGGGTGTGTGTGCTCTTGAGTGTGTGTGCTCTTGAGTGTGTGTGCGCGTGAGTGTGTGTGTGTGAGTATGTCTGTGAGCGTGTGTGTGCGCGTGAGTGTGTGCGTGACTGTGAGCGTGCGTGTGTGTGTGCGTGCGAGTGAGTGCCTCCGTGAAGCATCACGCAGTTTTTCAGCCCGGCTGCATTTCCCAAAAGAGAGCAGTTCCACATTTCACAATTCCGCTGAAGCCAGCAGACGCGGCGCACATTTAATTTTGCTTCATGTTTTACCTCTCCCAGAAAATTAATGTTGCCAACAATGAACGTCAGCATGCGCGGTCTGTTGGAAAAATAACAAGAATACGAATTAAATTGTCTTGTTGACCTTAAGTATTGCGGAGTAACATAACAGGCAAGGTAGCAACTCATTAAATACCCGTACAGGTATTGATGCGCCTGATCCAGTTTTACGTGCAAATAATTCTGTTGTGCAATTAAACCCTCTCGAAATTGGGTCATTTCTGCCTGCAGTGCTGGCAATGTGTGAAAGTAGTTTTACAGAGACTCGGGGATTAATAATTTCTATATATTTTTACCACATTACATCCCAGCTATTGGAAGGGAGGCGAATCCATGCTCTGGGGATGTTCCCTCCCTCGCCTAGTCGGCAGGAGGTCGTGGGTTCGATCCCCGACCCTGACGCTTGTTGTACATTTCGAGTTTGCGTGCCTCTCTCTCTTTCCGTGGCTAGGAGATGTTAACTACCTCGCGTGGTATACAGGAGTTCGTGGTTTCGTTCCCGACCTTGACGCCTGCTGTTGTATATTTGGAGTTTGCGTGTCTCTCTCTCTCTCTCCGTGATGAGATGTTAACTACCTCGCCTGGTATACAGGAGGTCGTGGGTTCGATCCCCGACCCTGACGCTTGTTGTACATTTGGAGTTTGCGTGTCTCTCTCTCTATCTCCGTGATGAGATGTTAACTACCTCGCCTGGTATACAGGAGGCCGTGGGTTCGATCCCCGACCCTAACGATTGTTGTACATTTGGAGTTTGCGTGTCTCTCTCTCTCCGTGGTGAGATGTTAACTACCTCGCCTGGTGTGCAGGAGGTCGTGGGTTCGATCCCCGACCCTGACGATTGTTGTACATTTGGAGTTTGCGTGTCTCTCTCTCTTTACGTGGTGAGGATGTTAACTACCTCGCCTGGTATAAAGGAGGTCGTGGGTTCGATCTCCGACCCTGACGCTTGTTGTACATTTGGAGTTTACGTGTCTCTTTCTCTTCGTGGTGAGATGTTAACTACCTCGCCTGGTATACAGGAGGTCGTGGGTTCGTTCCCGACCTTGACACCTGCTGTACATTTGGAGTTTGCGGCTGTCTTTCTGCCTCCGCGTGGTCAAGGGGATATTTCTCCGGATCCTCTGTTTTTTTTCCCCCCCTCTCCGCATTTCGAATCGACGTCGGGCGTTTCAGAGTCATTTGGCCGCCGTAAATGCCCCACGCGATGACGAAAAGCCGCTTCCTTGGGACTGTCACTTGTGCGGTGGCCCAGGGCGCTTCTGAAAGAGAGTTACCTAGCTCAGCGGGGCCTTACCCTGGCGGAATAAATAAAAAAAAGGGAAAATAGAATCCTGAGATATACCCAGGCTGCAGAGCCTCCAGGTGTCACGCTGTGGAATGGCTTGGTCGTCGCCAAATATCCTTTATATTCTTAGGTTGTTTCGGTAAAGTCACGTAGGTAAAAAATGTAAATTAATAAAAGTAAAATAAAAATGAAATTAAAATCACGACGTTTCGGAGGCAACACAAGCTTCCGTTTTCAGGTGGAACCGTCACAGCACGATAGCTGTATCAAGTGAGAGAAATTCCAAGAAACAGTCCTTGTATATATACTGGTTGAGGGTGGGAGGAGCCATAGTGTAGTGTATAGTGTAGTGTATAGTGTATATATATGTGATGATGATGAGAGAGAGAGAGACACGCAGACTCCAAATATACAGCAGGCATGGTCAGGGTCGAGATCGAACCCACGACCTCCTGTTGTATACCACGGGTGCCACAGTGGAGCCCTTTCAGGGTCTACGCTGCACAGCTGATGGTACCGCACCCATCTCACCTCTGTGGGTGAGTGGCCCCAACAGTCCTGAGTAAGCCATCCAAAGGCCGGAGCTCACACGTGGGAATACAGTGGCAATTTTGTGTTGTTATTGCTGCTGTTATTGTATGATGAGGATATTTTTTTTCTCTGTGTGCGTGCGTGCGTGCGGTCATTGTGGGGAGCGGTGGTTTGAGCGAGCGAGTGTTGTGAGTGGGTGAGTGAGTGGGGTGAGCGAGTGGGTGAGCGAGTGGGTGAGCGGGTGGGCGAGCGAGCGAGCAAGTGGGTGGGTGAGCGAGCGAGTGGGATGAGCGAGTGGGCGAGGGCGAGCGAGTGGGTGAGTGAGCGAGCGACTGAGCGGGCGAGCGAGCGGGTGGGCGAGCGGCGAGCGGGCGAGCGAGCGGGTGAGCGAGCGGGTGGGTGGGCGAGCGGGTGGGTGGGCGAGCGGGGCGAGCGAGCGGGCGAGCGGGTGAGCGAGCGAGTGGGCGGGCGAGCGGGTGAGCGAGCGGGCGAGCGGGTGAGCGAGCGGGCGAGCGAGTGAGTGGGCGGGCGAGCGAGTGAGTGGGCGAGCGAGCGAGTGGGTGAGCGGGCGGGCGAGCGGGCGGGCGAGCGAGCGAGCGACCCGGCGGTCCGGCTTCGATTCCCGCTCACGGCCAACACCGGTGACGAATATCTGAACCGGTCCTGGGCCTCCCGTAGGTCGACTCAGCCTTAAATGATTAACCTTGTGCTGTGTGTAAACATCGCCACTGTGGAGACAAAGGTTGCCGGGCGTGGCGCCGACCACCCACACCCCCTGACGACGCCTGCTGTATATTTGGAGTTTGCGTGTCTCTCTCTCATCATGATCACGGTGGCTAGGAGATGTTAACTACCTCGCCTGGTCTGCAGGAGGTCGTGGGTTCGATCCCCGACCCTGACGCCTGCTGCATATTTGGAGTTTGCGTGTCTCTCTCTCTCATCATCATCACGGTGGCTAGGAGATGTTAACTACCTCGCCTGGTATGCAGGAGGTCGTGGGTTCGATCTCGACCCTGACGCCTACTGCTGTATATTTGGAGTTTGCGTGTCTCTCTCTCTCATCATCATCACGGTGGCTAGGAGATGTTAACTACCTCGCCTGGTATACAGGAGGTCATTGGTTCGATCCCGACCCTGACGCCTGCTGCTGTATATTTGGAGTTTGCGTGTCTCTCTCCCCGTAGTCGCTTTGATTTCAAGTGGTCAACAAAAAAAAACATGTTTTTCTGGCCTGGACTTTTGCAGCTGTTTTAGACTAATTTCAGGGTGCTGATTACAAATCTGATCTCAGATTTGCTCTATCACATCTCATTTTTATGCTATCGGCATACCCCATTTTCATTGATTTTACCCGAAATTAACTCTGTCGCTTATGATTGCAAGTTGTTGCGAGTCAGTGACTGCTTTAGTGTTAAAATATGGTGCTGTATTTTTAGGATAGTGTGTTTACAATATCATTTTATGTAGATATCCACATTTATTTAATATTTTTCTTCTGTAGTTTTTTTTTTAAATGCAATATTTTATATCTCAAAAACCTGATGTTATAGACAAAAACTGATGCCAGATTTGGAATCGGCACCCCAACCGTTGGAATACCTTATGCCAGAAAAAAGTGTGTTGACCAGTGTTATTCCTCCAGGCCCTCCGTTTTTTTTCCACGCGATAAGCCACTTGGTCGGACTGTCATCTGCGGCGGTCGCTTCTGACACAGAGCTACATAGCTCAGTGGGGCTTCACCTGGAAAAAAAATCTAAATAGTCTGCAGTTTCTATTCTTTGGGTCTTTCGCTAAAGTCACGTAGATAGGTTCAAAGAAAATATCAAAAATAACAAAAAAGCTACGACGTTTCGATCGTAACGTTATTTTCTTTGAATCTATCTAACGTGACTTTGCCGAAAGACCCAAAGAAATATGAATTCCTGCAGTCACGAAAGCTTTAAAGTCGAGTCTATCGTTTAGTTAAGTCCCTACTACTGATCTCTGTCACTCTTGCAAATGAGACTCCTCTTGGAGTCTCACCTGGTTACATAAAATAACCTCTAAACGTGAACCCTCACCTCTCATCTGAGCGAGTTCTGCGTAGTTGTTTAGGGTGTGCTGACACTCTGTCTTATTCGTTTACCCTCTTGATACGTTTCCTCTCCTGCTCATGACAACCAAATCAAGCGAGAAAGAAATAGGGGTCCCGTTGGAAGCGGCATCACTCACTCACTCACGCTCGCACGCTCGCTCGCTCGCTCGCACGCAGCACAATGATGGAGCTGTGGAGTTCACGGCGCGCGTCTGGCTCACGTTGAAACCGGCAGAGGTTATCCGTTTGCGGTGACGTCACTCGGCCGATCGGTGTACATTCTTGTGTTTGGGGGGACGGGGACAAGTTTGGCTTCAGGTTGACGGCTGTTAAATTCAACAGTGTGGTGTTTATCGTTACCTTCCCCGGAGGGATGACCGGGCCGAGTGAAAGCCTGGCCCGGGATTTGAAATTCATAGCAGGGTGTGACCTGTCGCGTCATCGTCGCCACCTTGGGAAATATCTGCTGTTGGTTTTGGTTGATTTTGTTTAACCGGGCGGGAACTCATTAGACCAGGGTGAGATTTGTTTGGGCTGGGCCTCGTGACACCTCGCTCACGAGGGTGCAGACTCTGTAATTGTAGGCCTCGTCTAGACTCCGAGCTAATCATCAAGACGCTGAGCTAATCATCCAGCCACTTGCCTAATGAAGCCACTGGGCCAAGCATACAGCCAGTGGCCTAATCATCCAGACACTGGCCTAATTATTCAGCCCCTAGCCTATTCATCCAGACACTGAGCTAATCATCCAGACGCTGAGCTAATCATCTTGGTTCATTCGGTAAAGTCACGTAGAAGGGAAATAATAAAATAATAAAAATAAAACATAATAAAATAATTCTCACGACGTTTCGGCCACAACGCAAGCAGCCGTCCTCAGGTGAAGACCAGGTCTGTCGGGGAGACGCTGTCTGTTTTATTTTTATTATTTTATTACTTCCCTTCTACGTGACTTTACCGAAAAAAACCAAGAAGATGAATCCCTGCAGTCACGAAAGCTTTAAATCGAAACTGAGCTAATCATCCAGCCACTTGCCTAATGAAGCCACTGGGCCAAGCATATAGCCAGTGGCCTAATCATCCAGACACTGGCCTAATTATTCAGCCCCTGGCCTATTCATCCAGCCACTGAGCTAATCATCCTATCCACTTGCCTAACCCAGCGACTTGCCTAATCATCCGGATTCTGGCCTAATCCAGACAATGGTCTAACCCAGCCAACTGAGCTGATCATCCAGGCACTGGCCTAATCATCCACACGCTGTGCCAACCATCAAGCCACTGGCCTCATTATTCAACCACTGGCCTCATTATTCACTGGCCTAATATAGCGACTTGCTTGATCATCCAGACGCTGGCCAAATCATCCAGACAATGGCGTAACCCATCCCCTGGCCATACATCCACACGACGCTGGCCTCATCATCCAGACACCGGCCTAATCCAGCAAAATTGACAGAGAGAACACGCAAACCGTTAGAGCTGGCATCGTCAAGAGTCGGGATCTAACCCACGACCCCCTGTACACCGGGCGAGGTAGTTAACATCTCCTAGCCACCGTGGTGATGATGAGAGAGAGACACACAAACTACAAATATACAGCAGGCATCGTCAGGGTCGCGATCGAACCCACGACCTCCTGTGTACCAGGCGGAAGCGACGTGGGGCAGTGATCACGTCCTTGTTGACGCCCTTGGGCAAGGCCTTCAGTGACCCTCGACCCCCCCCCCGCCGCACTCACGGCGTGTCTGGTCACGCGTGTGCAGCTGCAGGGTCCGCTGGTCCTGCAGGTGGTGAAGGTGCGAAACGTCGCCGCCCCCCGGGAACAGGAGAGCTGCCAGGGAGCTCCCCGCATGCTGCGTCTGCAGCTCACGGACGGGCACATCTCCTGCCCCGCCATCGAGTTCAGAGCGCTGTCGACGATCGGGTACGCGGACAGACTCGCTCGCTCGCACGCTCACTCACTCGCACGCTCGCTCGCTCGGAGCACACACACTCACTCGCTTGCTCGCACGCTCACTCACTCGCTCGCACACTCACACGCTCACTCGCTCACTCGCTCACACGCTCGCTCACACACTCACTTGCTCGCTCACACACTCACTCGGAGCACACACACTCACTCGCTCACACACTCACACACTCACTCGCTCGCTCACACACTCACTCGCTCACACACTCACACACTCGCTCGCTCACACACTCACTTGCTCGCTCACACACTCACTCGGAGCACACACACTCACTCGCTCACACACTCACACACACACTCGCTCGCTCGCACACTCGCTCACACACTCACTCGCTCGCTCACACACTCACTCGCTCACACACTCACACACTCGCTCGCTCGCACACTCGCTCACACACTCACTCGCTCGCTCACACACTCACTCGCTCACACACTCACTCGGAGCACACACACTCACTCGCTCGCTCACACACTCACTCGCTCACACGCTCGCTCGCTCACACACTCGCTCGCACACTCACTCGCTCGCTCACTCACTCACTCGCTCGCTCGCTCACACACTCACTCACTCGTTCGCACACTCGCTCACTCGCTCGGAGCACACGCTCGCTCACTCACCCGCTCGCTCACTCACCCGCTCGCTCACCCCACTTACTCACTCACTCACCCACTCGCTCGCTCACACACTCACTCGCTCGCTCACACACTCACTCGCTCGCTCGCTCACACGCTCGCTCACACACTCGTTCCCTCGCTCACACACTCCCTCGCTTGCTCACTCACTCGCTCGCTCACACACTCGCTCGCTCACTCACCCACTCGCTCACCCCACTTACTCACTCACTCACCCACTCTCTCACAACACACGCCTCGCTCACACACTCACTCGCTCGCTCACACACTCACGCGCTCGCTCACTCGCTCGCTCACCCACTCACTCACCCCACTCGCTCACCCCACTCACGCACCCCACTCACTCACCCCACTCGCTCACCCCACTCACCCCACTCACTCACCCCACTCACTCACCCACTCTCACAACACACGCTCGCTCGCTCACCCACTCGCTCACTCACCCACTCGCTCACCCACTCGCTCACCCACTCGCTCACACACTCACTCACCCCACTCGTTCACCCCACTCACTCACCCACCCACTCGCTCGTAATCGCTCCACGTGCTCACTCATACACTCACCCCACTCACTCACCCACTCGCAATCACTCCACGCACTCACTCACAACACACGCTTGCTGACTGAAGTACTCAAACACTCACTCACTCACATACACACTCACCCACTGACTTAGTCACTCACTCACCCACCCACTCACCCACCCACTCGTTCGCAGTCGCGCCACGCATTCGCTCACAACACACGCTCGCTCAGTAACTCACTCGCTGATCCATTCACTCACTCAATTACTCAAAGACTCACTCACACACTCGCCCACTCACTCAGGCACACACTCGCAATCACTCTACGCACTCGTTTATAGTAACACTGCTCACTCTGAAACTCACTCACTGATCTATTCACTCACTCAATTACTCACCCACTCACTCAGCCACGAACTATCCCACCCTCTGACTCATTGACTCACGATCTCACTCGAATGCACCCATTCACTCAGCCACCCATCCGCTGACTCACTCATTCACTCTCCCACTGACCTATTCATCCACTCACTCATTCATTCTTCCACTGACTCAACCATGCGCTCACTCAGTTACTCACCCATTCACTCAGCCACCCATCCACTGACTCACTCATTCACTCTCCCACTGACCTATTCATCCACTCACTCATTCATTCTTCCACTGACTCAACCATTCGCTCACTCCCTCACTCATTCATTCACCAACTCACTCCCCTAGACAATCACTCACCCGCCCGCCCACGCATCCACCCACCCACCAATGCAAGCTCATATGTGCACCATGATGCTCCATTGTGTCTGTAGATGTAGTCAATTTGCCCGGTGGTTAATGGCTGCACCGAATGTCTTCACACGGAGTTCATAATTTACTTTTCCCGGCTGCCTTGTCCATGCACACGCGCGCGCGTGCGCGCACACACAATGCAAAGACAAAGATCCCCCTCGTACAGCCTTAGCAGGCTTTTGGGGCAAGTGCTGCTTGCGGGAACATAGGAACGCCGGCACGGCGCACGAGGGGGCGGGTGGGCCAGCACCACGCCCGGCCGCCTTTGTCTCCCTACTGGCGATGTTTACACACCGCACCAGGTACTCATTTTAGGCTGAGTCAACCTAGGGGAGGTCCAGGACCGGTAAAAAAAAATCGTCACCGGTGTTGGCCGTGAGCGGGAGCCGAGCTCGGGGTCGCCGGGTTCGTAGCGCGGCGGCGGCGCTAACCGCGGTGCCACCGTTCCCACTCGTGCACAGACACGCACACATGCACACACACAGACACGCACAGACACACACACAGACACGCACAGACACACACACAGACACACGCACACGCACAGACACGCACACACACACACACAGATCAACAAGCAAGCTCTCACACACACACACAGACACGCACACACGCGCACACACACAGACACGCACACACGCGCACACAGTCACGCACACGCACACAGATCAACAAGCAAGCTCTCACACACACCTTCAGGTGTTCACCCCTACCCACGTGATTATCGGCTCCAAATCCATAGCGGCGCGTGCGTGTGCACGGCGTCGTAAGCCAAACAATCTCTGCAAGTTCGCCGCGTGATTTGCTCGCACCTATCAAAGGTGCCTTAATCCTTTACGCGTTGATCTCTTGGTTCGATCCCCCCGTCATTACCGGAGCCTCGGACCCTTAAACTCCAGCGTGATTGATAATTGGTTTTTTACCCTTCTATCTGGCAACAAAACTGACACTTTTTTTTTACAAGGAGTCATGTTTGCATAGACCACAATACCTGCAGTCGTAATGCAAACAAAAAACACAACTCTGATAATGTGCACTGTCCTTGAAGTTGTTTGGTCCACACCCGAGACAGCTTTCCTTAGAGCCTAGTCTCACATGGGTTGGACCAGATGACGCCAAAAGGCGCACAACTCAAAGACAATGCACCATCAGGGTATGAGAGCTCGGGGTTAAGCATTTACACCATTGGAACCTCATTTGCCAGTAGAACAATATGATTATTGTTTTTTTTTTACCCTTCTATCTGGCAACAAAACTGACACCTTTTTTTACAAGGAGTCATGTTTGCATAGACCACAATACCTGCAGTCGTAATGCAAACAAAAAACACAACTCTGATAATGTGCACTGTCCTTGAAGTTGTTTGGTCCACACCCGAGACAGCTTTCCTTAGAGCCTAGTCTCACATGGGTTGGACCAGATGACGCCAAAAGGCGCACAACTCAAAGACAATGCACCATCAGGGTATGAGAGCTCGGGGTTAAGCATTTACACCATTGGAACCTCATTTGCCAGTAGAACAATATGATTATTGTTTTTTTTTTACCCTTCTATCTGGCAACAAAACTGACACCTTTTTTTACAAGGAGTCATGTTTGCATAGACCACAATATCTGCAGCCGTAATGCAAACGAAAAACATAACTCTGATAATGTATGCACTGTCCTGGAAGTTGATTGGTCCACACCCGAGACAGCTTTCTTTAGAGCCTAGTCTCACATGGTGTTGGACCAGATGACGCCAAAAGGCGCACAACTCAAAGACAACGCACCATCAGAGTATGAGAGCTCGGGGTAAGCATTTACACTATTGGAACCTCATTTTCCAGTAACAAAATATGATAATTGTTTTTTTTTACCCTTTTATCTGGCAACAAAACTGACACCTTTTTTTTTTACAAGGAGTCATGTTTGCATAGACCACAAATACCTGCAGCCATAAAAAACATAACTCTGCGTGATTATCGCAGAGGCTAGAGGCCGCGCTGAGATATTAAACTACGATTCGTTTTTTTATTTTTACCAGGTAAGTGAAGCTCATGGACCACGAATGCCCGGACTAAACCGTTATCCGCTGCTCAAACCGTGGCGGCAGCAGCAGCTGATGATGATGATGCGAATGCTCGGGCACTCGATGATGAACAAACGAAAATGTAAATATCTTTGATGCGTGTGACTGGAGTACGTTTTTTAAAGTATTATTATTTTTTACCAGGTTAAAAATTATTAAGCGACCTGTTCACAAATGAATGCTCATTAGAGTGGCGTAGACATTTATAAAAAAAATATTTTATTTACAAAAAAATATATTTTCTATTTTTTTGTTTTTTGACCTGGTAAAGCCGACCGAGCTACGTAGTTCTTCTTCAGAAGCCACTTGTCCACAAATGATAGCTCATTAAAGTGGTGTGGACATTTATAAATGTTTTTTAATTCCTTAGTTTTTTTTAATTTTTACCAGGTAAGGCCCACTGAACTGCACAGCTCCTCTTCAGAAGTGACCCGTTCACAAATGATAGCTCAACGAAGGGGCGTGGAAATTAATAGCGGCAGCAAAATGACTCTGAATGCTCGTCGTTGATTCTAAATGTGGAGGGGAGAAACCAGAGGACCCGGAGAAAAATCCACGCGACCACAGGGGGAGAGAGAGAGAGACACGCAGACTCCAAATATACAGCAGCAGGCGTCAGGGTCGTGATCGAACCCACGACCTCCTGCACACCAGGCGAGGTAGTTAACATCTCCTAGCCACGGTGATGATGATGATAGAGAGAGAGAGACACGCAAACTCCAAATATACAGCAGGAGTCAGGGTCTGGATAGAGCCCACGACCTCCTGCATACCAGGTGAGGTAGTTAACATCTCCTAGCCACGGCGATGATGATGATAGAGAGAGAGACATGCAAACTTAAAATATACAGTAGCAGGCGTCAGGGTCTGGATAGAGCCCACGACCTCCTGCATACCAGGTGAGGTAGTTAACATCTCCTAGCCACGGTGATGATGATGATAGAGAGAGAGACATGCAAACTTAAAATATACAGCAGCAGGCGTCAGGGTCTGGATAGAGCCCACGACCTCCTGTATACCAGGCGAGGTAATCAACATCTACTAGCCGCCGTGATGATGATGAGAAAGAGAGACACGCAAACGCAAATATACAGCAGGTGTCAAAGTCGTGATCTGTCGGAAAGACAGCGTCTGAATGACGCTGTCTTTCCGACAGACCTGTTCTGAGGACGGCTGCTTGCGTTGTGGCCGAAACGTCGTGAGAATTACTTTATCATGTTTTATTTTTATCATTTCGTTACTTCCATTCTACGTGACTTCACCGAAAGAACCGAGAAGATGGCTTGGGGTTGATTGATGGTCGCGTTCGTCCGGCCGGTGGCTCCCCTCTCCACGCTGCTCTATCGGCGATCGCGAGAGAGAGAGCGAGCGGCGCTCCCCACGCGTCCCCATCGGATTTCTGCCGAGGGACCGCCGCTACGGCCTGCTCGCTGTTCGAGCCTCCCTAAGTCGCTCATGCATTTAGATGGGACCGAGGCGGGTGACTGCAAAGAACCTCCTTACGCCTCTCCCTCGACCCTCACCCCTCACCCGCTCCGCCGCATCTCGGCTCACGAGTTTAAATCCTCCCGAGGTCGGATTCCCGAAGCCTGTCGTATTTGTGTAAGATTGGGGGGAGTTGGGGGTGGGGGGTGGGGGCAGGTCTTGAAGTATGAATTTGAGCGTCCGCCGGAGTCAAGAGAGCGGGGCAGTGTTTTTTTTTGGGGGGGGGGAGAATTGTCCAGCAAAGCGAATCACGATGGTACATTTGACCGCGGTACGTGCAGAGGACATTTAACCGTGCTACTTTCAGAATACATTTGACCACACTATGTGCAGAGTACATTTAACCGCGGTACTTTCAAAGTACATTTAACCACGGTACATTCTGAGTACATTTAACCACGGTACTTTCAAAGTACATTTAACCACGGTACATTCAGAGTACATCTAACCACGGTACTTTCAGAGTACATTTAACCGCGGTACTTTCAGAGTACATTTAACCACGGTACTTTCAGAGTACATTTAACCGCGGTACTTTCAGAGTACATTTAACCGCGGTACTTTCAGAGTACATTTAACCGCGGTACGTGCAGAGTACATTTAACTGCGCTACGTGCAGAGTACATTTAACCACGGTACTTTCAGAGTACATTTAACCGCGGTACTTTCAGAGTACATTTAACCGCGGTACGTGCAGAGTACATTTAATTATCCCCCAGTTCTGTAGAGAGTGAGTGTGAGTGAGTGGGGTTTGTAATTCTCCCCCAGTTCTGTAGAGAGTGAGTGTGAGTGAGTGGAGTTTGTAATTATCCCCAGTTCTGTAGAGAGTGCGTGTGAGTGAGTGGCGTTTGTAATTCTCCCCCAGTTCTGTAGAGAGTGAGTGTGAGTGAGTGTTAGTGAGTGGAGTTTATAATTCTCCCCAGTTCTGCAGAGAGTGAGTGTGAGTGAGTGGAGTTTGTAATTCTCCCCAGTTCTGTAGAGAGTGAGTGTGAGTGAGTGGAGTTTGTAATTCTCCCCAGTTCTGTAGAGAGTGAGTGTGAGTGAGTGGAGTTTGTAATTCTCCCCCAGTTCTGTAGAGAGTGAGTGTGAGTGAGTGGAGTTTGTAATTCTCCCCAGTTCTGCAGAGAGTGAGTGTGAGTGAGTGGAGTTTGTAATTCTCCCCCAGTTCTGTAGAGAGTGAGTGTGAGTGAGTGGAGTTTGTAATTCTCCTCCAGTTCTGTAGAGAGTGAGTGTGAGTGAGTGGAGTTTGTAATCCTCCCCCAGTTCTGTAGAGAGTGAGTGTGAGTGAGTGGAGTTTGTAATTCTCCCCAGTTCTGTAGAGAGTGAGTGTGAGTTAGTGGAGTTTGTGATTCTCCCCCAGTTCTGTAGAGAGTGAGTGTGAGTGAGTGGAGTTTGTAATTCTCCCCCAGTTCTGTAGAGAGTGAGTGTGAGTGAGTGGAGTTTGTAATTATCCCCCAGTTCTGTAGAGAGTGAGTGTGAGTGAGTGGAGTTTGTAATTCTCCCCAGTTCTGTAGAGAGTGAGTGTCAGTGAGTGGAGTTTGTAATTCTCCCCCAGTTCTGTAGAGAGTGAGTGTGAGTGAGTGGAGTTTGTAATTATCCCCAGTTCTGTAGAGAGTGAGTGTGAGTGAGTGGAGTTTCTAATTCTCCTCCAGTTCTGTAGAGAGTGAGTGTGAGTGAGTGGAGTTTGTAATTCTCCCCAGTTCTGTAGAGAGTGAGTGTGAGTGAGTAGAGTTTGTAATTCTCCCCCAGTTCTGTAGAGAGTGAGTGTGAGTGAGTGGAGTTTGTAATTCTCCCCAGTTCTGTAGAGAGTGAGTGTGAGTGAGTGGAGTTTGTAATTCTCCCCAGTTCTGTAGAGAGTGAGTGTGAGTGAGTGGAGTTTGTACTTTCTCCTCCAGTTCTGTAGAGAGTGAGTGTGAGTGAGTGGAGTTTGTGATTCTCCCCCAGTTCTGTAGAGAGTGAGTGTGAGTGAGTGGAGTTTGTAATCCTCCCCCAGTTCTGTAGAGAGTCAGTGTGAGTGAGTGGAGTTTGTGATTCTCCCCCAGTTCTGTAGAGGGTGAGTGTGAGTGAGTGGAGTTTGTAATTCTCCCCCAGTTCTGTAGAGAGTGAGTGTGAGTGAGTGGAGTTTGTAATCCTCCCCCAGTTCTGTAGAGAGTGAGTGTGAGTGAGTGGAGTTTGTAATTCTCCCCAGTTCTGTAGAGAGTGAGTGTGAGTGAGTGGAATTTGTAATTCTCCCCCAGTTCTATAGAGAGTGAGTGTGAGTGAGTGGAGTTTGTAATTCTCCCCCAGTTCTGTAGAGAGTGAGTGTGAGTGAGTTGAGTTTGTAATTCTCCCCCAGTTCTGTAGAGAGTGAGTGTGAGTGAGTTGAGTTTGTAATTCTCCCCCAGTTCTGTAGAGAGTGAGTGTGAGTGAGTGGAGTTTGTAATTATCCCCCAGTTCTGTAGAGAGTGAGTGTGAGTGAGTGGAGTTTGTGATTCTCCCCCAGTTCTGTAGAGAGTGAGTGTGAGTGAGTGGAGTTTGTAATTATCCCCTAGTTCTGTAGAGAGTGAGTGTGAGTGAGTGGAGTTTGTGATTCTCCCCCAGTTCTGTAGAGAGTGAGTGTGAGTGAGTGGAGTTTCTAATTCTCCCCCAGTTCTGTAGAGAGTGAGTGTGAGTGAGTGGAGTTTGTAATTATCCCCAGTTCTGTAGAGAGTGAGTGTGAGTGAGTAGAGTTTGTAATTCTCCCCCAGTTCTGTAGAGAGTGAGTGTGAGTGAGTGTGAGTGAGTGGAGTTTGTAATTCTCCCCAGTTCTGTAGAGAGTGAGTGTGAGTGAGTGGAGTTTGTGATTCTCCCCCAGTTCTGTAGAGAGTGAGTGTGAGTGAGTGGAGTTTGTAATTCTCCCCCAGTTCTGTAGAGAGTGAGTGTGAGTGAGCGGAGTTTGTAATTCTCCCCCAGTTCTGTAGAGAGTGAGAGTGAGTGAGTGGAGTTTGTAGTTCTCCCCCAGTTCTGTAGAGAGTGAGTGTGAGTGAGTGGAGTTTGTAATTCTCCCCCAGTTCTGTAGAGAGTGAGTGTGAGTGAGTGGAGTTTGTAATTCTCCCCCAGTTCTGTAGAGAGTGAGTGTGAGTGAGTGGAGTTTGTTATTCTCCCCCAGTTCTGTAGAGAGTGAGTGTGAGTGAGTGGAGTTTGTAGTTCTTCCCCAGTTCTGTAGAGAGTGAGTGTGAGTGAGTGGAGTTTGTTATTCTCCCCCAGTTCTGTAGAGAGTGAGTGTGAGTGAGCGGAGTTTGTAATTCTCCCCCAGTTCTGTAGAGAGTGAGTGTGAGTGAGTGGAGTTTGTAATTCTCCCCAGTTCTGTAGAGAGTGAGTGTGAGTGAGCGGAATTTGTAATTCTCCCCCAGTTCTGTAGAGAGTGAGTGTGAGTGAGCGGAATTTGTAATTCTCCCCCAGTTCTGTAGAGAATGAATGTCACTGAGTCGAGTTTGGATGTTTCCCCTTCTTCTGCATGCATTTCCTCCGTTTTTACCCACCCCTAGGAAATTTCTCCCTTCGCTGGAAAAACAACGGCACAATGCAACAGTGTTGTATTGGCCAAACAATCATCTCAATGCTTTAAACAAATAAACACCTGCTAATGACCCGATTGACGACAATACCGCCAGATGCCGATGGGAAAACTTGGCAGATCCTTCCCGTAAAATCGTCTTCAGGCTCGTGGCAATAGAAAATTATGCCGTAAAACAAAAAACGAATGCTTCAGTGCGTGACTTCATTATGGGGCGCTGCGGTGGCTAGGAGATGTTAACTACCTAGCCTAGTATACAGGAGGTCGTGGGTTCGATCCCGACCCTGACGCCTGCTGTATATTTGGAGTTTGCGTGTCTCTCTCATCATCATCACGGTGGCTAGGAGATGTTAACTGCCTCGCCTGGTGTACATGAAGTTATTGGTTTGATCCTGACCCTGACGCCTGCTGTATATTTTTGCAGTTTGCTTGTTTCCGTGGTCACGTGGGCTTTTCCCACGTGATAATGATAAGCCACTTCGTTGTGCCAAGGTCGCTTATGACTAAGAGCTGTCTCTATACCCTTTGGTTCTTTCGGCAAAGTCGCGTAGAAAATCAATTCGAATAATGATAGAATACGACGTTTCGATTGGCAACACAAGCAGCCATCATCAGGTAAGAATGAAGAAGAAAACATAGTCAACTTAGAAATAAAATGCAATCCAACACAGAAAAGTCTGCTAACACAACAGTCAACACCCCACCTGGTTGATTAACGTTCTTCCAAAGATTTCTACATTTGAGAGAGAGAGACAAAACACAGATACGGAGACACGCAGAGAGAGACACACACAGAGACACAGAGAGAGAGACACACACAGACAGACACACACACAGAGAGAGACACACAGAGACACACAGAGAGAGAAACACACACAGACACACACACACACAGAGAGACACACACCAATTGGGCCTTACCTGGTAAAAATAAACATATTTTTAATTTTTTTAATTTAATTTTATTATGTTTTTATTATTTCCCTTCGACGTGACTTTACCGAAAGAACCAAGAAGATGAATCCCTGCAGTCACGAAAGCTTTAAATCGAAAAATAAACATAGTTTAATAGTTAGAACTGATCACTCCGCTGGATTCGAAACGCAGTGCTCTACCCACATTAACAAAGACAAAGATCCCCTGTATAGCCTTCACAGACTGTAGGGGCAAGTGCTGTTCGCGAGTACTTATGAAGGCCGGCACGGTACCTCAGGGGGAGTGGGTGGCCAACACCACGCCCGGCCGCCTTTGTCTCCCCAGTGGCGATATTTACACACCGCACCAGGTACTCATTTGAGGACCTGGGTCGACCTAGGGGAGGCCTCGGACCTGTTCAGACAATCGTCAGCGGTGTTGGCCGTGAGCGGGAATCGTAGCCGGACCGCCGGGTTCGTAGCACGGCGTGGCGCTAACCGCTGCACCACCACTCCCCCGTTTGAGTATTTGACTGATACGTACATTTCCACGTGCACCAACACACACGCACGCTCACACACGCACGCACGCACTCACGCACACACGCACGCACTCGCGCACGCACTCACGCACACACGCACGCTCGCACACACGCTCACACGCACGCTCAGGCACGCACGCACGCTCACACACGCACGGTCACACGCGGACGCACACACACGCACGCACGCTCACGCACACACGCACGCACGTTCACACACACACACGCACGCTCACACACACGCACGCACGTTCACACACGCACGCTCACGCACACACACGCACGCACGTTCACACACACACGCACGCTCACACACACGCGCACGCACACACGCACGCACGCTCACGCACGCTCACGCACGCACGCTCACACACGCACACGCACGCTCACACACACGCACACACACGCACGCTCACGCACACACGCACACGCACGCACGCACACACACGCACACACACACACACGCACGCTCACACACATGCACGCACACACGCACGCACGCTCACACTCACGCACGCACTCACGCACACACGCACGCACTCACGCACACACGCACGCTCACACACACGCACGCACTCACACACACACGCTCAGGCACGCACACACACACGCACCCATGCACTCACACACACACACGCACACACACACGCACGTTCACTCACGCACACACACGCACGCACGCTCACACATGCACGCACGCTCACGCACACACACGCACGTTCACGCACTCCTTTGATGAGTTTGGAAAGGCGCTAATTGCATTTTAGGTCAAGTATAAAGCGCACGTGAAAATCATATGCGGCCGCGTGCTAATACGATTTAAATTGCATTTTCTCATAGAATGCCACGTTAAGGTAGCTGGGGGTGTGAGATGTGAAATTTAGAAACGGTGTTAGTTTGCTCGCGATTAATATGTTTAAGAGCCACTTAAGAAGTTGTTGTGCTTCTCGGCGGCTTTGGGAAACGGCGGAGGGGTTCGGAAAGTCAAGATTTTTGTCGCATTTCTTAACGCGCGTTACAGCTCTTTCAAGTGTTCCCCATCTCGTACTGAGAGTGTGGTGTGTGGGGGGGGGGGGGGGTGATGCTACGAACTGGTTCCGGGCATCCACTAAGTTGACTCGGCCTCAGATGAGTACCTGGTGCGGTGTGTAGTAAACATGCGTGTGTGCGTGTGTGTGTGTGTAAACATCGCCACTAGGGAGACAAAGGCGGTCGGGCGTGTTGCTGGCCACCCACCCCCTCGTTCGCGTACTGTTCCGGCCTTCATAGGTGCTCGCTAACAGCACTTGCCCCTACAGTCTGTTAAGGCTATATGGGGATCTTTGTTCTTTGTTGTGCGTGTGCGTGGAGCGGTGGCGCAGCGATTAGCGCCGCCGCCGCCGCGCTCCGAACCCGGCGACCCCGAGTTCGGCTCCCGCTCACGGCCAACACCGGTGACGATTTTTTGAACCGGTCCTGGACCTCCGCTAGGTCGACTCAGCCTCAAATGAGTACCTGGTGCGGTGTGTAAACATCGCCAATAGGGAGACAAAGGCGGTCGGGCGCGGTGCTGACCCCCTCACACCCTCGTGTGTCAAGGCTATACGGGGGATCTTTGTCTTTGCCTGTGTGTGGTTGCCACCACTTTGCGGAGCTGAGTCACAGCCCAATTGTGTCCAATTAAAACTATTAAGAGAATGTCTTTTGAGGAGCGAATAGTGCACGTGTTAAATAACTTCTCCCGACACTCAAGTTCAAGATGGGAGTACGTGCCAGGGAAAAACCACCTTCTTGGTTCTTTCGGTAAAGTCACCACGTAGAAGGGAAGTAATAAAATAATAAAAATCAAACATAATAAAATAATTCTCACGACGTTTCGGCCACAACGCAAGCAGCCGTCCTCAGGTGAAGAATGAGACACTGCCAAGCTTGGAGCTTATATATAAGCTGGGTTGGAGGTGGAAGAAGAGCGCCTTAACAAAAGAATGTGCACATCAAGAGGAATTTAGCATATTCATGGGAAATGCGTAGGAGGTGGGCGGGGGGGGGGTTTCAAAGTCATATTATGCCCGTGCATTATGCAGGATCAGCAGCACCAAAGGGAGGGGGTAGCATTAACAAAGGGAGGGAATGTTAATAGTATGTAGAAGCAATGAAACATGTGAATGGGAGAGCGGTGGGAGGAGACCCGCAGCGGAGCAAATAATGCATTCCCTGTGGAGAACACAAGATACACAGTCAATGCCAGTGAGTGGACGTCGTGAGAATTATTTTATTATGTTTTATTTTTATTATTTTATTACTTCCCTTCTACGTGACTTTACCGAAAGAATCAAGAAGATGAATCCCTGCAGTCACGAAAGCTTTAAATCGAAATTTTATTATGTTTTATTTTTATTATTTTATTACTTCTCTTCTACGTGACTTTACCGAAAGAACCAAGAAGATGAATCCCTGCAGTCACGAAAGAAGCTTTAAATCGAAAAGAGAAAAACCAGTTCAAGGGCTGATCCCGTTTTGTTCGCTTAATGAGCCCAGACTCCACAGCGACGAGTCTTGGAGAGTGGTGGGTGTCTCACGCGATGCCCTGCCGGGCTTGAGCGAGCTCCTTGTGCCCTCGTCGAGAGGTGAGATGGAGAACCCAAAGCATTGACTCAATAACTCACCTCCCTCGTGCGCCGTGCCGGGCTTCATAGGTGCTCGCTAACAGCACTTGCCCCCATCAGTCTGTTGAGACTATAAGGGGGATCTTTGTCTTTCCTCAGTCTTATTATTTATAATAAACATACGTCGCCCCGAACAGAACTTTATTTGCTCTCGTTTTCAACGCGTGCGGGCAGCGCCCAAAATGCGACCAGTCTCACCAGAACTTCGAAGCTAAGCGGGTCCTTGGGCCCTGGTCAGTGCTTGGGTGGGTGATCACCAGAGCCACGGCAGGTGTGTGGTAGGCGTGGGACAAATACACGGTACCGAGACAAAGATCCCACTTGCCGGCACTCCATTCGCGCCGCTCGCTAACAGCACTTGCCCCAGCAGTCTGTTAAAAGGTCTTTGTTATACAGATGTAATGTGAGGATATATCCAGGCTCACTGACGTATCACAACTCGTCACGATGATTGGCTCTGCCGGTCCTGGTTTACAGCCAATGGGGAGACGAGTCAGGGGCGTGGCCCTGACGTAATGGAAAGGTGACAGCTGTAAGGATTGGTTCTGCTGGCTTTGGCCACAGCCAATGGGGAGACGAGTCAGGGGCGTGGTCCCGGGAGCCTACGAGGGAGCCTGGAATATTCCATGGAGGCTAACGAGGATTGACGGGAAACGTACCACGTGACCCGGGTATTAAATAGGGGTGGAGACGAACGGCACGTGGTCAGAACGGGAACGAACGGAGGAAGGGGGCCACGCGGGAGCGGGGCTCCGGGTTGCCACGTGGTCCAGGCTGCCACGTGGTCCGGGCTGCCACGTGGTCCGGGCTGCCACGTGGTCCGGGCTGCCACGTGGTCCGGGCTGCCACGTGGTCCGGGCTGCCACGTGGTCCGGGCTGCCACGTGGTCCGGGCTGCCACGTGGTCCGGGCTGCCACGTGGTCCGGGCTGCCACGTGGTCCGGGCTGCCACGTGGTCCGGGCTGCCACGTGGTCCGGGCTGCCACGTGGTCCGGGCTGCCACGTGGTCCGGGCTGCCACGTGGCTGTGTGTCTCTCTCTCTCTGTCCCTCTCACGCTGCCTGTCAGCAGCGTGGAGGAAAAGCTGTAATACAAGTTGAATAACAGACGGATCTAGAAGTCGCCTCAACGAGCTTTATTACACATACACAGGGCGCTTCAAAAAAATGTGAACACTTTCTTTGAATTTGCAACAATACCGATAGTCCCACGTAACATATTGGACATGTGAACGTGACGGAGCAGTGGATTTTTACTCGTTAGATTGCCGTCAAAAGCGAGCGGGTGTCAGGTCTGCCGTCAGCTGACCCGCGCGATTGGCCAACGCGGTCCGTGACCTTGTCACAAGGTCACAAGGTCACAAGGTCCCGTGACCTTGTGACCCCCGGCAAAGCCGCAGTTCCCACGCGAATTAATTGACCGTAAAAAATAGATTTTTTTTTATCAAATGCTTTTTCTGGAGGAACAAGCTCGTTTTGTTTATAGGCTAGGAGATGTTAACTACCTCGCCTGGTGTATAAGAGGTCGTGGTTTGATCCCAGCCCTGACGCCTGCTGTATATTTGGAGTTTGCGTGTCTCTCTCTCTCATCATCATCATCACGGTGGCTAGGAGATGTTAACTACCTCGCCTGGTGTACAGGAGGTCGTGGTTTGATCCCAGCCCTGACGCCTGCTGTATATTTGGAGTTTGCGTGTCTCTCTCTCTCATCATCATCATCACGGTGGCTAGGAGATGTCAACTACCTCGCCTGGTGTGCAGGAGGTCGTGGGTTCGATCCCGACCCTGACACCTGCTGCTGTATATTTGGAGTTTGCGTGTCTCTCTCTCTCATCATCATCACGGTGGCTAGGAGATGTGAACTACCTCGCCTGGTGTGCAGGAGGTCGTGGGTACGATCCCGACCCTGACGCCTGCTGCTGTATGTTTGGAGTTTGCGTGTCTCTCTCATCATCATCATCACGGTGGCTAGGAGATGTTAACTGCCTCACCTGGTTTACATGAAGTCGCTGGTTTGATCCCGACCCTGACGCCTGCTGCATCTTTGGAGTTTGCGTGTCTCTCTCTCTCTCATCATCATCACGGTGGCTAGGAGATGTTAACTACCTCGCCTGGTATACAGGAAGTTATTGGTTTGATCCCGGCCCTGACGCCTGCTGTATATTGTAGTTTGCGTCTCTCTCTTTCTCTCTCTCTCGCTCCTCGTGGTCGCGTGGATTTTTCTCGGGGTCCTTCCGATTTTGCCCCTCCACGTTTAGAATGAGCGTCACGCGTTTAGAGTCTTCGGCTGCTGTTTGACGTTTCCACGCGATCATCATGATGATGATGATGAACCACGACGTTGAGCTATCATTTCTGGTGGCCAGGGTCGCTCCTGAAAGAGATCCGAGACAGATCGGTGGTTCCCGACGTGGTAAAATTGAAATTAGTGTCGTGCGGATTAGGGAATTGTACGGCGGGTCGTGTTTCGCAAAGTGGATTACCCCGATTGTTTTTTTTCGCAGTCGTTGGTGAAAATTGGCTTTCTCTCGGCGCGGTGTTTATTGCAACACGAGTGTCGTCGCCTTTGTTTCTTGGACGCCCTTTAAATCCCCCTCGCTGAGCCATGCGGGACCGTGTCGGTGTGTCGCGAAACGTAAATATTTAGTTTATTGGCTTTGCTTAATTCCGATTAAGTGTTAATGAGATTTCAGTAGTGCTGCGTGTTCTGCCCGAATGTAATTCAGACGTAGCGATCGCCTTAATTTTATTTCGCATTATTCTCGACTCACCCCCCTGCCCCCCCCACCCCCACCACCACCTCCTTCACCTGACCTCCACTGTCGGGTCCCTCTCGGCCCGTCGTTCGTTCCGCACCGGGAGCGGCCGTCGACCGCCGTTTGGCCCGACGTTTGGCCCGTCGTTTCGCCGCGATGAAGCCAAATCTTGGGCCGCCTGTCGAACCCGGCCCAGGCGGGGGGAGGAGGGGTGGGGAGTCAGATCCGGCCGCCGAGGGATGGACGCCCCGGGGCGCCTTCGTGCGTCGTCGGAGTTTGGGAGCCGGTCGGCCGCCCGCAGCCGCCACAAACACGGGCGACCCGGGTTCGATTCGCGCTCGCCGCCACAGATAACCGGTGGCGATTATCCGTGGTGCTGGTTGCTCGGCCCCTCGTGTGCCGTGACGGCCTTCATCGGCGCTCGCTAACAGCACTGGCCCCAACAGTCTGTTAAGGCCAAACCTGGGATGTTTTTTTTATCTTTTCTAAATATTTGTCCTTTTTTTTTTCTTTTCTTAATATTTTTTTCCTTTTTTAAAATCTTTTCTTAATATTTTTTGAATTTGTTTTTATCTTTTAAAATTTTTTTTTATTAATATTATTTTTTTTGTAGTGCAGATACAGGCAAACATTCCCCCGTGTAGCCTTAGCAGACTGCGGTGGCAAGTGCTGTTTGCGAGCGCCTGTGCAGGCCGGGCACGGCACACGAGTGGGCGGGTGGCCAGCACCACGCCCGGCCGCCTTTGTCCCCCTAGTATCGATGTTTGCTACACACCACGGCACCACGTAGGTTGACTCAGCCTCAAATGAGTACCTGATGTGTAAAAACATCGCCAATAGGGGAGACAAAGGCGGTCGGGCGTGGTGCTGGCCGCCCCCCTCCTCGTGTCCCGCCGTGCCGGCCTTCATAGGTGCTCGCTAACAGCACTTGCACCAACAGCCTGTTAAGTTGGCACGGCAGGGGTCACAGCTGGTGCATCTGCCATTCACCTCGGTCAGTCAACCCACACCACCTGCGTCTGCCCCGTGATCTCCTGCCAGCAGAGAGCCTTCGACACTTCACGTGGCCTCAAAGCGCACCTAGCCTGGCACGAGCGCGCGGTGACTTCACCGTCACTTAGTGGCGAATGGCGGTTGTTGTTGTTGTTGTTGCTGCTGCTGCTGCCTCGCGAACAGCACTTGCCCCACCTGTTGAAGGCTATATAGGGGATCTTTGTCTTTTGTGCTTGGTGCAATCCTGACACCGCCTCGTGTTTCCTCCCCGCACTGCCCCACGTCCCGTGCCTCGTTCAACCAACACTCCTCAACCTCCTGTGTCCCCCCCCTCCCCACCACCGTCCCTACAGGCTGAACACACCCCCAGGGAGCAAGGTTTGCCTCAATGGTTCGGTCCAAGTCGTCAATGGCTTCATGCTGCTGGAAGAGTCCAACGTTCGCCTGCTGGGGGGGGTCGTCGAGCACCTGGTGGAGAAGTGGCAACTCCAGCAGGTGAGGTCCCCCCACCCCCCGCCTCTCTCACTGCTAAACTACTGAACTATGTTTTGTTTCTAGATTTGACTGCAAGGATTCATATTCTTAGGTTTTTTCGGTAAAGTCACGTAGGTAAAAAAATTAAATTAGAAATTTATACATCGGCCGCACCTTAACAACTCTTAGAACCTCGCAGTTCAAGCAGTCTACACAACAAAGACTCATTCCTGGCAGCGGTTTCAGCCGCACCACCTCTACATAACAAAAGGCTCAGTCCCATTTACACATTTACATCAGCCGCACCTTAACAACTCTTGGAACCTCCCAGTTCAACCAGTCTACACAACAAAGACTCATTCCTGGCAGCGATTTCAGCCGCACCACCTCTACATAACAAACGGCTCAGTCCCGTTTACACGCACCTTTACATCGGCCGCACCTTAACAACTCTTAGAACCTCCCAGTTCAACCAGTCTACACAACAAAGACTCATTCCTGGCAGCGGTTTCAGCCGCACCACCTCTACATAACAAAAGGCTCAGTCCCATTTACACATTTACATCAGCCGCACCTTAACAACTCTTGGAACCTCCCAGTTCAACCAGTCTACACAACAAAGGCTCATTCCTATCAGCGTGCTTCAGCCGCACCGAACCTCACAAAAATAATATCCAGGGCCTACCTTGGCTCCTCCCACCCTCAACCAGTATATATACAAGGACTGTTTCTTGGAATTTCTCTCACTTGATACAGCAATCGTGCTGTGACGGTTCCACCTGAAGACGGAAGCTTGTGTTGCCTCCGAAACGTCGTGATTTTTATTTTATTTTTATTTGACTTTTATTAATTTTAATTTTTTACCTACGTGACTTTACCGAAAAAACCTAAGAATATGTTTTGTTTGGCCAGGTAAGGCCCCACTATGTAGCTTGCGCATTTCAATCGAATACCGCTTGCCACTCGTCTTAGCCGTGGCCAGGAATCTAACTCGGGTGGCCAGGTTTCATAGAGACAGTGCACTCGATGATTTGGCTACAAAAAACACATTGTCCTGCGGAGGGAGCTGGTAGGAACGTTGGGTTGCTCGGTCAATGGCCTGCAGGGTCAACGGCGGCGTGGTGTATTCCGCAAATATGCCCGACTGTGAGGGCGGGCACAAGCCGGCGTGAGTAGGTGAAACGTTGAGTTTTATAAGGGCACCACGGGGTGACCAGCCCCTCCCCACACAGCCCCACTCCTCCCACTCCCCACCCAGCCCCACCCTCCCCACCCAGCCCCTCCCCACCCTCCCCTCCCCACACAGCCCCACTCCTTCCACCCCCCACCCAGCCCCACCCTCCTTACCCAGCCCAACCCTCCCCACCCCACCCTCCCCACCCTCCCCACCCAGCCTGTTCTTCACCTGACGACGGCTGCTTGCGTTGTGGCCGAAACGTCGTGAGAATTATTTTATTATGTTTCATTTTTATTATTTTATTATTTCCATTCTACGTGACTTTACCGAAAGAACCAAGAAGATGAATCCCTGCAGTCACGAAAGCTTTAAATCGAAATTTTATTATGTTTTATTTTTATTATTTTATTATTTCCCTTCTACGTGACTTTACCGAAAGAACCAAGAAGATGAATCCCTGCAGTCACGAAAGAAGCTTTAAATCTAAAATTAATGAAACCGTTTAGTTCATTTTGAGCACGGCCCACCAGGGAAACGGGAGCTCACGTCGAAGGGCAGTGCCCTCATCATCATCCCCTCTGTGAGCGGCCCCGGGGATTGGCGGTGACCGTGCCACCGTTCCCTCCACTCGGCAACCGCGATACGGCAAACCGCGTAAAATGCACGTCGCGTGCTGATTGCGTTTCCATTTTTGATGTGTTTCTCTGTAATCAAGCGATTTTATTATTATAATTTTTTACTTTTTAGATCGCTGTTTTTTCTTTTTTTTGGTACGCGGTTGACCTTTTTCACGCGGACGCTTTCACAGCATCTGCTTTGGTTTCCGCTCTCGGGAGAACATTGGGGTAATGCATAAAACAATTATGTTAATGTCCCCAACAACGGGGGGACCAGCATTGGAGGCCTCAGCGCTGCCTCAATTGCCAGCGGTACCGATCCTGTTTGCTGCCAGAAATTGATCCATGTTTTACGTTGCGAAGCGCGGCACTTTGATGAATTCTCGGGGCCTTTCACAGAATTGAACTGTCAACTCTGCGCGGGCTAGCCATGGTGTTACGTGCGTTGAGCTTAATTCGTACGTAGCCAGCCATGCAAACCTCACTGTGTAGCAGAGGTCGCAAACAGGTTTTGATTCCTTACCCGTACCCGGCCGCACCAGGGTCGCAAATGGGTACCCGTACCCGGCCGGGTACGGGTAGCCGTTCCCTACCCGTACCCGTACCCTACCCGAAATGAGTGACAAACGGTTACTCACCAGTGACTCACGGCCTACCCGTACCCGTACCCGGCCGCACCAGGGTCGCAAACGGCTACCCGTACCCGTACCTGGCCGGGTACGGGTAGCCGGGTATCGGGTAGGGTACGGGTATCGGGTACCCGGTTGCGACCTCTGCTGTGTGCCACCAAGGTGGTGGTGGGGTGGGCGTTGGGGAAGACATGAAACGCTCGACCATTAGCGGTCTCCGTGTGAGATGCGGGAACGGGTCGGTGCGTTTCACGTGGAGGGGAAAGGTTTCTGCGTCAGCGGAGCACGGAGATTCGGAACTGCTGCAATTTTTATTTGGGGTCTCCGCGAACTTCCACCCAACGGCCGTTACATGTCTGCAGCGGGGGGAATGCATCATCATCATTATTATTATCATCATATATATCTTCAAAAAATTAACCCGTAAAAACAAAGTTTTTCACTATAAATCCTTTATATGCGTGGCGGCTAGAGTCCTCTCGTCCTCTGGCTTGAGATGGCTGCCACCTATGGGTCAGATGATTGCCTGCCACCATTAAGCAATTGGTAATTAAATATAATTTATTTTTTCCTAAACAGTGTAAAATTTTGGAATTTTTTTTTCACGAAAATTTATTGTCACGCTCAACGAGTCTGTGTGCAAAATGTCAGCTCGATTGGATCACGGGAAGTGGGTTAAAAAACGACCGAAAGATTTGCACGGTCGTAAGCAAGCAAGCAAGCGAACTTAATATAAAGGATTGAAAAATATATATATAAAGAATTCATTGTTGAGAAATAAAATGAGCCGGTAGAAGCGGTTCGTTTGATCTCGGTTTGCGGGGTGCGGGGCACCAGTTTGTCGGCTGCGTCTGTGACATTTCGCCAACTCAAGCGCGTTGACATTCACCGCCATCATCGCCACCTTTTGGAGGGGCGACCTGGTTTGACGTGAGCTCTGCAGTAGCGGCTCATTGATCGTCGTCGTCGTTTTAAATACGCGGGCAACGCCTGTGAGATCGCGCACTCTCGCTCGTTCATGTTAAAAACATTTTTTAGGAGAACACAAAAAATAATGCAAATTTTTTTTATTTAAATTTTCGCCCCTGAGCTATGCAGCTCTTTTTCAGAAGCGACCAGGCCACAAACGATAGCTCGACAAAGCGGCTTATCACGTGGACATTTATAGCAGCAGCCGAACACTAATTAATGCGTCACGCCAATTCTAAATGTAGAGGGGAAAAACAGGGGGACCTGGAGAAAAATCCACGTGACCACGATTAGATTAGAGAGAGAGAGACACGCAAACTACAAATATACAGCAGCAGGCGTCAGGGTCGTGGATCGAACCCACGACCTCCTGTACACCAGGCGAGGTCGTTAACATCTCCTAGCCACCGTGATGATGATGAGGGAGAGAGACACGCAAACTCCAAATATACAGCAGGCGTCAGGGTCGGGGATCGAACCCACGACCTCCTGCATACCAGGCGAGGTAGTTAACATCTCCCAGCCACCGCTGCGCCCCAAGGCAGCTCACGTACGCCTAACCATCTGCACCGATATTCCCACAAATAGAGGGCTTACTGGAAGCACTTTGGGCTCTCTGCCCTCTTAACCCACCGTAGGGGCAACGGTCAGGAACTGCAGATTTGCAGGGGAGGGGGAGAAGAGGGGAAGAAGGGGGAGCAGGGGAGTTGGTGTTGGGGGGCACGGTGGAGGTCACTCATTTATAATACTGGTCAACAAAAAAAAACATTTTTTTTCTGGCCTGGAATTTTGCAGCTGCGGCCGTCTGGAACGCTCTGCCTTCCGATATTAGGAAGCCAATGGAGCCGTGCACTTTTAAATCATCGTCTAGATTGAAAACTAATTTCTGTAAGAGCTGCCTCATGTGTTTAGTTCGTTGTCCCTTCCCTCGCACCTACGATTAGCACGTACCGTAGCCAACCTACATGCGTGTTTATTTGAAGCTTGCATGTTCTCTCTCCCCATATTCGCATAATCAACATCATGCGTTCAGGGTATTTGGCTGTATGTAAATGTTCACGTGATCATGATGATGGTGATATCAGCCACTGCCACACTGGTCAACAAAAAAAAAACCCTTTTTTTTCTGGCCTGGACTTTTGCAGCTGTTCTAGACTAATTTCAGGGTGCTGATTCCAAATGTGATCTCAGATTTGCTCTATCACATCTCATTTTATGCTATCGGCATACCCCATTTTCATTGATTTTACCCGAGTTTTACTCTGTCACTTATGATTGCGAGTCGTTGCGAGTCAGTGACTGCTTTAGTGTAAAATATGGTGCTGTATTTTTAGGATAGTGTGTTTATAATATCATTTTATGTAGATATCCACATTAATTTAATATTTTTCTTCTGCAGTTTTTATTCAAAATGCAATATTTGATATCTCAAAAACCTGATGCGATAGAGAAAAACTGACGCCAGATTTGGAATCAGCACCCCAAAATTACCTCAAAACCGTTGGAATACCTTATGCCAGAAAAGTGTGTTGACCATTGTAATCATTCCTTTCCCGGTCGATAATATTCAAACCGATGACGCCAAAAGGCGTCTTCTGGTCCAACACCATGTGAGACTAGGCTCTAAGGAAAGCTGTCTCAGGTGTGGACCAATCAACTTCAAGGACAGTGCACATACATTATCAGAGTTATGTTTTTTGTTTGCATTATGACTGCAGGTATTGTGGTCTATGCAAACATGACTCCTTGTAAAAAAAGTGCCAGTTTTGTTGCCAGATAGAAGGGTAAAAAACAAAATTTCGATTTAAAGCTTTTGTGACTGCAGGGATTCATCTTCTTGGTTCTTTCGGTAAAGTCACGTAGAATGGAAATTCACCTGAGGACGGCTGCTTGCGTTGTGGCCGAAACGTCGTGAGAATAATTATATTTTATTATTTTATTATTTCCATTCTACGTGACTTTACCGAAATAACCAAGAAGAAGAGGTAAAAAAAAACAATTATCATATTTTTTACTGCCAAATGAGGTTCCAATGGAATGTTCAAACCGCTGAGCGGGTTGGCGCTCAACGGAAGTTGCCCGCCGTAGTTGAGTCTGGCTCCTGCCGTAGCGAATTTTTTTTCTTGCAGAGTTTCTCTCTTTAAATGTCACGGGGATTTTGTTTTCCCCCTTCCCCCCGTTTTTTTAATGCCGCGCGTTTTACTGCGGGACACCCTCGGCCTCAGTTCGTTTTGGCTCGGGAGGTTAAATGACGCGAGACTGAAGACAAAGCGCTTTTCTCCCCGCGCGCCAAACTGCCCCAGTAGCTTGCGCCAGCAGCTACGTGCGTCCCGTCTGCCGCCGCTGCCGCCGCTACCGGCACGCTATAACGTTTATTTGTTCCCTGTGAATGTCATTTCACAGACCCTCGCTTTCCCGTGGTGTTTGCGCAGCTCGCAAATTTGTTTTAACCGCCCCGCGCAAAGCCGTCTCGAAGTTTTTCCGACGGACGGACGGGCGCGCGCAGCCGTTTTCAAACGAACGGCACCAGAACGCCGCCGCCACCGCCCGCCGAGAAACGCATCGAAATTCGTGGAAGTTTTAAAAAAAACGAGCGCTCGCTCTCTCTTTCGAAAAATGTAGCAAAGGGAGCGACTTTTTTTCTTTCCTTTCCGTTTCCCGACCTCATCCAGTGGCCCGGCGTTCCTGTCGTTGGCGGTTGTTTAAAATGGGATTCCACGCTTTCCCCCCGGGGGAGTTGGGACGCGCGTTGAACGCGCTTACCGCCGTCGCGAGCGGCTCATTAGCCGCGTTAAAGCTCAGCGGTCACACCTCCTCGTGCGACGCGAGACCGCCGTGAGAGATGGTGGGTGGGGGGTGTGGTGGTGGGATGCGTTGACATGAAAATGAGCTGAGTTATCGGTGCCGGCGTCGGTGGCTCCCCTGGGTCTGGAACCAACGGCGGCTCGGCTCTTCGTCGTTGCGCCGTGCCGGTATCTGAGCGCACGCAAAAGCCACAGTTTGCCGATGCTCCAGCGCTGGAATCGGGCGCCGCTGTGGCGAGATGTTCGTGACCGTGGGACCCTCTGCAGAGCCTCCGTTCCATCGCCAAACAATTGTTTTTGTTTTTAAATCAAGCACTTTTTTGGGCGGAACGCGTTTGTTTTGTTTATGGGTGCCACGGTTTGGCGAGATGTTAACTACCTCGCCTGGTCTACAGGAGGTCGTTGGGTTTGATCCCGACCCTGACGATGCCTGTTGTATATTTGAAGTTTGCGTGTCTCTCTCTCCGTGGTGAGATGTTAACTACTTCGCCTGGTATACAGGAGGTCGTGGGTTCGATCCCGGCCCTGACAATGCCTGCTGTATATTTGGAGTTTGCGTGTCTCTCTCTCACAGTGGAGAGATGTTAACTACCTCACCTGGTATACAGGAGGTCATTGGGTTCGATTCCGACTGATGATGCCTGCTGTATATTTAGAGTTTGCGTGTCTCTCTCTCTCTCCGTGGTGAGATGTTAACTACCTCGCCTGGTATACAGGAGGTCGTTGGGTTTGATCCCGACCCTGACGATGCGTTTGTATTTGAAGTTTGCGTGTCTCTCTCTCTCTCATCATCATCATCATCACGGTGGCTAAGAGATGTTAACTACCTCGCCTAGTATACAGGAGGTCATTGGGTTCGATCCTGACCCTGACGATGCGTTTGTATTTGAAGTTTGCGTGTCTCTCTCTTTCTCGCGCGGTCGTCGCGTGGATTTGTTGGTTATACGAACCCACGCGTGCCGATCGTACGAGCGCTCATCCCCATTCGTGCGTGCTGGTTTTTCTGCAGACACGCTGGGTTCCTGTCGCAAAAAAAAAAACATTCAAATCCGCGAACCTCTCCAAATATGAGATTTTGAGACGCGCCATAAATTACCTTATCGGCGTCATTGTTTCCTGCGGTATTCCAGTTTAGAAAATGCAGACCGCCGTCAAGACGTTTCTTTTAAAATCCTTTATGTTAAGTTCGCTTGCTTGCTTGCGTGCGTGCTTGCGTGCTTGCTTGCTTGCTTACGACCGTGCAAATCTTTCGGTCGTTTTTTAACCCACTTCCCGTGATCCAATCGAGCTGACATTTTGCACACAGACTCGTTGTGCGAGACAATTAATGTTCGTGAAATTTTTTTTCCAAAATTTTTACACTGTTTAGGGAAAACAAATTAAATATTTAATTACCAATTGCTTAATACTGGCAGACAATCATCTGACCCATAGGTGGCAGCCATCTCAAGCCAGAGGACGAGAGGACTCTAGCCGCCACGCATATCAAGGATTTATAGTGAAAAACTTTGTTTTTACGGGTTATACTTATTTGTCGTTTCGTCACGACGTCCGGGTGTCCTGCGAGCATCCGTTTTTGTTGTCGCCCACTTGATTCAAAGTCGCTCTTTGACCCCCCCCGGTGTCTGTTCCCCGAAGCCACGGAGGCAGCGCTGCGTCCGGGACTTTACGGCGCGTGGTTTACACCTTGGGAGGGGGGGGGAGGGCAAGAGGGGGTGATGCAGAGGGTCCACAGGTCTCGTTAGCCCAGACTTTTGGGCCGTGGCAATGCTGCACTCAGGTTGGATACCGGGGTCGATGGGCTGCTACCCTCCTCTGCGGCGAGCGACGGCGTCAATCTGAGTAACGACGTTTCGCCAGCAATTGCAACCAGCTTCATCAGGCGACAGCCAGATTTGTGACAACCCTCACTAGTTGGCTGTGTCGGGTGGTGGCGGGTTTTGACGACGTATTTATTACATTCACGCGATCTAACCCACAAACAAAAAGAAACCTCTATCACGGATGATATTTGTCGCGTGAAAGCCTACCGCGTGTTAAACTTAAACAAGTATAACCAGTAAAAACAAAGTTTTTCACTATAAATCCTTTATATGTGTGGCATCGGGCCGGCTAGAGTCATCTCGTCCTCTGGCTTGAGATGGCTGCCACCTATGGGTCAGATGATTGTCTGGCAGCATTAAGCAATTGGTAATTACATTTTTTTTTCTCTAAACAGTGTAAAATTCTGGAAAAAATTTTTCACGAAAATGCATTGTCACACACAACGAGTCTGTGTGCAAAATGTCAGCTCGATTGGATCACGGGAAGTGGGTTAAAAAACGACCGAAAGATTTGCACGGTCCTAAGCAAGCAAGTGAACTTAATATAAAGGATTTTAAAATGAGATGTGATAGAGCAAATCTGAGATCACATTTGGAATCAACACCCTGAAATTAGTCTTAAAACAGCTGCAAAAGTCCAGGCCAGAAAAAATTGTGTTTTTTTTGTTGACCAGTGCACGGTCCAAAGCAAGCAAGCAAGTGAACTTAATATAAAGGATTTCAAAAAGAGACTTCGCAATCTAGACGATGATTTGAAAGCGCGTAGCTCCAAGTACCTTCTTAATATCGAAAGGAGCTCTTGACTCTAAAAGTGCCTTAGGGCTATTAGGGTTTGGGGGAGGGTGAGGTGGGTGAGGGATCTTTGTCTTTGTGCGAGGAAGCTCAAGGGACAGACTCTGCTAACGAACAGACAGCAGACTACTCGACATCGCTCAGAGGGAGCGCAGTGGGTCACCCCCCACCCCCCCCACTCCCCACCCCCCCCACCCCCCCCCACCCCCTCACTAAATCTAAATCTTCCAGCGCACTTGGCGTGGTGCACCGAGGGCCGTGCGGTGTGCTGGTGGCGGGGAGGGTTGGTGGGGGGGGGAACAGGAAAAAAAAATTGACTCGTCGCCAAATTGGATCTTGTCATGCAACCCGCGCGCTCACCGTGCTGCGCTTCATCCCCCACCACCACCCGCCCCCCCCCCCCCCCCATTAACTGCGGGCGTGAAACATTCGGCGGCTCGATAACGCGCTCAACGCGCTCGCCCAGGTAAAGGATGGCTCGGCGGGGAGGGGTTGGTTAGTTGAGGCCTCGTTGCGCCGTCAAGAGATGCTCGCTCTCGCTGAGTGCTTCCGTTCGTACGCTTCGACGGCGGATGTCGTGTCGCCAGCCAGCCAGCCAGACTGACCGACTGACTGTGATTCAAACGACGGTCGTGTTGCTAGCCAGCCAGACTGACCGACTGACTGTGATTCAAACGACGGTCATGCCGCTAGCCATCCAGCCAGACTGACCGACTGACTGCGATTCAAACGGCGGTCGTGTCGCCAGCCAGCCAGCCAGACTGACCGACTGACTGCGATTCAAACGGCGGTCGTGTCGCCAGCCAGCCAGCCAGACTGACCGACTGACTGCGATTCAAACGGCGGTCGTGTCGCCAGCCAGCCAGCCAGACTGACCAGCTGACTGCGATTCAAATGGCGGTCGTGTCGCCAGCCATCCAGCCAGACTGACCGACTGACTGCGATTTAAACTGCGGTCGTGTCGCCAGCCAGCCAGCCAGATAGACCAGCTGACTGCGATTTAAACGGCGGTCGTGTCGCTAGCCAGCCAGCCAGACTGACCAGCTGACTGCGATTTAAACGGCGGTCGTGTCGCTAGCCAGCCAGCCAGACTGACCAGCTGACTGCGATTTAAACGGCGGTCGTGTCGCTAGCCAGCCAGCCAGACTGACCAGCTGACTGCGATTTAAACGGCGGTCGTGTCGCTAGCCAGCCAGCCAGACTGACCAGCTGACTGCGATTTAAACGGCGGTCGTGTCGCTAGCCAGCCAGCCAGACTGACCAGCTGACTGCGATTTAAACGGCGGTCGTGTCGCTAGCCAGCCAGCCAGACTGACCAGCTGACTGCGATTTAAACGGCGGTCGTGTCGCTAGCCAGCCAGCCAGACTGACCAGCTGACTGCGATTTAAACGGCGGTCGTGTCGCTAGCCAGCCAGCCAGACTGACCAGCTGACTGCGATTTAAACGGCGGTCGTGTCGCTAGCCAGCCAGCCAGATAGACCGGACGTTGCGAGTAGTGACCTCCCGAAGTTGAGTTCTGCTGATTTGTTTACCATTCCTGTGCTTTTCTCGCTCCCCTGTCGTGTTTTTTGTTTTGTTTGTAACTTCCTGACCCCGTGCCCGCTACTGGACATCGATCTTTAACACAGACGCATAAACACACCAACCCCCCTCCCGCCACCTCCCACGACGATTACATTTCGTGTTTTTGTTGTCGTCGTTATGGAACAGTGGATTACGAACGCAGCAGCGGTGCGAGCGCGAGAGAAGCGGCAGCAGCGCATCCGCTCATTGCGCTTTCAAATCCAATCAAATCCAGTCGTCCTCGTCAAGAGACGGAGGAATGAGATGACGCTACCACGGATGGGACCGTCTTTTTAAATTCTTCATATTAAGTTCGCGTGCTTGCTTGCTTGCTTGCGTGCTTGCTTGCTTGCTTAGGACCGTGCAAATCTTTCGCTCGTTTTTTAACCCACTTCCCGTGATCCAATCGAGCTGACATTTTCCACACAGACTCCTTGTGTGTGACAATTAATTTTCGTGAAATATTTTTTTCCAAAATTTTACACTGTTTAGGGAAAACAAATAAAATATGTAATTACCAATTGCTTAATACTGGCAGACAATCATCTGACCCATAGATTGCAGCCATCTCAAGCCAGAGGACGAGAGGGCTCTAGCCGCCACGCCTATAAAGGATTTAGAGTGAAAAACTTTGTTTTTACGGGTTAATTTTTCTCCACTTGGCTTCGCTACTCGCCACCCATGTCCACCCACAAGGCCTCCACCGGAGTTTAATTTGGGATATCTGAACCCAGATCCCCTCCCTCCCCTCCCTCCCTCCTTTTTTTTTAACGATCAGACGAGAAAGATGCTCAGTCTTTCGGCACTTTACTTCGTTCATCATGTCGTTTGTTTGTATTTTTTTTTTTATCAAAGATTTAACGCGTGTTTCCCGTGTAACATTAGTCCCATTGTGTGTTACTGTGTTCATAGACACCAACAAGAAACACAAATCACCCTCAAAAACCCATCACCAGATCCCCTGCTGTTGCGCTACTAGCACCATAGCGGCGAAGGCACCTGCCTGACCTCCCTCCCCTCCCTCGAATCCCTCACAGATGCAGAGAAAAGAACTGCAATCTCACATTCAGGTGGTCAACCCAGACAAAGTCTCGATGTAAAGCTTTCGTGACTGCAGGGATTCATCTTCTTGGTTCTTTCGGTAAAGTCGTCACGTAGAAGGGAAATAATTAAATAATAAAAATAAAACATACTAAAATACAATTCTCACGACGTTTCGGCCACAACGCAAGCAGCCGTCCTCAGGTGAAGAACAGGTCTGTCGGAAAGACAGCGTCTGAATGAGACGCTGTCTTTCCGACAGACCTGTTCTTCTGAATGAGACGCTGTCTTTCTGACAGCTCTGTTTCTTCACCTGAGGACGGCTGCTTGCGTTGTGGCCGAAACGTCGTGAGAATTGTATTTTATTATGTTTTATTTTTATTATTTTATTATTTCCCTTCTACGTGACTTTACGGAAAGCACCAAGAAGACCAGACAAAGTCGTCGGCAGGAGCAGTAGTGCACCATCTTCGTCGTCGCCTTGATGTCTCGTATAAAGATAAAACAATAAATTAAATAATAGCATACTACGACGTTTCCCGAAAGAACCAAAGAATAATTCCTGCAGTCACGAAAGCTCAAAAAATTAAGATAGTCTCTAGAATTTTCCATTCGTGCGTCATCGGGGTGACCGCATCTGCCGCCACGGTCTGTGCAGTCGGCTGCGTTTCAGGGTGGAGGGAAAACGCACTTCAGACTGCGGCAAGCACGGAAGAGCGTGTTTCCCAGTGTTCCCCTGCACAGCCAATCCCCCCCCCCCCCCTCAATTCATCTGCAGTACACAGAGAGAGAGAGAGAGAGCACACGGCGCAATCAATGCTCCTTTTACTCCCCACTTGAGACAGCGGCTTGGGCAAGCGCGAGAACAAAAAAAAATCCTTCGTTCGCAATTGACGGTGAAAAGATTCGCGCACGTAACGTCGCAAGCTCCCCCGTCGTCGCCGCCGCCGCTGCCGCGTGGATCCCGCGTTCATCCGCGTCGCTTGCCACCACCCCCCCTCGCCGCCCTCCCACGGTCGTGCCTGTCCGAACGCCGCACGTGACACGATTCAGCTCGTCGTTACGGCCCATCGCGTCCGGATGAGGTTGTTTAGGGGGGGTGGTTGGGCAAAGTGATGTTCCTAATCGGGGTCTTTGCTGATCTTCTTGGTTCTTTCGGTAAAGTCACGTAGAAGGGAAGTAATAAAATAATAAAAATAAAACATAATAAAATAAGAACAGGTCTGTCGAGGCGAGAGCGTCTGAATGACAGACCTGGTTTTCACCTGAGGACGGCTGCTTGCGTTGTGGCCGAAACGTCGTGAGAATTGTATCTTATTATGTTTTATTTTTATTATTTTATTACTTCCCTTCTACGTGACTTTGCCGAAAGAACCTAGAAGATGAATCCCTGCAGTCACGAAAGAAGCTTTAAATCGAAAGTCTTTGCTAATGGCAATCAAGGAGTTCCCCCCCCCCCCCCCCCGCTCCTCTACCATCTCCAAGTCAGAGGCGCCGTTGATTATCGCACGTATCTTTTTTGCGGAATCGTAATTACCAAGATGGGTGGGTGGGGGTGGGATACACGAATTGAATGCAATTTGCAGTTTGGGTAAATTTACGAGCGTCAGATGTTTGGGTCCGCGGCCAGCAGCGTCACGGGGCGATGGCGAGCGGTCGTGCAAAGGTCGAGCGCTTTGCCGCGACCTCGTTTAATTTCCCGCGCGCATCCGCTAACATCGGTGTCAAAATCGCACCTCAAACGATCCCCGACTCTCCTACCCCCCCCCCCCCGCCTGCCTGCCCTCGTCACCACGGCTCCCCCACCCTCCTTCACCACCCGGCACTTACCAGCGCCATGAAGTAGTACGGTCGAGCAGTCGCCATCACCGACACGGCGAAGGAGCGGTGCCGGAGTGAAGCTAGTTGCGGTGCCGGTAGCGTACGTTGTGAAGGGGCCTTAAATAAATACATAAAAACAGAAAAATATTGAAACTTAATTCTAGATTTGAAGTTTTCGTGACTGCGAGGATTCACACTCCTTTGGTTTTTTCGGTAAAGTCACGTAGGTAAAAAATAAAATAGATAAAATTAAATAGAATGAAAACGACTAAAATACAATTAAATATTAAAACACGCATTTTTTTACTTGCAAAGTAAAGTAATTATATTTTTAAATCCTTTATATTAAGTTCACTTGCTTGCTTGCGCACTTACGACCGTCCAAATCTTTCAGTCGTTTTTTAACCCACTTCCCGTGATCCAATCGAGCTGACATTTTGCACACAGACTCGTTGTGCGTGAGAATTTATTTTTGTGAAAAATTATTTTTCCAAAATTGTACACTTTTTAGGACAAAAATATTATATTTAATTACCAATTGCTTAATGCTGCCATGCAATCATCTGACCCATAGGTGGCAGCCATCTGAAGCCAGAGGACGAGAGGACTCTAGCCGCCACGCATATAAAGGATTTATAGTGAAAAACTTTGTTTTTACGGGTTATACTTATCTATTTATTGGGCTGTCGTTGGGACTCGGTGAGATGAGAAAAGCCCTCAACAGGAGACTATTGATTGCCCGCGCTAATGGCGGGCAGGACCACCCGCGGATAAATATTCACTTGCTATACAGCCAGATATTACGACAAATCGCGAACCTCAAACACCCAGTCGTTCGTAAAAGTTGAAGGCGGTATAGTACTATAGTAATAGAGCAAGTGCAGAGTCACTGAAACCGAATTGATAGCTGGAAGGGTTTAGCGCGGGGCCCTTGAAAGTGCGGGGCCCGTAGCATATGTAGCTACTTTTGCTACGAGGACAATCCGGCACTGCAAAGGGGGTCCACCCCCGTGGCTCAGGAGATGTTAACTACCTCGCCTGGTGTGCAGGAGGTTGTTTGTTCGATCCTGACCCTGACGATGCCTGCTGTGTATTTGGAGTTTGCGTGTCTCTCTCTCTCATCACGGTGGCTAGGAGATGTTAACTACCTCGCCTGTTGTGCAGGAGGTTGTTTGTTCGATCCTGACCCTGACGATGCCTGCTGTGTATTTGGAGTTTGCGTGTTTCTCTCTCTCATCACGGTGGCTAGGAGATGTTAACTACCTCGCCTGTTGTGCAGGAGGTTGTTTGTTCGATCCTGACCCTGACGATGCCTGCTGTGTATTTGGAGTTTGCGTGTCTCTCTCTCTCATCACGGTGGCTAGGAGATGTTAACGACCTCGCCTGTTGTGCAGGAATTCGCTGGTTTGATCGTGACCCCTGACGCCTGCTGTATAATTCTAGATTTGAAGTTTTCGTGACTGCAAGGGTCCATACTCTTTGGTTTTTATCGGTAAAGTCACGTAGGTAAAACATCAAATAAAAATAAATTAAATCACGACGTTTCGGAGGCAACACAAGCTTCCGTCTTCAGGGTGCACCGTCAGAGCAAAATTACTGTATCAGGTGGCCCACTTGATTTATTTTATATTTAATTTTTGTCTCTCTCTTGCATGGGTTCTTAACGACCACTCCCCACACACAGAGATACAAAGATGGTGATTCCTGGTATAGCCTGAACAGACTTTTGGGGCAAGTGCTGTTAGCGAGCACCTATGGGTGGCCAGCACCACGCCCGACCACCTTTGTGTCCCCAGTAGCAATGTTTACTGATACTCATTTGAGGCTGAGTCGACCTATCTGAACCGATCGTGGAGGCCCAGGACCGGTTCAGATAATCGTCACTGGTGTTGGCCGTGAGCGGGAATCGAACTCGGGTGGCCAGGTTTAGTAGCACAGCGTGCTAACCGCTACACTGCCGCTCCCCACACGCAGAGACACACACGCAGAGACACACACGCAGAGACACGCACGCAGAGACACGCACGCAGAGACACGCATGCAGAGACACGCACACAGAGACACGCACACAGAGACACACAGAGACACGCACGCAGAGACATGCACACAGAGACAGAGACACGCACAGAGACACACACACACAGACAGAGACACGCACAGAGACACGCACGCAGAGACACGCACACAGAGACACACACAGAGACACACGCACACAGAGACACACACACACAGAGACACACACAGACACAGAGACACACACACACAGAGACACACACACAGAGACACACACACACACAGACACACACACAGACACGCACACAGAGACACACACAGAGACACACACACAGACACACACACACAGACACACACACAGAGACACACACACGCACACACAGACACACACACAGAGACACGCACACAGAGTCACGCACACAGACACACGTCCGCTCCGCTTCTCCGTTGCGAGCGGCGTCCTCGTTACAAAGACAGCGACGCTGAACCTACTCGCTGCGTTCCCCCAGATTCAGCGGGCGAACGGGGACCCCCCCTCGCCCCCCCGTCTCAACCCTGCCACTCATGGTCACGCAAAGCGAACGGGGTTTAAGAGCGAAGCAAAGTTGGCTGTTAGTGGACTCTCCGGCTCCCGATCGAGCAAGTCTTCATCACCCCCTCTCCCACACTGGGTTCGTGCCGCTCGCAAAAAAACTCTCTCTTTAAAAGAAAAAAAACTAAACAAGTATAACCCGTAAAAACAAAGTTTTTCACTATAAATCCTTTATATGCGTGGCGGCTCGAGTCCTCTCGTCCTCTGGCTTGAGATGGCTGCCACCTATGGGTCAGATGATTGTCTGCCAACATTAACCAATTGGTAATTAAATATTTAATTTGTTTTCCCTAAACAGTGTAAAATTTTGGGGAAAAAATTCACGAACATTAATTGTCTCGCACAACGAGTCTGTGTGCAAAATGTCAGCTCGATTGGATCACGGGAAGTGGGTTAAAAAACGACCGAAAGATTTGCACGGTCCTAAGCAAGCAAGCAAGCAAGTGAACTTAATATAAAGGATTTAAAAACACAATCGGCCCGAACTTTCCCATCCGCGCGGCGGTCTTCAACTATAAAGTTCGTGAGACTCGCTCTCACGTTGTTACTTGGGCTGAGCAATTACCTTGCCGTTGTGCTCTTTTTTGTTCGTTCTTTTTTTTCCCCTCCGAGACATTGCGGCGGTCTCCCGCGGTGAGTGCGATGGCTTCGCTCCTCGCCGAAACACAATTAACGCCGAATCGCTTAGCGCGCTCACCGAGATTCTGCGGTGAACCGGGGGGGACCCCCACCCCGCCCGCACCGCACACCAAGCAACTTTTGCAGCACGTCACCGGAACGGGGAAAGGGGTTTAAAGTGAATGTTAAAAAAAAATCCCCGGGGGGGGCGGGGAGGGACGGATCAACCGGGCGACCGTGAACCTCGGCGCGTTCTCGCCGATTCCCGGCCCCCGCGATGCCATCGTGAATATCGCTCGAGAAGAGAGAGATGGAGAGATGCGGAGAGAGGGAGGGAGCGAGAGAAACAGGGAGAGGTAGTGAGAGAGAGACCAAGAGAGACAGAGCGAGAGAGTGAGCGAGAGGGTGAGCGAGAGGGTGAGCGAGAGAGTGAGCGAGAGAGAGAGCGAGAGAGTGAGCGAGGGAGCGAGCGAGAGGGTGAGCGAGAGGGTGAGCGAGAGGGTGAGCGAGAGAGTGAGCGAGAGAGTGAGCGAGAGAGAGAGCGAGAGAGTGAGCGAGGGAGCGAGCGAGAGAGCGAGAGGGTGAGCGAGAGGGTGAGCGAGAGGGTGAGCGAGAGAGTGAGCGAGAGAGAGAGCGAGAGGGTGAGCGAGAGAGTGAGCGAGGGAGTGAGCGAGAGAGCGAGCGAGAGTGAGCGAGAGAGAGCGAGGGAGTGAGCGAGAGAGCGAGGGAGTGAGCGAGAGGGCGAGCGAGAGGGTGAGCGAGAGAGAGCGAGAGAGTGATCGAGAGAGAGCGAGAGAGCGAGCGAGAGTGAGCGAGAGAGAGCGAGAGAGTGAGCGAGAGAGCGAGAGAGTGAGCGAGAGAGTGAGCGAGAGAGCGAGCGAGAGTGAGCGAGAGAGAGCGAGAGAGTGAGCGAGAGAGTGAGCGAGAGAGCGAGCGAGAGTGAGCGAGAGAGAGCGAGAGAGTGAGCGAGAGAGCGAGCGAGATTGAGCGAGAGAGCGAGCGAGAGAGTGAGCGAGGGATTGAGCGAGAGAGTGAGCGAGAGGGTGAGCGAGAGGGTGAGCGAGAGAGTGAGCGAGAGAGAGAGCGAGAGGGTGAGCGAGAGAGTGAGCGAGGGAGTGAGCGAGAGAGCGAGGGAGTGAGCGAGAGGGCGAGCGAGGGATTGAGCGAGAGGGCGAGCGAGGGAGTGAGCGGGGGAGTGGGTGGGGGAGTGAGCGAGAGAGTGAGCGAGAGAGCGAGCGAGGGAGTGAGTGAGCGAGAGAGTGAGCGAGAGAGCGAGCGAGAGAGTGAGCGAGAGAGCGAGAGAGCGAGCGAGAGAGCGAGCGAGAGAGCGAGCGAGGGAGTGAGCGAGAGAGTGAGCGAGAGAGTGAGCTAGAGAGCGAGAGAGAGAGTGAGCGAGAGAGCGAGCGAGAGAGCGAGCGAGAGAGCGAGCGAGAGAGCGAGCGAGAGAGAGAGAGAGCGAGAGAGTGAGCGAGAGAGCGAGCGAGAGAGCGAGAGAGCGAGCGAGAGAGCGAGCGAGCGAGAGAGCGAGCGAGAGAGCGAGCGAGCGAGAGAGAGAGAGAGCGAGATGGAGATACGAAGAGAGAGATTTTCAGAAGCATGACACGCGGGAGTCTGCATTGATTTCTGGGTTGGAGGGGGGGGGGCGAAACAGGCGGCATTTATCGTCTTACGTTCCTGAAATTTGACGGCCGTTTTGAAATGTCGAGTCGGGGAGTTGGTTCGTGTTTTTTTTTCTTTCCACACACGCGCTCGAGGCAGAGTTTACTAATAACAATAGTTGGTCGTTCTTTTTAAAGTTGTGCTCCCAATTTGACGAAAGCAGGCTGCCTGGCGTCACGCCCCGCGTGTGCACGCACGGGGTCCCACCGTTAATGGGGTCTCACTGTTAATGGGGTCTTAGACCCCGTTAACGGGGTCCCACCGTTAACGGGGTCTTAGACCGTTAACGGGGTCTCAGACCGTTAATGGGGTCTCACTGTTAATGAGGTCTTAGACCGTTAATGGGGTCTCAGACCGTTAATGGGGTCTCACTGTTAATGAGGTCTTAGACCGTTAATGGGGTCTCAGACCGTTAATGGGGTCTCACTGTTAATGAGGTCTTAGACCGTTAACGGGGTCTCAGACCGTTAATGGGGTCTCACTGTTAATGAGGTCTTAGACCGTTAATGGGGTCTCAGACCGTTAATGGGGTCTCAATGTTAATGAGGTCTTAGACCGTTAACGGGGTCTCAGACCGTTAATGGGGTCTCACTGTTAATGAGGTCTTAGACCGTTAATGGGGTCTCAGACCGTTAATGGGGTCTCACTGTTAATGAGGTCTTAGACCGTTAATGGGGTCTCAGACCGTTAATGGGGTCTCACTGTTAATGAGGTCTTAGACCGTTAACGGGGTCTCAGACCGTTAATGGGGTCTCACTGTTAATGAGGTCTTAGACCGTTAATGGGGTCTCAGACCGTTAATGGGGTCTCACTGTTAATGAGGTCTTAGACCGTTAACGGGGTCTCAGACCGTTAATGGGGTCTCACTGTTAATGAGGTCTTAGACCGTTAATGGGGTCTCAGACCGTTAATGGGGTCTCACTCTTAATGAGGTCTTAGACCGTTAACGGGGTCTCAGACCGTTAATGGGGTCTCACTGTTAATGAGGTCTTAGAGTGTTAATGGGGTCTCAGACCGTTAATGGGGTCTCAATGTTAATGAGGTCTTAGACCGTTAACGGGGTCTCAGACCGTTAATGGGGTCTCACTGTTAATGAGGTCTTAGACCGTTAACGGGGTCTCAGACCGTTAATGGGGTCTCACTGTTAATGAGGTCTTAGACCGTTAACGGGGTCTCAGACCGTTAATGGGGTCTCACTGTTAATGAGGTCTTAGACCGTTAATGGGGTCTCAGACCGTTAATGGGGTCTCACTGTTAATGAGGTCTTAGACCGTTAACGGGGTCTCAGACCGTTAATGGGGTCTCACTGTTAATGAGGTCTTAGACCGTTAATGGGGTCTCAGACCGTTAATGGGGTCTCACTGTTAATGAGGTCTTAGACCGTTAACGGGGTCTCAGACCGTTAATGGGGTCTCACTGTTAATGAGGTCTTAGACCGTTAATGGGGTCTCAGACCGTTAATGGGGTCTCACTGTTAATGAGGTCTTAGAGTGTTAATGGGGTCTCAGACCGTTAATGGGGTCTCACTGTTAATGAGGTCTTAGACCGTTAACGGGGTCTCAGACCGTTAATGGGGTCTCACTGTTAATGAGGTCTTAGACCGTTAATGGGGTCTCAGACCGTTAATGGGGTCTCACTGTTAATGAGGTCTTAGACCGTTAACGGGGTCTCAGACCGTTAATGGGGTCTCACTGTTAATGAGGTCTTAGACCGTTAATGGGGTCTCAGACCGTTAATGGGGTCTCACTGTTAATGGGGTCTTAGACTGGTAACGGGGTCTTGCCATTAACGGGTCTCACCGTTAACGGGGTCTCACCGTTAATGGGATCTCAACGGGATCTCATTGTCAACCCTTTCCCGTTCTAACGACGTCATCCTCGCAGCAGAAGCAGAAGGGAAGTAATAAAATAATAAAAATAAAACATAATCAAATTTCGATTTAAAGCTTTCGTGACTGCAGGGATTCATCTTCTTGGTTCTTTCGGTAAAGTCACGTAGAAGGGAAGTAATAAAATAATAAAAACATTTTATTTTTTTATTTTATTACTTCCCTTCTACGTGACTTTACCGAAAGAACCAAGAAGATCTTTCAAGTGGATTTTTGTGTTCAGTTCGTTGTCCTCACCCCGCACCTCCGATTATCACGGTCGGCTACGTACGGTGCGAAAGAAGTTCAACGAACACACAAACGTCGGCGAGTTGCAAGAGGCCTGTCGTTCATTTTATCTAGAGAGGCGTTGTAGCAGCTGCGCCGCTGTTTTTAAATCCTTTATATTAAGTTCGCTTGCTTGCGCGCTTACGACCGTGCAAATCTTTTGGTCGTTTTTTAACCCACTTCCCGTGATCCAATCGAGCTGACATTTTGCACACAGACTCGTTGTGCGTGACAATTTATTTTCGTGAATTTTTTTTTCCACATTTTTACACTTTTTGGGAAATTTTTTTAATATTTATTTACCAATTGCTTAATGGTGGCAGGCAATCATCTGACCCATAGGTGGCAGCCATCTCAAGCCAGAGGACGAGAGGACTCTAGCCGCCACCCATATAAAGGATTTATAGTGAAAAACTTTGTTTTTACGGGTTAATTTTTATAAGACGTCGTTGCTCACCGCAGAGAACTGTAGCGACACGACCGCCGGCGCTCTACGATAGCCGGTGCCAACACCGTACCACACGCACATACCGCACGGCCTTGTGGGAGCCTCGCTAGCGGCAAAAGTTATTTTGATCATTCTTTTTTTTACCCTTCTATCTGGCAAACAGAACTGACACCTTTTTTACAAGGAGTCATGTTTGCATAGACCACAATACCTGCAGTCGTAATGCAAACAAAAAACATTACTCTGATAATGTATGTACTGTCCTTGAAGTTGATTGGTCCACACCCGAGACAGCTTTCCTTAGAGCCTGTCTCACATGGGTTGTACCAGATGATGCCAAAAGGTGCACAACTCAGAGACAATGCACCATCAGAGTATGAGAGCTCAGGGTAAGCATTTACACCATTGGAACCTCATTTGCCAGTAAAAAATTATGATACATTTTTTTTTACCCTTCTATCTGGCAACAAAACTGATACCTTTTTTTACAAGGAGTCATTTTTGCATAGACCACAATACCTGCAGTCATAATACAAACAAAAAACATATGGCTGCAGGTATTGTGGTCTATGCAAACATGACTCCTTGTAAAAAAAGGTGTCAGTTTTGTTGCCAGATAGAAGGGTAAAAAACCAATTATCATATTTTTTACTGGCAAATGAGGTTCCAATGGTGTAAAAGTTATTTTCTTTTTAGCGTGAACGTACATCGTTGTAATGGGAAAGGGTTATCATGTGCCATTGTATTGAGAAATCACTGCTGCTTTGTGTTATATTGGTGTGGGCTGGGTCTGTTTTGTTGTTTCTGCTGCCTTGCCTAAGCAATTTAAACGTATTTATTATTGATACAGGTTCAGTGGGTACAGCTGAGTCACAGACGTTGTTCTTTAGAGTCAACACTTTTATCGTAACCTCAACCCGCTAACACAAAGGGGTAACTGCCCCTTCACCAGATAAAGCCGAGGGTGGTGACCACCCAGCTAACTACGCTACTGCGTAGGAGTTACAGCTACAAAGGGTCGGACTCTCACTCGGGTCCCCGACCAGGTGCTAATGCCTCGTAGGGCGTAGAGCTTCCAGCTTGTAGACGTGGAGCTTCAGCTTTTACACCATTGGTACCTCATTTGCTAGTAAAAAATATGGTAATAGGTTTTTTACCCTTCTATCTGGCAACACAACTGACACCTTTTTTACGAGGAGTCATGTTTGCATAGACCACAATACCTGCAGCCATAATGCAAAAAAAACCACAACTCTGATAATGTATGCACTGTCCTTGAAGTTGATTGGTCCACACCCGAGACAGCTTTCCTTAGAGCCTAGTCTCACATGGGTTGGACCAGATGACGCCAAAAGGCGCACAACTCAAAGACAATGCACCATCAGAGTATGAGAGCTCGGGGTAAGCATTTACACCATTGGAACCTAATTTGCCATTTCTATTGCACGTCTCGTGCTTCTGTTTTCCCCGTTTGCAATGTCTGGCTCTTGTTTGCACTCTTCTATTCATACTGTCTGCATCACAAGTCCATAGTAAAAAAACATTGTTGAAACACTCCTCACCATAACCCTACCACCTTCCTTGAGCTCAGATTCAATCGTTTAATTGGTCCAGTCCCCTCCAGGCACCAGAGTCTTTGGCTCCAACGCAGAAACTTCTATGCAAACATGACTTCAGCTTCTTCTTCTTGGTTCTTTCGGTAAAGTCACGTAGAAGGGAAGTAATAAAATAATAAAAATAAAACATAATAAAATAACATAATGTAATAAAATAATATAATATAATAAAATAATAAAATAATTTAATATAATAAAATAATATCATATAATAATTCTTCAGCTTGTCGACTGCAGCGACCCCGGTCCCCTCTCAGGGACCCGCCTTTTATCCCCCCACGGGTCGCGGCCGGCTCCGCCCTTGGCCCCGCCCACCTTCTCCAACGTTCCAGCTCCTTCTCGCTCGCTCTCCAGAGCTCTTCCCGGACACGTGATCACCCCCTAGCCCCCCCCCCCCCACCTGGGGTCTTCTCTGCAGAGGTCGCAAACAGGTTTTAATTCCTTACCCGTACCCGTACCCGGCCGCACCAGGGTCGCAAATGGGTACCCGTACCCGTAACCGGCCGGGTACGGGTACGGGTAGCCCTTCCCTACCCGTACCCTACCCGAAATGAGTGACAAACGGTGACTCACCAGTGACTCACGGCCTACCCGTACCCGTACCCGGCCGCACCAGGGTCGCCAACGGCTACGGGTACCCGTACCTGGCCGGGTGCGGGTAGCCGGGTATCGGGTAGGGTATGGGTATCGGGTACCCGATTGCGACCTCTGCCTCTCTGTGGACACTCCGGGTCACGTGTCTGCGGGGTCATCCAGAGTGCCGTGGCCCGGGGCAACCCTGCCCCTGGGCTGACGCTCTCCCGCTCCCCCGTGTGGGAGCCCGCACTGCACGCCGTGCGTGGTGCTAGCTCTATCCCAGCGCTCACCAAGCCCCGCTAGGGCTGGTAGCACACCCGCCCACGAGGTGGACGCGATGACGGTGCATCGCACGCCACGGCCCTCTCAGGCCGGTGCCGTACGGTGATAACTCCGATGTCACTACACAGGGATTTCTCTACTTACGAATGAGTTGGTCTCCAGGGGTCTGTTCATAAGTCGATTTGTTCGTGAGTCCAACTTTGCCGCTGTCGATTCCAAACACGTTGTACGGCGTGTACACTAAACACGGGGAATGCCTTTAAAAGTTGTGTAATTTCCTGTGAATGTAAATGCCAGTGGATCTTCGTGTTTACGCAGATGTAGATGCCACTGGTTCTTCACTTTCTGCAGATGTAGATGTCACTGGTTCTTCACGTTCTAAAGATGTAGATGCCACTGGTTCTCCATGTTCTGCAGATGTAGATGCCACTGGTTCTTGACGTTCTGCAGATGTAGATGCCACTGGTTATTCACTTTCTGTAGATTTAGATGCCACTGGTTCTTCATGTTCTGCAGATGTAGATGCCACTGGTTCTTCACTTTCTGCAGATGCCACTGGTTCTTCACGTTCTGCAGATGTAGATGCCACTGGTTCTTCACGTTCTACAGATGTAGATGCCACTGGTTCTTCACTTTCTGCAGATGTAGATGCCACTGGTTCTTCACTTTCTGCAGATGTAGATGCCACTGGTTCTTCACGTTCTGCAGATGTAGATGCCACTGGTTCTTCACTTTCTGCAGATGTAGATGCCACTGGTTCTTCACATTCTGCAGATGTAGATGCCACTGGTTCTTCAAGTTCTGCAGATGTAGATGCCACTGGTTCTTCATGTTCTGCAGATGCAGATGCCACTGGTTCTTCACGTTCTGCAGATGTAGATGCCACTGGTTCTTCACTGTTCTAAAGATGTAGATGCCACTGCTTCTTCACTTTCTGCAGATGTAGATGCCACTGGTTCTTCACGTTCTACAGATGTAGATGCCACTGGTTCTTCACTTTCTGCAGATGTAGATGCCACTGGTTCTTCACGTTCTGCAGATGTAGATGCCGCTGGTTCTTCAATTTCCGCAAATGTAGATGCCACTGGTTATTCACTTTCTGTAGATGTAGAAGCCACTGGTTCTTCATGTTCTGCAGATGTAGATGCCACTGGTTCTTCACTTTCTGCAGATGCAGATGCCACTGGTTCTTCACGTTCTGCAGATGTAGATGCCACTGGTTCTTCACGTTCTAAAGATGTAGATGCCACTGCTTCTTCACTTTCTGTAGATGTAGATGCCACTGATTCTTCACTTTCTGCAGATCTAGATGCGACTGGTTTTTCACTTTCTGCAGATGTAGATGCCACTGGTCCTTCACGTTCTGCAGATGTAGATGCCACTGGTTCTTCACGTTCTGCAGATGTCGATATCGCTGGTTCTTCAAGTTCCGCAGATGTAGATGCCACTGGTTATTCACTTTTTGCAGATGCAGATGCCACTGGTTCTTCATGTTCTGCAGATGTAGATGCCACTGGTTCTTCACTTTTTGCAGATGCAGATGCCACTGGTTCTTCACGTTCTGCAAATGTAGATGCCACTGGTTCTTCACGTTCTGCAGATGTAGATGCCACTGGTTCTTTACGTTCTGCAGATGTAGATGCCACTGGTTCTTCACGTCCTGCAGATGTAGATGCCACTGGTTCTTCACGTTCTGCAGATGTAGATGCCACTGGTTCTTCACGTTCTGCAGATGTAGATGCCACTGATTCTTCACGTTCTGCAGATGTAGATGCACTGGTTCTTCACGTTCTGTAGATGCCACTGGTTCTTCACGTTCTGTAGATGTAGATGCCACTGGTTCTTCACGTTCTGTAGATGTAGATGCCACTGGTTCTTCACGTTCTGCAGATGTCGATGCCACTGGTTCTTCACGTTCTGCAGATGTAGATGCCACTGGTTCTTCACGTTCTGTAGATGTAGATGCCACTGGTTCTTCACCTTCTGTAGATGTAGATGCACTGGTTCTTCACGTTCTGTAGATGTAGATGCCACTGGTTCTTCACGTTCTGCAGATGTAGATGCCACTGATTGTTCACTTTCCGCAGATGTAGATGCCACCTGTTCTCCAAGTTCCGCAGATGTAGATGCTACTAGTTATTCACCTTATACAGATGTAGATTCCACTGGTTCTTCATGTTCTACAGATGTAGATGCCACTGGTTCTTCACGTTCTGCAGATGTAGATACCACCTGTTCTCCAAGTTCTGCAGATGTAGATGCTACTAGTTATTCACCTTATACAGATGCAGATTCCACTGGTTCTTCATGTTCTACAGATGTAGATGCCACTGGTTCTTCACGTTCTGCAGATGTAGATACCACCTGTTCTTCAAGTTCCGCAGATGTAGATGCTACTAGTTATTCACCTTATACAGATGTAGATTCCACTGGTTCTTCATGTTCTACAGATGTAGATGCCACTGGTTCTTCACGTTCTGCAGATGTAGATGCCACCTGTTCTCCAAGTTCCGCAGATGTAGATGCCACTAGTTATTCACCTTATACAGATGTAGATTCCACTGGTTCTTCATGTTCTACAGATGTAGATGCCACTGGTTCTTCACGTTCTGCAGATGTAGATACCACCTGTTTCTTCAAGTTCCGCAGATGTAGATGCTACTAGTTATTCACCTTATACAGATGTAGATTCCACTGGTTCTTCATGTTCTACAGATGTAGATGCCACTGGTTCTTCACGTTCTGCAGATGTAGATGCCACCTGTTCTCCAAGTTCCGCAGATGTAGATGCCACTAGTTATTCACCTTATACAGATGTAGATTCCACTGGTTCTTCATGTTCTACAGATGTAGATGCCACTGGTTCTTCACGTTCTGCAGATGTAGATGCCACCTGTTCTCCAAGTTCCGCAGATGTAGATGCCACTAGTTATTCACCTTATACAGATGTAGATTCTACTGGTTATTCACGTTCTGCAAATGTAGATGCCACTGGTTCTTCACTTTCCGCAGATGTAGATACCACCTGTTCTCCAAGTTCCGCAGATGTAGATGCCACTAGTTATTCACCTTATACAGATGTAGATTCTACTGGTTATTCATGTTCTACAGGTGTAGATGCCACTGATTGTTCACTTTCCGCAGATGTAGATATCACCTGTTCTCCAAGTTCCGCAGATGTAGATGCCACTAGTTATTCACCTTTTACAGATGTAGATTCCACTGATTGTTCACTTTCCGCAGATGTAGATACCACCTGTTCTCCAAGTTCCGCAGATGTAGATGCCACTAGTTATTCACCTTATACAGATGTAGATTCCACTGGTTCTTCACGTTCTGCAGATGTAGATGCCACCTGTTCTCCAAGTTCCGCAGATGTAGATGCCACTAGTTATTCACCTTATACAGATGTAGATGCCACTGGTTCTTCACGTTCTGTAGATGTAGATGCCACTGGTTCTTCATTTTCTGCAGATGCAGATGCCACTGGTTCTTCACGTTCTGCAGATGCAGATGTCACTGGTTCTTCACGTTCTGTAGATGTAGATGCCACTGGTTCTTCACGTTTTGCAGATGTAGATGCCACTGGTTCTTCACGTTCTGCAGATGTAGATGCCACTGGTTCTTCACGTTTTGCAGATGTAGATGCCACTGGTTCTTCATGTTCTGCAGATGTAGATGCCACTGGTTCTTCACGTTCTGCAGATGTAGATGCCACTGGTTCTTCACGTTTTGCAGATGTAGATGCCACTGGTTCTTCACGTTCTGTAGATGTAGATGCCACTGGTTCTTCACGTTCTGTAGATGTAGATGCCACTGGTTCTTCACGTTCTACAGATGTAGATGCCGCTGGGGGGGCTGGTTGGGGGGCTGGTGGGAGGGCTGGTGGGGGGGCTGGTGGGGGGGCTGGTGGGGGGGCTTGTGGGGAGGTGGGTACTTGGAACGAACTTCACCGGTTGCCGTTTTCGGAGCTCTCCAAGGCGCTGACGCGCGCTCCCTTTCCCCTGCGGTTTAAATGTCTGCACGTGTTTGCTTGTTCGGAGCCACTGTTGCATACCCGACGTTTTGTGCGCGTGCGTGCGTAGTGCGTGCGTAGTGCAGACGCTGGGCCAAGGTTCCCCCGTGTGGCCTCGACAGACTGTAGGTGCAGGTTCCGTTGAGCGAGCGCCTACGAAGGCCGGCACGGCACACGACGGGGTTGGGTGGGCGGCTAGCACCACGCCCGGCCGCCTTTGTCTCCCCAGGGGCGATGATGATAACACACTGCACCTGGGATACCAAAGACAAAGGTCCCCAGTGTAGCCTGTAACAGGCTGTTGGGGCAAGTGCTGTTAGCGAGTGGCACCTATGAAGGCCGGCACGGCGCACGAGGGGGTGGGTGGCCAGCACCACGCCCGGCCGCCTTTGTCTCCCCAGGGGCGATGTTTGCGACACACCATGGCACGCTTTTAAATCTAGATTGAAAAATAATTTGTGTAGCAGTTGGCGCGCTGCGCTACGAACCCAGCGATCCGAGTTCGTTTCCCGCTCACGGCCAACACGGGTGACGATTATCTGAACCGGTCCTGGACCTCCCCTAGGTCGACTCAGCCTTAAATGAGTACCCGGCGCGGTGTGTAGTAAACATCGCCACTGGGGAGACAAAGGCGGCCGGGCGTGGTGCTGGCCACCCACCCCCTCGTGTGCCGTGCCGGCCTTTATAGGTGCTCGCTAACAGCACTTGCCCCAACAGTCTGTTGAGGCTATGCGGGGGATCTTTGTCTATATATTTTTGTCAAATGGTTTCCATCCTACGAAAGGGTGTGGGTTTTTTTTTTCATTCGTGCCCTCGCGAGTAGTTGTTTGCGCGATTGATTAGCTCTTACGTAAGCGCGCGCGCACGTATTATTTTTTCCTGTCATTGTTTGGAATTGTAACTTTTTTTACATTCATTATTCACGCGACAGCCCTCCGAGTGGCAAAAACTCCGTCGCCAGGACACCCGCCGATAACGTGCAGCGCGCGCAAACAAAACGTTACATTTCTCTGACATTGATTCGAAGTCCGTGGTTTATTTTCGTCTAGTTTTGTTGTTTTGTGCACGGGCACAATTCGTCCGTCTCGTCACCGCCTGAGTGGCAAAATTACTCGAGCCAGGATGCGCCGCGAGCCTTTTGCGAGAAGAGGCTGTTGAATTGATCGGGACGTCTCGCCGATTCCGTCGGGTGGCCGGGAGTGGCCTTTATCTCCAGCGGTAGGCCCATTGACAGGGTGTTTGAAAACAAAACATGAATGGCTGTCGGCAGTTGAGTGGTGGCAGTGAGGCACGGGTGGTTCAGCGTTGTTGGGGGTGGTTTAGCGGCGGCGCTGGTAGTTTAGTGGCAGTAGGGATGGTTTAGCTTCTGTGCGGGTGGGTTGGCAACAGGCCGAATGGTTTAGCAGTTGTCCAGATGGCTTAGCAGATATGCGGGTGGCTTAATTGTGGTCTGGGTGGTTTAGTGGCAGTGTGGGTGTCTTAATTGATGTTCAGATGGCTTAGCGGATTTGCGGGTGGCTTAATTGTGGTCTGGGTGGTTTACTGGCAGTGTGGGTGTCTTAATGGATGTCCAGATGGCTTAGTGGATTTGCGGGTGGCTTAATTGTGGTCTGGGTGGTTTACTGGCAGTGTGGGTGTCTTAATGGATGTCCAGATGGCTTTGCGGATATGCGGGTGGCTTAATTGTGGTCTGGGTGGTTTAGCGGCGGTGTGGGTGTCTTAATGGATGTCCAGATGGCTTTGCAGATATGCGGGTGGCTTAATTGTGGTGTGGGTGGTTTAGTGGCAGTGTGGGTGTCTTAATGGATGTCCAGATGGCTTTGCGGATTTGCGGGTGGCTTAATTGTGGTGTGGGTGGTTTAGCGGCGGTGTAGGTGGCTTAATTGTGGTATGGGTGGTTTAGCGGCGGTGTGAGTGGCTTAATTGTGGTCTGGGTGGTTTAGTGGTGGTGTGGGTGGCTTAATTGTGGTCTGGGTGGTTTAGCGGTGGTGTGAGTGGCTTAATTGTGGTCTGGGTGATCTAGCGGCGGTGTTGGTGGCTTAATTGTGGTCTGGGTGGTCTAGCGGCAGTGTGGGTGGCTTAATTGTGCTCTGGGTGGTTTAGTGGCAGTGTGGGTGGTTTAGCGGTGGTGTGGGTGGCTTAATTGCGGTGTGGGTGGTCTAGTGGCAGTGTTGGTGTCTAAATGGATGTCCAGATGGCTTAGCGGATTTGCGGGTGGTGGCTTAATTGAGGTCTGGGTGGTCTAGCGGCAGTGTGGGTGTCTTAATGGATGTCCAGATGGTTTGGCGGATATGCGGGTGGCTTAATTGTGGTGTGGGTGGTTTAGTGGCGGTGTGGGTATCTTAATGGATGTCCAGATGGCTTAGCGGATTTGCGGGTGGCTTAATTGTGGTGTGGGTGGTTTAGTGGCAGTGTGGGTGTCTTAATGGATGTCCAGATGGCTTAGCGGATTTGCGGGTGGCTTAATTGTGGTCTGGGTGGTTTAGTGGCAGTGTGGGTGTCTTAATGGATGTCCAGATGGCTTAGCGGATTTGCGGGTGGCTTAATTGTGGTCTGGGTGGTTTAGTGGCAGTGTGGGTGTCTTAATGGATGTCCAGATGGCTTAGCGGATTTGCGGGTGGCTTAATTGTGGTGTGGGTGGTTTAGCGGCGGTGTGGGTGGCTTAATTGTGGTCTGGGTGGTTTAGCGGTGGTGTGGGTGGCTTAATTGTGGTCTGGGTGTTTTAGCGGTGGTGTGGGTGGCTTAATTGTGGTGTGGGTGGTTTAGCGGCGGTGTGGGTGGCTTAATTGTGGTGTGGGTGGTCTAGCGGTGGTGTGGGAGGCTTAATTGTGGTGTGGGTGGTTTAGCGGTGGTGTGGGTGGCTTAATTGTGGTGTGGGTGGTCTAGCGGTGGTGTGGGTGGCTTAATTGTGGTCTGGGTGGTTTAGCGGCGGTGTGGGTGGCTTAATTGTGGTGTGGGTGGTCTAGCGGTGGTGTGGGTGGCTTAATTGTGGTGTGGGTGGTTTAGCGGCGGTGTGGGTGGCTTAATTGTGGTATGGGTGGTCTAGCGGTGGGGTGGGTGGCTTAATTGTGGTCTGGGTGGTTTAGCGGCGGTGTGGGTGGCTTAATTGTGGTCTGGGTGGTCTAGCGGTGGTGTGAGTGGCTTAATTGTGGTATGGGTGGTCTAGCGGTGGTGTGAGTGGCTTAATTGTGGTATGGGTGGTCTAGCGGTGGTGTGGGTGGCTTAATTGTGGTATGGGGGGTCTAGCGGTGGTGTGAGTGGCTTAATTGTGGTCTGGGTGGTTTAGCGGTGGTGTGGGTGGCTTAATTGTGGTGTGGGTGGCTTAATTGTGGTATGGGTGGTCTAGCGGTGGTGTGGGTGGCTTAATTGTGGTCTGGGTGGTTTAGCGGTGGTGTGGGTGGCTTAATTGTGGTCTGGGTGGTTTAGCAGCGGTGTGGGTGGCTTAATTGTGGTGTGGGTGGCTTAATTGTGGTCTGGGTGGTTTAGCGGTGGTGTGAGTGGCTTAATTGTGGTGTGGGTGGTTTAGTGGTGGTGTGGGTGGTTTAATTGTGGTCTGGGTGGTTTAGTGGTGGTGTGAGTGGCTTAATTGTGGTGTTGGTGGTTTAGCGGTGGTGTGGGTGGCTTAATTGTGGTCTGGGTGGTTTAGTGGTGGTGTGGGTGGTTTAATTGTGGTCTGGGTGGTTTAGCGGTGGTGTGGGTGGCTTAATTGTGTTGTGGGTGGATTAATTGTGGTGTGGGTGGCTTAATTGCGGTGTGGGTGGTCTAGCGGCGATGCGGCCGGCTTAGCTTGCGGTGCGGCTGGCTGACCGCTCGCCGTGGCGTGCGTGCGTGCGTGCGAGTGCCGCGCCAGCTGGGACCAGGGTCACCTTGTCAACAAGACACACGAGGCGCGGCGCTGCGGGCTTTGCCTCCCCTAAATAAATAAGTGTAAAAAAAATATATATAGAGCGAGAAATAAATAAATTACACCGCAGATAAATAACGCGGAATGTTTTTTTTTTTCATTTTATTTAACGCTGAGTTGTGGGCTCGGTTAAAAATTTATATTTTCTTTCCCCACCGGCGAGGCTGCAGATTTAAGCGCACGCGGGACGACAAAAAAAACAACAACCTCCCTCTACTCATTGCATCGACTTATCGGCGCCGCCAAGAGCTTGCTGGCTTTCATTATCGCGATCGCGCGGGCGATCTGGCTCGGGCTCTATCGCGTACACAAGCACAGCGTGCGCTTCATTTAACAAAACAAAAAAAAAATTCGATTAAAGGCAAATTGTTTTAATTCTGCCATCGCTGGTCTTTCGAGCGCTAGCGCTGAGACCTGAAACGGCACGAGGTTCCGGCCTTGTGTGTACGGGGAACTTCTGTGAGTCTATGTGTGAGTCTGTGGGTCTCTGTGTGAGTCTGTGGGTTTCTGTGTGAGTCTGTGAGTCTCTGTGTGAGTCTATAGCTCTCTGTGTGAGTCTCTGTGTGAGTCTGTGGGTCTCTGTGTGAGTCTGTGGGTCTCTGTGTGAGTCTGTGGCTCTCTGTGTGAGTCTGTGGTTCTCTGTGTGAGTCTGTGGGTCTCCGTGTGAGTCTATGGGTCTCTGTGTGAGTCTGTGGGTCTCTGTGTGAGTCTGTGGGTCACTGTGTGAGTCTGTGGGTCTCTGTGTGAGTCTGTGGGTCTTTGTGTGAGTCTGTGGGTCTCTGTGTGAGTCTGTGGGTCTCTGTGTGAGTCTATGGGTCTCTGTGTGAGTCTGTGGGCCTCTGTGTGAGTCTGTGGGTTTCTGTGTGAGTCTATGGGTCTCTGTGCGAGTCTGTGGGTCTCTGTGTGAGTCTGTGGGTCTCTGTGTGAGTCTGTGGGTCTCTGTGTGAGTCTGTGGGTCTCTGTGTGAGTCTATGGGTCTCTGTGTGAGTCTGTGGGTCTCTGTGTGAGTCTGTGGGTCTCTGTGTGAGTCTGTGGGTCTCTGTGTGAGTCTATGGGTCTCTGTGTGAGTCTATGGGTCTCTGTGTGAGTATGTGGGTCTCTGTGTGAGTCTACGGGTCTCTGTGTGAGTCTATGGGTCTCTGTGTGAGTCTATGGGTCTCTGCGTGAGTCTGGGTTTTTGTGTGAGTCTGTGGGTCTCTGTGTGAGTCTATGGGTCTCTGTGTGAGTCTATGGGTCTCTGTGTGAGTCTATGGGTCTTTATGTGTCTGTGGGTCTCTGTGTGAGTCTATGTGTCTCTACATGAGTCTATGGCTCTCTGTGTGAGTCTATGGGTCTCTGTTCAAGAGGAGAATGGCTGTTTCGGTCCACATTTAAAAGCGCACGGCTCTAGCGGCTTCCCAATATCGGCGCCGTCACCGCCGCTCAGCGTTAAAGCGGTGCCTCTCATTCCTTCCTGGGCCGCACAGAGCCACCACCCGTGGCGTTAACCCTCCAGAATGCGTTCGCGGACGGAGACTTCTCCGAATAAATGTTTCGCGTTACGCGTGTACGTGCGCGTGTGCGTGCGTGTGTACGTGTGCGTGCGTGTGTGCGCGTGTGTGTGCGCGTGCGTGCGTGTGCGTGTGCGTGCGTGTGTGTGTGCGCGTGCGTGTGCGTGCGTGTGTGCGCGTGCGTGTGTGCGCGTGCGTGTGCGTGCGTGTGCGTGCGTGTGCGTGTGTGTGTGTGCATGTGTGCGCGTGCGTGTGTGTGTGCGCGTGCGCGTGCGTGTGTGCGCGTGCGTGTGCGTGTGTGCGCGTGCGTGTGTGTGTGCGTGCGCGTGCGTACGTAAAAACCTATTCTCGAACAAGCGCCGCTGTGAAACGGCGGTTGAATGAAAAAAATAAACGATTACGTTTTTATTTTATTTTCAATTGTCATCGGCTCGCGTTAATTGCCTATGCAGCCCACGGTGTTTTGCGTGGTGCGGGGGGGGGCAACCGTAGCCCCCCCCCTCTGCACCCCCCCCCCCCCTCGTATCTCGCCCCCCGCATCCCCCCCCCGCCCCCCTGACCAACAGCCCCAGGGCAAGGCTCTCTCCCCGCTCTCCGCATCACCGCGGGAGCGACGCGGCCAGACGGTGCGGGATGTGAAGCACCGCCAACACTCCAAGCGGGAGAGAGAGAGAGGGAGAGGGGGGGGGGGGGGTAGCGTCAACGCTGTGGGGGGCAGGGGGGGGGCTGCTGGGTAGGTGGTTGGTGGGCATCAGTGGGGGGCAGGTTACGAGACGAGAGACGCGTGGTGGTGGGTGGAGTTCGCGAGGTCCCGCGAGCGTCGGGAGATTTGCGAGGGGTCAGAGGTCACAATCGGGTACCCGATACCCGTACCCTACCCGATGCCCGGCTACCCGTACCCGGCCGGGTACGGGTACGGGTAGCCGTTTGTGACCCTGGTGCGGCCGGGTACGGGTAGGCCGTGAGTCACTGGTGAGTCACCGTTTGTCACTCATTTCCCAACGTCTTGTCTCTTCTCACAATTCAAGTTCCTAGAATCAACCCACCCGCGCCTTCAACATGGCTTCATCCCAGAGGTCGCAATCAGGTACCCGTACCCTACCCGATACCCGGCCGGGTACGGGTACGGGTAGCCGTTTGCAACCCTGGTGCGGCCGGGTACGGGTACGGGTAGGGTACGGGTAGGCCGTGAGTCACTAGGTGAGTCACCGTTTGTCACTCATTTCGGGTAGTGTACGGGTAGGGAATCAAAACCCGTTAGCGACCTCTGGTGAGGGGTGCTCTCTCTGTGCTTGTGGCAAATGCTGCGTGCGGGACGCTCTCTTGCGTGCGACGGCACGAAGGCCGCGCTGTTATTGTCGGTGCTGTTTGTTGCCGGCAGGCCGACACCATCTGGGGCGCTACGGTGGCAAGGAGATGTTAGCGACCTCGCCTGGTGTGCAGGAGGTCATGGGTTCGGTCCCGACCCTCAGAGCTGTGTGTTTGGAGTTTGCGTGTCTCTCTCTGTCAAACTTAATTTGGAGCTTTCGTGACTGCAGAAATTACTCTTTGGTTCTTTCAGTAAATTTTTTCAAGCTTTTGCACCGTGCCACTCATTGACATGCTTGACACAGAGGCGTGGTTTCTCTGTGTGCCTATGTTTTGTCTCTCTCTGTGTGTGTCTCTGTGTGTCTCTGTGTTGTCTCTATGTATCTCTGTGATATCTGTCTACTTATATGTCTGCCTATATGTCTCTGCTTCCGTGTTTAATCTCTCTCTCAAATGTAGCATTCTCAGGAAGAACGTAATCAACCAGGTAGGGTGTTGACTCTTATGTTATCCGAATCTCTGTTGTATTACATTACATTTCTAAGTATACTAGATTTGTGTTTCTATTTCATTCATACCTGATGATGATTGCTTGTGTTGCAATCGAAAAGTCGTATGCTAGTATTTAATTTATTATTTTCTCTTTATACGTCACTTTACCGAAAGGATGAAAGAGTCTCTCTCCCCGTGGTCACGTGGATTTTTCTCCGTGGCCTCCGGTTTTTCCCTCCACGTTTAGAATCGAGGTCACGCGTTTAGAGTATTCGGCTGCTCTGCATTTCCACACGCGATGGGTGATAAGCCCGGTCGCTTCTGACAAGTAACTTTTTAGTTCGTTCGGACTCACCGGGGTAAAATAAAACTTTATTTGTGAAATGATGCTTTTATTTTATACAGCGTCATTCATGCCAACAGCATCCCACAACCCTGTTCATGAAATTTATTTTAGGACCAAATCCCATACACGTGGTTGGTTACGTACAGCGCGAAAGAAGCCCAAAGACAAAGATCCCCCGTATAGCCTGTAACAGACTGCAGGGGCAAGTGCTGTTAGCGAGCACCTATGAAGGCCGGCACGGCACACGAGGGGGTGGGTGGCCAGCACCACGCCCGGCCGCCTTTGTCTCCCTAGTTGCAATGTTTACACATCGCACCAGGTACTCATTTGAGGCTGAGTCCACCTAGGGGAGGCCCAGAACCGGTTCAGATAATCGTCACCGGTGTTGGTCGCGAGCGGGAATCGAACCCGGGTCGCCAGGTTCGTAGCGCAGCGCGATGACACACGCACACCGAGCAAATGAAAACCCTACTACGACTACTACCAAGCAAAATACAAAAAAAATTAAGAAATGTCACAAAAACAAAAAGCACAACGAGGCTATCCACAGTTGGATTCCAGCAGCAGCAGCAGCAGCTACTGGAATCAGCCGCCCGTGAAAGAGACGCTGAGATCTAATGTGGACAATACCCTATTCCGTACCGGTGCGTCAGAGATAAGATATCGCCGCTAGAAATGCGTCTAAGCTGGACCCGTACAGCGACCAACGCGCAAGGAAGAAACTCTGTCTCCCCCACAGACCTGGTCTTCACCTGAGGACGGCTGCTTGCGTTGTGGCGAAACGTCGTGAGAATTATTTTATTATGTTTTATTTTTATTATTTTATTACCCGGCCGGGTACGGGTAGACCGTGAGTCACTGCTGAGTCACCGTTTGTCACTCATTTCGGGTAGGGTACGGGTAGGGTATGGGTACCCGTACCCTACCCGTACCCTACCCGAAATGAGTACCCGTACCCGGCCGGGTACGGGTACGGGTACCCATTTGCGACCCTGGTGCGGCCGGGTACGGCTACGAGGGGTAAGGAATCAAAACCCGTTTGCGACCTTTGCGCTGGATTCAACGGAATCGCTTCTGCTCTGCGCAAAAGTCGGCGTAGGTTGTCCCTCGGAGAGACCAGCCCTCGCCATGGGAACGTGGAACTTCCACCCCTGAGCTCAGGCCTGCGAATGGGGTGATGGTTGCCGAACACTGCCGGCGACGATAACGAACGTGTAATTGGTGTTTGCCGTTATGCCGGTGATGACGATGCCAAAGGTTAATTGAGAACGGTGATGAGTTTAACGTTAGTGACAGACGTAGGCTGTGTAAGCTGTGATAATGATTGATCACGCTGCTGCTGCTGCTGCTGATGATGATGTTGACAGTGACCCTGTACATCTCGTGCGTGGTGTGCGTGTGTGTGTGCGTGTGTGTGTGCGTGCGTGTGCGTGTGTGCGTGTGTGTGTGTGCGTGTGTGTGTGCGTGTGCGCGTGCTTGTGTGCGCATGTGCGTGTGTGTGCGTGTGTGTGTGTGTGCGCGTGTGTGCGCGTGTGTGTGCGTGTGTGCGTGTGTGTGTGTGTGCGTGTGTGCGCGTGTGCGTGTGTGCGCGTGTGTGTGTGTGCGCGCATGTGCGTGTGCGCGTGTGTGCGTGTGTGCGCGTGTGCGTGTGTGTGCGTGTGTGTGTGTGTGCGCGTGTGTGTGTGCGTGTGTGTGTGCTTGTGTGTGCGTGTGTGTGCGCGTGTGTGTGTGTGCGCGTGTGTGTGCGTGCTTGCAGAGCCTGGCACGGCACACGCGCTCCAGAGTCGGCGGAGAGGGAGGACCTCCTCCCTTCGTCCCGTTCGGCCAGGTGAGGCCAACTCCAAAACACCAAAACACCAACAATCCTCACCACGGCTCCTTTGCCAGGCCGGGTGCACTTTGAGGCCACGTGAAGTGTCGAAGGCTCCGCCGATAGGAGGTCATGGGACAGACCCAGCAGGTGCCATGGGTTGGCCGACTGAGATGGCTGGCAGATGCACCACCTGTGCCCCCCACTGTGCCAACTTGCTGTGCTTTAGCCACCCGGCGCTCCGCTCGTTGTTGTGAGCGTCGCTCCTCCGCCCTCCGTTGTTGCTGGAGGGCGACTGCCTCCAACTGCCCAGTAGCGTCCTTCACGAGCCTCCTCCTCCACTGAGGCCGATCTTGACACCAGTTTAACACGTATTAGGCTTTCATGACCAATATCATCCATACTACAGGGTGAGATCGCGTGAATATTATAAATGTGTCGTTGAACTCGCCACCACCCGACACGGCCAACTAGTGAGGGTTGTCACGTAATCAGAACGTGGCCAATTCGTTACTAGTACAGCACTAGTGTGTAGTGTAGTAGTGTATAGTGTAGTGTATAGTGTCGTGTATAGTAGTGTGTAGTGTAGTGTATAGTAGTGTATAGTGTAGTGTATTATAGTGTAGTGTATAATAGTGTATAGTGTAGTGTATAGTAGTGTATAGTGTAGTGTATAGTAGTGTATAGTGTAGTGTATAGTGTAGTGTATAGTGTAGTGTATAATAGTGTATAGTAGTGTATAGTGTAGTGTATAGGAGTGTATAGTGTAGTGTATAGTAGTGTATAGTGTAGTGTATAGTAGTGTATAGTGTAGTGTATAATAGTGTATAGTAGTATATAGTGTAGTGTATAGTGTAGTGTATAGTGCGTGCGTGCGCGTGCGTGTGTTTGTGTGTGTGCGTGCGCGTGCCGAGTGCACGCGCACTGTGTGTGACGCGCGCTACGAAGCCGGCGACCCAACTTCGATTCCCCGCTCACGCAACGATTATTTTAACTGGTCCTGGGCCTTTTCTAGGTCGACTCAGCCTTAAATGAGAAACCTGGCGCGGTGTGTAAACATCGCCACCGGGGAGACAAAGGCGGCCGGGCGTGGTGCTGGCCACCCACCACCTCGTGTGCCGTGCCAGCCTTCATAGGCGCTACTCACTCACAGCACTTGCCCATCTGTCTGTTGTCGGCTATATGGGGGATCTTCGTTGATACGCGCCGCCTGCTTCTCGGCTGACGCTGATGAGGTCGCGCCCGGCACACGCAAAGTTTCTTGCCGCAAATGAACGACAACATGATCTCGTCAAGCAGCGCAAACCACCGTCGCACAAATTTCGGTCGTCATCGTCACAGCACGTGCGGCGCTTTCGAACGCGCTTCTGCGGCCGTCTGGAACGCTCTTCTCTTCCTTCCGATGTTAGGAAGCCCACTGGAGCTACGGTGCACTTTTAAATCGCCTCGATAGAAAACCCATTTCTTTAGAACAGTTTTTTTGTCCTTCGTAGATGTGGTGTTGTTTTTTAAAATCCTTTATATTAAGTTCGCTTGCGTGCTTGCTTGCTTGCTTAAGACCGTGTAAATCTTTCGGTCGTTTTTTAACCCACTTCCCGTGATCCAATCGAGCTGTCATTTTCCCCGACAGACTCGTTGTGCATGACAATTAATGTTCGTGAAAATTTTTTTTCTTCCAAAATGTTACACTTTTAAGGACAAACATATTTTATTTCATTACCAATTGCTTAATGCTGCCATGCAATCATCTGACCCATAGGTGGCAGCCATCTCAAGCCAGAGGACGAGAGGACTCTAGCCGCCACGCATATAAAGGATTTATAGTGAAAAACTTTGTTTTTACGGGTTATACTTGTTTGGGGTGGTTAGATCGTGTAAATATAAATGTGTCGTTGAACCCGCCACTGCCTGGCACGGCCAATTAGTAAGGTTTGTCACGTAAACTAAAAACGCGGCCAATCCCTTATGAGTACAGCATGCCGGTTGTGTGTTGGAGAGTAAACCCAGTGCAGTGGGGCCTTCAGAGGTGCTGTTCCCTAACAGCACTTGCCCCAACAGTCTGTAGATGTTATAACGGGGCATCTTCATCATTGTCTTGCGTGTGATTGTGAGTGATTGTGTGTCGATACGTGCAGAGGATGTGTGGACGAGTGTCTGTGTGCCCGTTGTGCACGAGTACACACGGTACATCCACGCGGGTGGCTGGGTGGGTAGCTGGGTGGGTGGGTGGCTGGGTGGGTGGTTGGCTGGCTGGGTGGGTGGTTGGCTGGCTGGGTGGCTGGGTGGGTGGGTGGCTGGGTGGGTGGGTGGCTGGGTGGGTGGGTGGCTGGGTGGTGGGTGGGTGGCTGGGTGGGTGGGTGGGTGGCTGGGTGGGTGGGTGGGTGGCTGGGTGGGTGGGTGGCTGGGTGGCTGGGTGGGTGGGTGGGTGGCTGGGTGGCTGGGTGGCTGGGTGGGTGGCTGGGTGGGTGGCTGGGTGGGTGGGTGGCTGGCTGGGTGGCTGGGTGGGTGGGTGGCTGGGTGGCTGGGTGGGTGGCTGGGTGGGTGGGTGGGTGGGTGGCTGGGTGGGTGGGTGGCTGGGTGGGTGGGTGGCTGGGTGGGTGGGTGGCTGGGTGGGTGGCTGGGTGGGTGGGTGGCTGGGTGAAGAACTGGGTGGGTGGTTGGGTGGGTGGTTGGGTGAGTGGGTGGCTGGGTGGCTGGGTGGGTGGCTGGGTGGGTGGCTGGGTGGGTGGGTGGCTGGCTGGGTGGCTGGGTGGGTGGGTGGCTGGGTGGCTGGGTGGGTGGCTGGGTGGGTGGGTGGGTGGGTGGCTGGGTGGGTGGGTGGCTGGGTGGGTGAGTGGCTGGGTGGGTGGGTGGCTGGGTGGGTGGCTGGGTGGGTGGGTGGCTGGGTGAAGAACTGGGTGGGTGGTTGGGTGGGTGGTTGGGTGAGTGGGTGGCTGGGTGGCTGGGTGGGTGGGTGGCTGGGTGGGTGGGTGGGGAACTGGGTGGGTGGTTGGGTGGCTGAGTGGGTGGGTGGCTGGGTGGGTGGCTGGGTGGCTGGGTGGGTGGCTGGGTGGCTGGGTGGTGGCTGGGTGGGTGTGTGGTGGCTGGGTGGGTGGGTGACTGGGTGGCTGGGTGGCTGGGTGGGTGGGTGATTGGGTGGCTGGGTGGCTGGGTGGGTGGGTGGCTGGCTGGGTGGGTGGGTACGTGGCTGGTGGGTGGCTGGGTGGGTGGGTGGGTGGCTGGGTGGGTGGCTGGCTGGGTGGGTGGGTACGTGGCTGGGTGGGTGGCTGGGTGGGTGGGTGGGTGGCTGGGTGGGTGGCTGGGTGGGTACGTGGCTGGTGGGTGGGGTCTGGGCGGACAGGTAATCGCAAACCGCACTTGCCCCAACACTCCGTTGAGGCTATACGGGGGACCTTTGTCTCTGTCGTCTTGCTGGGTGTGGGTGAGCAGCTCCTCTCTATTAATCACTCCTCAGTCCACCTTCGCCTGACCATCTCGGCTCGGCAACAATTCCCCGCGCCGTATCGAGCCACGGGGGGGGGGGGGGGGCGGGGTGCGGTGGGGGGCACAGGGAACTCATTTCTGCGCTCTCTCTCATTCGTGTGGGAGAAGAGGGGGGGTGGGGGGCGGGGTTTGGGGGAGAGAGGTGGGGGGGGCGCCCCCCCCCCCGCCTGCACCTGTCGAGAGAGCGGGCGACGATTGCTCCGAGTGGACGATTGTTTTAAATCGCGTTCGGCCGGCTAGCCGACGGCCGGCTCTGTCACTGTCACCACCCCCCCCCCGCCACCCCCACCGGCATCGAAGCCGCGGTGACTAGGAGATGTTAACTACCTCGCCTGGTATACAGGAGGTCGTGGGTTCGATCCCGACCCTGACGCCTGCTGCTGTATATTTGGAGTTTGCGTGTCTCTCATCATCATCATCATGGTGGCTAGGAGATGTTTACTGCCTTACCTGGTATACAGGAGGTCGTGGGTTCGATCCCGACCCTGACGCCTGCTGTATATTTGGAGTCTGCGTGTCTCTCTCTCATCATCACGGTGGCTAGGAGATGTTAACTACCTCGCCTGGTGTACAGGAGGTCGTGGGTTCGATCCCGACCCTGACGCCTGCTGCTGTATATTTGGAGTTTGCGTGTCTCTCGCTCTCATCATCATCACGGTGGCTAGGAGATGTTAACTACCTCGCCTGGTGTACAGGAGGTCGTGGTTTTGATTCCGACCCTGACGCCTGCTGCTGTATATTTGGAGTTTGCGTGTCTCTCTCCCCCCCCTCCCCGTCCGTGGTCCCGTGATTTTTCCTCCGTGTCCTCTGGTTTTTCCCATCCGCTTTTAGAATCAACGTCTCTACGCGTTTTGTGTATTTGGCTGCTGCTATACGTGTCTGCGTGATGATGATGATGACGAAAAGCCACTTCGTTGAGCTGTCATCTGTGGCCGGGTCGCTTCTGAAATAAGAGCTACATAGCTCTGGCGCGGTGGAGGTGGGAGCCTTACCTGGTAAAAGTATAACCCGTAAAAACAAAGTTTTTCACTATAAATCCTTTATATGCGTGTTTAGGGAAAACAAACTAAATATTTAATTACCAATTGCTTAATGGTGGCAGGCAATCATCTGACCCATAGGTAGCAGCCATCTCAAGCCATAGGACGAGAGGACTCTAGCCGCCACGCATATAAAGGATTTATAGTGAAAAACTTTGTTTTTACGGGTTAAGTTTTTCGTTTTACCCATCGCTGCGTTGGGTCAGTCGGCTTTAATAATAATTCACTTACGGATGACTTTTTATTTTTTACTCACTCACACAACAACAACAACAACCGCCATTCGCCACTAAGTGGCGGTGACGTCACCACGATGCTTGTGCCAGGCCAAGTGCACCTTGAGGCCACGTGAAGTGTCGAACGCCCGCTGGCAGGAGGTCACGGGGCAGACCCAGGTGCCACGGGTCGACTGACCGAGATGACCGAGATGACTGGCTGATGCACCACCTGTGCCCCCTACTGTACCAACTTGCTGTGCTTTAGCCACCCGGCGCTCCGCTCGTTGTTGTGAGCGTCGCTCCTCCGCCCTCCGTTGTTGTTGGAAGGCGACTGCCTCCAACTGCCCAGTAGCGTCCTTCACGAGCCTCCTCCACTGAGGCCGATCTTGACACCGTTGGTACCAGTCATCGGCAAGTCCACTCAGCTCCACGTCCTCCTGTACCACATCACTCCATCTCCTCTCTAGCCCGTGCCGCGCCCGTTTAGCTCCCTCGATCCGGCCGAACAAAAGCTGTTGAGGCATGCGGTGGCTGGGCATGCGGGCTACATGACCCAGCGAACGCAGCCTTGCCTGCCGGAGGAGCTCACCGATGGGACTTTGCCCAGATCTTTCAAGGATTTGTGAGCTCCTCACACAATCCAGCCTGCAGGTTAAACCCAGGATTGATCGTAGGCAGGCCAGCCGAAATGTGTCCAACCCACACTTACACCCACACTTACACCCACACTCACACTTACACCCACACTTACACACACACTTACACCCACACTTACACTTACACACATCCCCGCAAACGCGAGTTCCATCACGGTGGCACGTGACGGACCCTCCCTTCTCGTGATGAACGACCATCCCCGGCGAGGGGGTCCCCCCTAACGGTAATCAAGCCCGGGGAGAAATTAGCGGGCAGCTATACAGGCGGGGGTGGGTGGCACGGTGGGTGGGTGGCGCGGTGGGTGGTGGGGAGTGTTGGAAGCTTAACACGCAACGGCAAATACGCTGCCGGGGCGAACGCCTGATTGGCTTCGTGTGAAACAGAGACTCGGTGAAAGCGACCGGCGGTGGCTTTGGCCCGGGATTTAAACGAGGGCGAAAGATCATCGCTCGCCCGCCCGCTCGTTCGCTCGTTCGCGTGCGTTCGTCTCGATGACGGTCGGCGTTGGTCAGCTTCGTGGATCTCGATGATCGAGGCTGCGGTGACTGCGGTGGCTGCGGTGTGTGGATGTGTGAGTGCGTGAGTGCGTGAGTGTGTCAGTGTGTGTTTGAGTGAGTGCGTGAGCGCGTGAGCGCGTGAGTCTGTGAGCGCGTAAGTGTGTCAGTGCGTGAGCGCGTGAGTGTGTGAGTCTGTGAGCGCGTGAGTGTGTCAGTGCGTGAGTGTGTCAGCGCGTGAGCGCGTGAGCGTGTCAGTGTGTGAGTGTGCATGAGTGCGTGAGTGCGTGAGCGCGTGAGCGAGTGTGCGAGTGTGCAAGTGCGCGTGTGCGTGAGTGTGAGTGCGTGTGTGCGTGAGTGTGAGTGCGTGAGCGCGTGAGCGCGTGAGCGTGTGAGTCTGTAAGTGCGTGAGCGCGTGAGCGTGTGAGTCTGTAAGCGCGTGAGCGTGTGAGTGCGTGTGTGCGTGTGAGTCTGTAAGTGCGTGAGTGTGTGAGTGCGCGAACGCGTGAGTGAATGAGAGCGTGTGTGAGTGCGTGAACGCGTCAGCGTGTGAGCGTGTGAGTGCGTGAGCGCGTGAGTCTGTGAGTCTGTGAGCGTGTGAGCGCGTGAGCGAGTGTGTGAGTGTGAGTGTGTGATCGTGTAAGTATGAGTGCGTGAGCGCGTGAGCGCGTGAACGCGTGAACGCGTGAGCGTGTGAGTGTGCGAGTGCGCGAGTTTGTCAGTGTGCGAGTGCGTGAGTGTGTGAGTGAATGTATTAGTGAGTCAGTGCGTGAGCGTGTGAGCGCGTGAGCGTGTGAGCGCGTGATTATGAGTGCGTGAGCGCGTGAGCGCGTGAACGCGTGAGTGTGTGAGTGAGTGTGTGATCGTGTGATTATGAGTGTGTGAGCGCGTGAGCGCGTGAGTGTGTGAGTGAGTGAACGTGTGAGTGTGTGAGTGAGTGTGTGATCGTGTGATTATGAGTGTGTGAGCGCGTGAGCGCGTGAGTGTGTGAGTGAGTGAACGTGTGAGTGTGTGAGTGAGTGTGTGATCGTGTGATTATGAGTGTGTGAGCGCGTGAGCGCGTGAGTGTGTGAGTGAGTGAACGTGTGAGTGTGTGAGTGAGTGTGTGATCGTGTGATTATGAGTGTGTGAGTGCGTGAGCGCGTGAGCGCGTCACGCCTCTCTTCGTCTCCACCCGCGGAGCGTCTGAACGCGCGTGGCACAATTAGCGACAGAGATCGGTGGCGAGGCGGCGGCGGTGGCGTCGGGGGGCACGCGCACGGCGCTAGGAGCCTTCCTCTCGGCTGGAAGCTAAAATAACAGCGGCGCACGGCACCCATTCATCATCGCCTTCATCGTCGTCGCCGGCGTTGCACCAAAAGTGTCACTACTGCCGGGCACCGTTCGCTAAGATAATTTAACCGGCGCTTTTATTTTTATATTTTTATATACGTAGAAACAAAAACTTTAGTTGTTGCTGTTGGGGTTCTTTTAACGGTTCTGTGTACGCGCGACAAACGAGGCTCGCGTAAAGTCTCCGCGTGGAAATTTATAAAGATGACGACGACGACAACGCAAATGTCGTTGCCCCCCTTGTGCGTTCCCCGCTGGATGAGAACCCACCCCACCGCCCCCCTCCTCCTCCTCAAGGGAGAGTCACGGGGTCAGAACAGCATTCGGCACAAAAACGATGATGGTAGTGCAAGTCACCCAACCGCGCACAGGTATACAACTAAACCATGCCCATCATCTGACTTTACCGAAAGGTCCAAGAAGATGAATCCCTGCAGTCACGAAAGCTTTAAATCGAAATTTTATTATTTTATTTTTATTATTTTATTACTTCCCTTCTACGTGGTGACTTTACCGAAAGAACCAAGAAGATGAATCCCTGCAGTCACGAAAGCTTTACATCGAAACATGCCCATCATACCGGGCTAAAGCCGCCACTCGGGGCATTCACTCCTCTTTCGAAAGCGAACCTGGCCACCGATTGATAGGCTCGGCAAAGCGGTGCACCGCTCACGCTCCTTGACGCACATCAAGCCGGGGGGGATTTTTTAAATCCTTTATATTAAGTTCGCTTGCTTGCTTGCTTACGACCATGCAAATCTTTCGGCCGTTTTTTAACCCACTTCCCGTGATCCAATCGAGCTGACATTTTGCACACAGACTCGTTTTGCGTGACAATTAATGTTCCTAAATTTTACACTTTTTAGGACAAAAGTATTATATTTAATTACCAATTGCTTAATGGTGCAACGCAATCATCTGACCCATAGGTGGCAGCCATCTCAAGCCAGAGGACGAGAGGACTCTAGCCGCCACGCATATAAAGGATTTATAGTGAAAAACTTTGTTTTTACGGGTTATACTTGTTTGCCGTGGAATCTGTGCCAAATAACGGACACGCCACACGTATCAAACGGGGGGCCTCGCTAATAGCTAAGAACAGATCCTTGAGATCATTGGACCTCCTTCGCCAGTACCAAAATATAATAATAGGGTTTTCCCATTTTTTCTGGCAACAAAACTGAAACCTTTTTTACAAGGATTCATGTAACTGCATTAACCACAATACTTGCAATCAAAATGCAAACAAAAAACATGCGCTGATAATATAATGCATTGTCCTTGAAACTGATTGGTCCACACCAGAGACAGCTTTCTTTTGAGCCTCGTCTCAATTGGTGCTAGACCAGATGACGCCAAAAGTCGCGCAGCTCAAAGAAAATGCCGCTAGCAAAGTAACGAGGGCTCGGGGTGAGCTTATCGGGGGTGCGGGGTGGGAGGGACGGCAAACTCGATGACGATTTCAAAGTGGAGATCGCTCCGCTGGGCTTCCGAATATCGGAAGGAAAGAGCGTTCCAGACGGCCGCAAGAAGCGCATCGATGACCGAGCCGAAACGTCGCCGCGTTGGGTTCCCGAACGAACTCCAAATCCCATCGGCGACGCGCACGGCATCCGCAAGCGAGCGTGGGACGTTGCAGTCGTGGTGCCTGCGCTGGAAACCCATTCTCTTAGCTGCTTGGAGGAGGGCCCCCCCACCCACCCACCCACCGAAATCCTTCTACCCCCCCTCCCCTCCCGGCCCGCCGGCGAGAAAAATTCCACCGAGAAATTTGTCAACTGGAAGGAAAGCGCCGCCGCTGCCGGCGCTGCGTCCCCGACGGAGAGGAGCTCGAAGAAGAAGCACGGCCAGGAGAGAGAGAGAGAGTGAGAGAGTGAGCGAGAGAGTGAGCGAGAGAGTGAGCGAGAGAGTGAGCGAGAGAGTGAGCGAGAGAGTGAGCGAGAGAGTGACCGAGAGAGTGAGCGAGAGACCGAGAGAGTGAGCGAGAGAGCGGGCGAGAGAGTGAGCGAGAGAGCGGGCGAGAGAGTGAGCGAGAGAGTGAGCTAGAGAGAGTGACCGAGTGAGCGGGAGAGAGAGCGAGAGAGCGAGAGAGCGAGCGAGAGGTGGGGGTTTTACATAAAGCAAAGTTTAAAAATGTAAAAAAAATTGTAAAAATTACGAAATGATCAACAAAGCAAAGTGCCGACTACACCGAGCATCTTCTTGTTTCCACTGATCGTAAAAAAAAGAGAGAGAGGAGAGGAGGGGAGAGGAGGGGAGAGAAGGGAAGGGGAGCGGAGGGTAGACCTGCGAGCGGTTTGACAAATTGCCCCAGGGGTTCGACAAGCGGAGGGGCCTCTGCCCTGCCAGGTGCTGTCGCCCTCCCGCCCCCACCACCCATTGGTTGCCCGCGCGCGCCCGTCGCTCCTCGCTCTGCTCCGCGTGACCCGTCGCTTGTTTCGACCGCCGGTTGTCGGCTTCAACGAAAATAGAAACATCTCTCGGTTTTTTGAGCATCGCGGACAGAGAGCGAACGAACGTGGACAGAGAGTGAATGTAGACAGAGAGCGATCGTGGAGAGGGCTGGCTGCTGCCACCGCCGATGCTACAGCTGCTATTACATTATTATTACTGAACTGTTTCATTACTAAACTATTATTACTAATCCGGAGAAAAATCCACGTGACCAAGGGGAAAGAGAGAGACACGCAAACTCCAAATATAGAGCAGCAGGCGTCAGGGTCGGGATCGAACCCACGACCTCCTGCGTACCAGGCGATGGAACTAACATCTCTCGACTGCAGCGCAGACCGCCGGGGCCTCATTTCCTTGATTACTGATGACGTCCGGAGCCTCGTGGAGGTGCGGGGCTCCTGGCGGCCGACAACAACAACAGCAACAACAACAGGAACAACAACAGCAACAACAGCAACAACAAACAAATGGAGCGTTCATTTCACCGCGTCGGCATCGGTCCCCCGGCTGTTAGCGACGGACGATCCGGCGGTTCCTGAGCGAAAAAAAATCCGCACTCCCCCCCTCCCTCCCTCCTAACACCTCGTCGAGAAAGATCAACGGTTCGCCCCCGCGGGATCGCTGTCCGACGCAACTCTTAGCCCTGTGCCCAGGGACCTGCCCGGGCAGATCCCGCAATGCTCGCGAGTTGCGTGAAAGTGGATCGGATTTAACCCATCGGCCTTTGGAGCCCTGCCAACTTAATGTTTGCCCGGTAGCAATCAATTAAGTAAAAGCCTCTTCCACCCGAGTGCAACTCTACGCTGCTGCTCATAGACGCAAACGGGTTTTGATTCCTTACGCGTACCCGTACCCGGCCGCACCAGGGTCGCAAATGGGTACCCGTACACGTACCTGGCCGGGTACGGGTAGCCATTCCCTACCCGTACCCGTACCCTACCCGAAATGAGTGACAAACGGTGACCCGCCAGTGACTCACGGCCTACCCGTACCCGGCCGCACCAGGGTCGCAAACGGGTACACGTACCTGGCTGGGTACGGGTACCCGTTCCCTACCCGTACCCTACCCGAAATGAGTGACAAACGGTTAGTCTTCTTGGTTCTTTCGGTAAAGTCACGTAGTAGGGAAGTAATAAAATGATGAAAATAAAACATAATAAAATAATTCTCACGACGTTTCGGCCACAACGCAAGCAGCCCGTCCTCAGGTGAAGACCAGGTCTGTCGGGGAGACAGCGTCATTCAGACGCGTTGTGGCCGAAACGTCGTGAGAATAATTTTATTATGTTTTATTTTTATTATTTCCCTTCTACGTGACTTTACCGAAAGAACCAAGAAGATGAATCCCTGCAGTCACGAAAGCTTTAAATCGAAATATAAATCTATACTAAATTAACAAAATCTGGCCAAACCAAGCCCCTCTAAAACTTACTAAAACAATGCTATGTTAACAACGTAACAGTTTTACAAACCAATGTGATTAAAAGTTTGCAATAGCGACAAACACAACACACATCATTGAACATAGCATCCTTCGCTAGCTGCATAAGTAAATCCACAACAGCCAGATTAACAATAGCAGTAGCAGCCCGCTATGATCAAAATACATAATAAGTTATTACATCGGTCATCTACAGCTATATTTTTTATACTGGTAAGAACCTCCTGGTTACACCAGCCCACAGGGGATTATTGTGTCCGTCGTGCAGGGAGGGGCTGGTGGGGAGGGAGGGGCTGGGTGGGGAGGGTGGGGAGGGGAGGGTGGGGAGGGGCTGGGTGGGGAGGGTGGGGCTGGGTGTGGGGCTGGGTGGGGAGGGGCTGGTCACCCCGTGGTGCCCTTATAAAACTCAACGTTTAACCTACTCACGCCGGCTTGTGCCCGCCCTCACAGTCGGGCATATTTGCGGAATACACCACGCCGCCGTTGACCCTGCAGGCCATTGACCGAGCAACCCAACGTTCCTACCAGCTCCCTCCGCAGGAATGTGTTTTCAGGCTGCAGGAGATGGACCCCAGGTTGGAGGCAGCAACGCCTCTGCCGTGTTGAGTTCAAACCCAGGGCCACCCCCCTCCCCGCCCCCCTCCCCTCCCCAATCTCGGATTTCTTTCGGCTTTCAGGTGCCCGCCACTCCGGGCAGCCGACGTCGGCTGGAAGGAAAATCCATCGTGCCAAAATAAATAGTTGTCGCTCCCGTTGAGCCGTTTGGTTTTTTAGTTGATTGATTTGTGAACCAGCTCCTCCCGCTTCTTTACATCTGCCGGAGAATCAGATGGGCCCGAATGTGATTGAACATCTTTTTTTAATGTTTTCTTCTTATTTCTTTCTTTCTCGACACGGAGACACGCCGGGTCTCCGCGTTTGTGCCGCGGTCATCGTTGCCCTTCGCCCAAGAGATCCGTGCGTGCGCTGGGATGTCCGGCCAATGACTTTAGATTTGTTTATGCCGTGAACAAAAATAATGGGAATTTTTTAAATAGATATCATTTGTGATTTACACGCATACATTAACCCACCCCGCCCCGCCCCGCTGGTCTTCGCACCTGACTGGCTCGCAAGGGACGACATCACATTTACCCGCCCGCCCCCCCGAATCTTTCTGTCTGCCTGATGATGCTGGTGGTGGTTGTTGTTGTCGTTGTAGTTGCCGGCAAAACGTCACGGCCACTCGAATTGTAGTGGGTTTACTCTCCGACACACAAGCGGTGTGTGGCTGAACTAGTATACTACACTATATACTACAATATACACTACACTATACACTACACTATACACTACACTATACACTACACTATACACTACTATACACTACACTATACACTACACTATACACTACACTATACACTACACTAGTACACTACACTAGTACACTACACTATACAGTACACTATACACTACACTATACACTACTATACACTACACTATACACTACACTATACACTACACTATTACACTACTATACACTACACTATACACTACACTATACATTGATATATACTACACTATACACTACGCTATACACTGCACTATACACTGATATATACTACACTACACACTACACTATACACTACACTATACACTACACTATACACTACACTATACACTACACTATAAACTACACTATACACTACTATACACTACACTATACACTACACTATACACTACTATATACACTACACACTACACTATACACTACACTACTATACACTACTATACACTACACTATACACTACACTATACACTATACACTACACACTACACTATACACTACACTATACACTACACTACACACTATACAATACACTACACTATACACTACACTATACACTACACTATACACTACTACACTACACTATACACTACACTATACACTACACTATACACTATACACTACACTATACACTACACTATACACTACTACACTACACTATACACTACACTATACACTACACTATACACTACTACACTACACTATTATACACTATACACTACACTATACACTACACTATACACTACACTATACACTACGCTATACACTATGCTATACACTACACTATGCTATACACTACACTATACACTACTATACACTACACTATACACTACACTATATACTACACTATACACTACACTATAAACTACACTATACACTACACTATACACTACACACTACACTATACACTACACTATACACTACACTATACACTACACTATACACTACACTATACACTACACTATACACTACACACTACACTATACACTACTTACCACAGCATCTCCCTCCCACTTCAGCAAAAAAAAACATGTTCCTTGCCGTGGTTTTCCCACCTGATGATGATGATGATTGCTTGTGTTGCAATCGAAACGTCGTGGGTCAATTTATTTTATTTTCTACCTTGCGTGACTTTACCGAAAGAACCACAGAGTACGGAGTACCACGACCTCCTGTATACCGGGCAAGCTTTTCAACATCTCCAAGCCACTGTGCGCATTTTTGAGTCTAGCGTTTTTGATCCGCGATCGGTAAAGCAACGAAAAAAATCTGCGCAAACTCTCACCCCCCCTCGGCGACTGTGGTGGTCATTCTCACCACTCCCGACCGCGCGATTACAAACAGAGAAGAAGCAGCAGCCACAGACGCCTTCTCATCTGCGGCGGATAGATTTGTCTCCCGGACGGAGTGCACGCACGCACGCACGCTATGGTCTCGGGCCGTCCAATCTATCCCATCTCCTACCCCCGCCCGCCCGCCCGCCCACCTGCCGTGCCCTAATTGCTGAAGCTGCTCTGAGGGTTCGAGATGGCGCAGGGCAATTGGCAACTTGTTTCGTGTCTTTAACCCCTTTTTGGCGCTTGCGCGTTCCACGCCATCGGTGTGCCTGCCCGGCACGGCAATAAAATGTGAGAATAACCCCCCCGCAAGATCTTGACTCGAAGCTTTCGTGACTGCGGGAATCCATACTCTTTGGTTCTTTCGGTAAAGTCACGTGGGTAGAAATAACATTAAACTAATCACGACGTTTCGATTGCAGCACAAGCGATGGCCATCAGGTACAAATGAATGAGAAAAACAAACCTAGTAAAATTTCGACTTAAAGTTTTCGCGACTGCAGGGATTCATCTTATTGGTTCTTTCGGTAAAGTCACGTAGAAGGGAAGTAATAAAATAATAAAAATAAAACATAATAAAATAATATAATAATAAAATAAAATAATATAATAAAATAATATAATATAATTCTCACGTGACTTTACCGAAAGAACCAAGAAGATGAATCCCTGCAGTCACGAAAGCTTTAAATCGAAATTCAGTCACTGACTCGCGAACAACTTGCAATCATAAGTGACAGAGTTAATTTCGGGAAAAAGGCAACCGGGCGTGTGGAATCCAAGTCCCGGGCGAAGCCGGGGGTAGTACAGATAGTACATTCACATAGCGCCTGAGCCAAGGCGTCTTTACGGGGAACTAACCGTGGCACGGGATGGTTGGGCAAGAGGCACCGAGACAGTGTCGATGGGATTTGAGTCAAACGAGGTGGCGGTGGCGGTGGCGACACGGCGTGCAACGAACGGAGATGGAAATGAGACGAGCGGATTGGTGGTGGGTGCGACCATGGGGAGTTGGGGACGGGCAGAGGTCGTAAACGGGTTTTGATTCCTTACCCGTACCCGGTCGCACCAGGGTCGCAAACGGGTACCTGTACCCGTACCCATACCCTACCCGAAATGAGTGACAAACGGTTACTCACCAGTGACTCACGGTCTACCCATACCCGTACCCGGCCGCACCAGGGTCGCAAACAGCTACCCGTACCCGGCCGGGTACGGGTAGCCGGGTAGGGTACGGGTATTGGGTACCCGGTTGCGACCTCTGGGGACGGGGAAGACAACGGGAGAAGGAATGGCGGGCAATCGAGTATAAGTGCGTTTAAAGGGAGAGCGTCAGGTAGTGAGAGAGGGTGATTGTTTGGTTCGATGGTTGAGCAAAAATCAGCTGCTGCTGGATGGCCGGTGTTTGTGTGATGCCGATGGTTTATGAGATCGGCCAAGGTTTTGCGGTTCATTTGCGGTGAGCGCTTTGTTTGCGACGTGTACGCGGCCACGTTTCCCAGGATGCCCGGCCTCAAAATAAGGGGGGAACGATCCTGGGAAATCCGGGATGAGTGGCAGAGGTCGCAAACGGGTTTTGATTCCTTACCCGTACCCGGCCGCACCAGGGTCGCAAATGGGTATCCATACCCGGCCGTACCCGTACCGTACCCGTACCCGGCCGGGTACGGTACGGATAGGCTACGGGTATCGGGTACCTGATTGCGACCTCTGGGATGAAGCCATGTTGCAGGCACGGGTGGGTTGATTCTAGGAACTTGAATTGTGAGAAGAGACGAGACGTTGGGAAATGAGTGACAAACGGTGACTCACCAGTGACTCACGGCCTACCCGTACCCGTACCCATCCGCACCAGGGTCGCCAGGTATTGGATAGGGTACGGGTATCGGGTACCCGGTTGCGACCTCTGCCTACAAGGCCAGGCCGACAGACTCCCAAGTCCTCGGTTTAAAAGGTTCCAGATCTGCGGGGCCGAGGCCTAGTTTAGGCCTCAACTGAAACTCCTCGTGCCGACGGTTTCGAGCACGATCCCTCGGCGGCTGTGCAAAGTCGAGCGCCGGACAGGAAGTCTTCGTTTATAACGCGGTAGTGGTAGTGGTAGGTGCATTCTGGGAAACTTGGTGCGTGAAGTGAAAACGATTTCGCCCACCACGAGGAACAACGTAGCGATAGATTTCGATGTAAAGCTTTCGTGACTGCAGGGATTCATCTTCTTGGTTCTTTCGGTAAAGTCACGTAGAAGGGAAATAATAAAATAATAAAAATAAAACATAATAAGATAATTCTCATGACGTTTCGGCTACAACGCAAGCAGCCGTCCTCAGGTGAAGAATGAAACACCACCAAGCTTGGAGCGTATATTTAAGCTGGGTTGGAGGGGAATAAAGAAGAGCGCCTTGACAAAATAATTTGCATATCAAGAGGAATTTAGCATATTTATGGGAAATGCGTAGGAGGTGGGCGTGAGAATTATTTTATTATATTTTGTTTTTATTATTTTATTACTTCCCTTCTACGTGACTTTACCGAAAGAACCAAGAACAATGTAGCAATAGATTTTGGCAAGATTCCGCGCCGTAACGGTGCGGGCGTTCCACATTGCGTTCCCGAATGGAAGCACCGCGCGGTCTTGAAAGACTCGTTAAGCGTGGACTCGCGGACGCTTCGGTTTCTTTGGCAAATAAGTGCGAACGCATATTTTGTTTTTATTACCATCATTATTGTTTTTAAAAAAATGATTAATGTCGATGGTTTCCCAATGGGCTGACGCCTTGTTAAGACGTTATCGATTTGGGATGATTGAGTCGTAGCTTTTTGCGGCGAGGGTATATTTTAATTTCTTTTCGACCTGGTTGTGTTTGCCGCATTGTTCACCGCCGCATCCATCTCATTTGCACCTTCGCCGGCGTGCTGGGGTTTCGTTCCTCGAATAATGAATTCCATTGTTGCGACGGAAAAATCACCTGCAAATTAATTTTGTTTTATTAGACGGGCGCAAGTCCCCGCTGATTAATTATTTCGCGCATGAAGGGTGACCCGTGTTCCCGACTTAGACCGTGGTTCGTCATTAATGCCTTGTGAATTGCGAGCGATAAAAAAAAAAACCTCCCCCCCCCCCTCCCCTCCCGTGACTTTCTTCGCCGATAACGCAACGCAACAAAATGGAACGCTTTTGGGATTAGCATCTCGGCGCCCCTGTTTCTAACATTTTTTGTGACAATCTCATTCACGGAAGAGCGTTGCCACACTCCCGAGGGGTGGGGGAGAGGCTGTTACGAACCGCGCCAATGTCGTTACCTTGTTACGCGTTTCGCTCAACCTAATTGCGCTTTGGGAGCCAGGAGCGAACTCGGCCATCCGTTTACGTGACCTCACCATCGGGGGGGTGGAAGGGGTCTCCTCGCCGGGGAAGAATCACCACAGATGTCGCAGACGGGTTTTGATTCCTTACCCATTCCCGTACCCGGCCGCACCAGGGTCGCAAACGGGTAAACGTACCCGTACCCGGCCGTACCCATACCCTACCCGTACCCGGGTATCAGGTACCCGATTGCGACCTCTGGGATGAAGCCATGTTGCAGGCGCGGGTGGGTTGCTTCTAGGAACTTGAATTGTGAGAAGAGACAAGACGTTGGGAAATGAGTGACAAACGGTGACTCGCCAGTGACTCACGGCCTACCCGTACCCGTACCCGGCCGCACCAGGGTCGCAAACGGGTACCCGTACCAGGCCGGGCAGCCTGAGCCGTGCCAACTCTTCGGTGCGGGAACGGAGTTGGTGGTGCCTGGCTGATGAGGCTGGCACCGTGCGCCGTGACGTCTACTCGGATGAGTGCGGTTGGCTGCGTGCGGTGCGACAGGAGTTGAACGTGCATACTCGCTGGCTTTAAGGGTCACATGGCAGGGCAGAACGTTTCAAAACCCCCGCCCCCTTACCCCACTAGATTTCGACGTACAATAGTCTAACACGACCTTGTCCGACCGTGTCTGTCCGGTGACTCTCACACGCTGACACACACACTGACTCTCACGAAGTGGCGGTGACGTCACCACGGCGTCTTGTGCCAGGCCAGGTGCACGTTGGGGCCACGTGAAGTGTTTTGAACGCCCGCTGGCAGGAGGGTCACGGGACAGACCCGGCAGGTGCCACGGGTCGACTCGAGCACAAAGACAAAGATAAAGATCCCCCGTGTAGCCTTCACAGACTGTTGGGGCAAGTGCTGTTAGCGAGCACCTATGAAGGCCAGAACGGCACACGAGGGGGTGGGTGGCCAACACCACGCCCGGTCGCCTTTGTCTCCCTAGTGAGCGATGTTTACTGCACACCGCACCAGGTACTCATTTGAGGCTGAGTCGACCTAGGGGAGGCCCAGGACCTGGTCAGATAATCGTCACCGGTGTTGGCTGTGAGTGGCAATCGAACCGCTAGGTTCGTAGCGCAGCGTAGCGCTAACTGCTACACTATAACGCACACACACAAAGACACACACATGCACACACGCACAAACACGCACACACACGCACACACAAACATACACACACGCACGCACACACACACACAAACACACGCACGCACACACACACGCACACACACACAAACACACACACACGCACATGAACACACACGCACGCACACACAAACACACACGCACACACATGCACACACATGCACACGCACACAAACACGCACACAAACCCACACACAAACACACCCACACACACTACGCACACACACGCACACGCGCACACACACACCACACACACGCACACACACACCACACGACACACACCACACACACCACACACCACACACGACACACACACACGCACACACACGCGCACACGCACACAACACTCACACAAACACACACTCACACGCACACACACCACGCACACACACGCACACACAGACAAACACGCACACATGAAGAGACACACACGCACACGCACGTACACACACGCACACGCGCACACAAACACAAACACACACACAAACACCCACACACACCACGCACACACACACACGCACACACACACGCACACACACTCACACACGCACACGCACACACACGCACACACTCACACACGCACACACACACCACACACGCACACACTCACACACCACAAACACACACACACAAACACACGCACACACAAACACGCACACAAACACCACACGCACACACACACACACCACACACACACACGCACGCACACATGCACACCGCCACGCTTCTCTGCACGCTCAGCAAATTAACTTATTTATTCGGCAACCTCTTAACATGCACCTGGGACGGTGACTGTGATCTCCAGCCATGCGTACGCTGTCACACTTTGTTCAAGAAGCATACTCCAGGCTACATGGCCGTGCGAGTAGCGGGTGACTAGCAGGTGAATTATGCATCTCGTGATTGCGTCGACTTGCAACGCACCGCCGCGCAGCGCTTTGTCATCGCTCTCGTAGAGGGAGCGAGAGGACGACTCGGAGAGAGAGGACGACTCAGAGAGAGAGGACGACTTTCAGAGAGAGAGAGAGAGAGGGTGACCCAGAGAGAGAGAGAGGACGACTCGGAGAGAGAGAGAGAGGACGACTCAGAGAGAGAGGACGACTCAGAGAGAGAGAAAGAGAGAGAGGACGACTCGGAGAGAGAGAGAGAGGATAACTCAGAGAGAGAGAGGACGACTCAGAGAGAGAGAGAGAAGACGACTCAGAGAGAGAGGACGACTCAGAGAGAGAGAGGACGACTCAGAGAGAGAGAGAGGACGACTCAAGAGAGAGAGATAGGGACGACTCAGAGAGAGAGGATGACTCAGAGAGAGAGAGGACGACTCGGAGAGAAAGGACGACTCGGAGAGAGAAAGAAATGACGATTCAGAGAGAGAGAGAGGACGACTCAGAGAGAGAGAGAGAGGACGACTCAGAGAGAGAGAGAGGACGACTCAGAGAGAGAGAAAGAGAGGACGACTCAGAGAGAGAGAGATAGAGGACAACTCAGAGAGAGAGAGAGAGGACGACTCAGAGAGAGAGGGTTTGGGGGTACATGGAACCTAACCCCAGCCCGCGTGTGTCCGAGTCTTTGCTGTACAAGGCTGGGCCTGATGCTGATCTCTGATGTTCATTGATCGTTTCTTTTTTAAATCCTTTATATTAAGTTCACTTGCTTGCTTGCTTGCTTACGACCGTGCAAATCTTTCGGTCGTTTTTTAACCCACTTCCCGTGATCCAATCGAGCTGACATTTTGCACACAGACTCGTTGTGCGAGACAATTAATGTTCGTGAAAATTTTTTTCAAAAATTTTGCACTGTTTAGGGAAAACAAATTAAATATTTAATTACCAATTGTTTAATACTGCAGACAATCATCTGACCCATAGGTGGCAGCCATCTCAAGCCAGAGGACGAGAGGACTCTAGCCACCACGCATATAAAGGATTTATAGTGAAAAACTTTGTTTTTACGGGTTATACTTGTTAATAGAATATGATTGTACATTTCTGATCAAGGCTAGAATAGCATTTCCGAAAATCTGGTTTCGGACATCTATGAAGTAATCACTCTTCTGTTGCTAGTGATGTTGGTGAGCTTTAGTGTTCATTTATTTATCATGCACAGATTGGAGTGCGGATGGAATGTATAGCTAACGGTGCAATAGTATTGTTATTATGGCTGGTGATATTATTACATGAGACCGCAAAACATTTGTCAAGCAAGAGGATGGACAACATATTCTTAGGTTTTTTCGGTAAAGTCACGTAGGTGAAAAAATTAAAATTAATGAAAGTTAAATAAAAATAAAATAAAAATCACAACGTTTCGGAGGCAACACAAGCTTCCGTCTTCAGTCACAGCACGATAGCTGTATCAAGTGATATTATTTTATTTTTATTTAAAAAATTTAACCTACGTGACTTTACCGAAAAAACCTAAGAATATGAATCCTTGCAGTCACGAAAGCTTCAAATCTAGGATGAACAACATGGACATTTTCTTGCCAGTTTCAAAATATAAGGAGAGATTTTACCCTTTCTGGCAATAATACAGGAGGTATTGCGATGCTAAAACAGAAACCTTTTGCAAGGAATCATGTCTGCATGATTGTAAATGTTGTCCAAGTACTCAGATTGTTAATGTTGTTGTGGCTTGGGTCTCTAACACACCGGTGTGCTGTACTAGTATACTACACTATACACTACACTATACACTACACTATACACTACTATACACTACTATACACTACACTATACACTACACTATACACTACACTATACACTACACTATATACCACTATACACTACACTATACACTACTATACACTACACTACTATACACTACACTATACACTACTATACACTACACTATACACTACACTATACACTACACTATACACTACCATACACTACACAATACACTACACTATACACTACTATACACTACACTATACACTACTATACACTACACTATACACTACACTATACACTACACTATACACTACACTATACACTACACTATACACTACCATACACTACACAATACACTACTACACTATACACTACTACACTTTACACTACACTATACACTACTACACTATACACTACTACACTATATACTACTATACACTATACTATACACTATACTATACACTACACTATACACCACTACTATACACTACTATACACTACACTATACACTACACTACTACACTATACACAACACACTAACATATACACTACTACACTATACACTACTACACTATACACTACACTATACACTACTATACACTACACTATACACTACACTATACACTACACTATACACTACACTATACACTACACTATACACTACACTACACACTAGTGCTGTACTAGTGACGAATTGGCACGTTCTGTTCACGTAACAACCCTCACTAGTTGGCCGTGTCGCAAGTACCGTGGTGGTGGTGTGTTTCACGCAGACATGCTTCCTTGCAGAAAAAAAATCTTTTCGTTTTGGTGTTTGAACATCCGTGCGCAACCGTTGTATTACTGCCAGAAAGGGTTAAAGCCTCTTCTTGTAAGAGGATTGGAAGTCAAACAAAAATTGTACGGACGCGTGAAGCAGCAGATGGCTGCGCAAGTCCGTAGAGCAATTTGGGGGAAATAAAATAACAAAAAAAACGAGGTACGCGCTACGAGAAGATGATTTGAAGGCACCACAGCGGTTTATTGGCAACAAAGGCAGCAGCAGCAGAATTGGGCCCTTTTTACTACACGCTTTCTTTTGACTCACTCTGTCTGTTGTTGTTGTTGTCGTTGTTGTTGTCGTTGTTGTAACTCAATTTTAACCCACTCCCCAATGTTGTATCTACTGCAAACTTGGTATACTTATGTCATACTGATGACAATACTATATTCTATCATGAACATTTTTTATTTTTAACATTCTTTTTTCTATTTCGATTTAAAGCTTCTTTCGTGACTGCAGGGATTCATCTTCTTGGTTCTTTCGGTAAAGTCACGTAGAATGGAAATTAAAACATAATAAAAATAAAACATAATAAAATAATTCTCACGACGTTTCGGCCACAACGCAAGCAGCCGTCCTCAGGTGAAGAACAGGTCTGTCGAAAAGACAGAGTCTGAATGGGCTTGTCTTTCCGACAGACCTGTTCTTCACTTGAGGACGGCTGCTTGCGTTGTGGCCGAAACGTCGTGAGAATTGTATTTTATTATGTTTTATTTTTATTATTTTATTATTTCCCTTCTACGTGACTTTACCGAAAGAACCAAGAAGATGATTTTTTCTCTGTTACGTTTCGGCATGGGTCTAATTGTCCACGCTCAACTGACGTTGGCTGTAATTGGCCACGGTCCCTTACGTTGTGGCAAACTTTCGGGACCACTTCCTGGAGTCGTGTAGTTCTGCCATTACTAGTATGCTACATTTCATAAAAGCGTGTTTTTAAAAAAAAGTTTTTAAAAATATTACTTTTTGTGATCTGTAAGTCACAAATGGTAACCGTGTGGGTAGCATGATGGAAGCCGAACTCTTGATGGGAGATGTAGCGTATCCTTGGCATTGTTGGAAAATGAATGTGTGTGAAACCCTCGAATAGAGAAAATAACAGCAAAAAATAATAGTAAACTTTTTTTTTTAATCTCAGGAATGTATCGTTTAATACATTGTAAAAATCCGCTGGCACAAAACTAGAATAACGAACATCATCGGCAAAGTGGGACCCGGGCATTTTTTTAATGTTGGCACGACATTAGCATGAACATTTCCTAAATATTTGCACACAAAGCAGATAGTTTCAAGGGTAGAATGATGCCCTTGAGCCTTTTTTTACGTTTACAACAACGAGCCAAAGCTGACGTGAAGAATCAGGAATGATCGTCATTATTTTTTCGTGTTACGTATTGTTTAATTCCCATTGCATCTGACAGTTCAGCTGCATTCCACGTACAGCATACGCATGTTGGAATTCTATCGCGCGGCGGAAGGAAAACAAACTTGATAATTGTTTTTTTACCCTTCTATCTGGCAACAAAACTGACACCTTTTTACAAGGAGTCATGTTTGCATAGACCACAATACCTGCAGTCATAATACAAACAAAATACATAACTCTGATAATGTATGCACTGTCCTTGAAGTTGATTGGTCCACACCCGAGACAGCTTTCCTTAGAGCCTAGTCTCACATGGGTTGGACCAGATGACGCCAAAAGGCGCACAACTCAAAGACAATGCACCATCAGAGTATGAGAGCTCGGGACAAGCATCTACACTATGAGAACCTCATTTGCCAGTAAAAATATGATAATTGTTTTTTATTATCAGAGTTATGTCTTTTGTTTGTATTATGACTGCAGGTATTGTGGTCTATGCAAACATGACTCCTTGTAAAAAGGTATCAGTTTTGTTGCCAGATAGAAGGGTAAAAAACCAATTATCATATTTTTTCTGGCAAATGGGGTTCCCGTGGTGAAAACAAAGTTAGTACGGAAAAAGAAGCTCTGAGTTTGTCACTCTTGATGATGATTTAAAAGTGTACAGCTCCCAGTCGCTTCCTAACATCAGAGCATTCCAGACGGCCGCTGGAGCGCATCTGAAAGTGCTGTGCGTTTTGGGGGTGACCGCAGTTTTTGTTCGATGGCACAAGAGGCGGCAGGGAAACGCATCTCCCAGCTGCAGTTGAAGGGGCACCACAGTGCCGAGATGTTAACGACCTCGCCCGGTATACAGGAGGTCGTGGGTTCGATCTCGACCCTGACGCCTGCTGTATATTTGGAGTTTGCGTGTCTCTCTCTCTCTCTCATCATCATCATCACGGTGGCTAGGAGATGTTAACTACCTCCCCCGGTATACAGGAGGTCGTGGGTTTGATCCCGACCCTGACGCCTGCTGTATATTTGGAGTTTGCGTGTCTCTCTCTCATCATCACGGTGGCTCGGAGATGTTAACTTCCTCGCCTGGTATACAGGAGGTCGTGGGTTCGATCCCGACCCTGATGCCCGCTGTATATTTGGATTCTGCGGTGTGATGATGGCGGTGTGATGATGATGACGATGGCGGTGTGATGACGATGATGATGATGTGATGATGATGACGATGATGGCGGTGTGATGATGATGACGATGGTGTGATGATGACGATGATGATGATGGCGGTGTGATGACGATGACGATGGTGTGATGACGATGACCGCGTCTCCCCGCCCCGCAGCGCACCGCGGGCGACAGCGAGGACTCAGCGGAGGCGCGTCGCCAGCTTGACGCCCGCCGCAGCCTGCAGCCCGCCGCCACCGCCGAGGGGCGTGACGCCTCCGGGGACGACGCCTTCAGCAAGCAGCGCACGGCCGCAATCGCTCAGGTCGCACGCTCCAAGGAGGTGAGCCTGGGCGACGCTGCGTCCACCCCCGCGTCCACCACCCCCCCCCCCCCCCCCCGCCTGCGTCGCACTGGCACCCGTCCAGGTGTGTCGTCCCTCTTTTTAAATCCTTTATATTAAGTTCGCTTGCTTGCGCGCTTACGCGCTTACGACCGTGCAAATCTTTCGGTCGTTTTTTAACCCACTTCCCGTGATCCGATCGAGCTGATATTCTGCACACAGACTCGTTGTGCGTGACAATTTATTTTCGTGAAAATTTTTTTTTCAAAAATTGTACACTTTTTAGGAAAAAATAAATTAAATTTAATTACCAATTGCTTAATGGTGGCAGGCAATCATCTGACCCATAGGTGGCAGCCATCTCAAACCAGAGGACGAGAGGACTCTAGCCGCCACGCATATAAAGGATTTATAGTGAAAAACTTTGTTTCTACGGGTTAATTTTTTCTGCGTCCAGTGTCTCCGAGTCCCCATCACGTCCCCACGTCCACGTATCCCCGTGTGCCTGTGTCGTCTCCGTGTCCTCGATTCTTCTGTCCCCGTGTCCCCGTGTCTCCTTCGTGTCCCAAGAAATTCCCAGGGCCCCGTGTCTCCACGCCCTCTCTGCTTGCCTGCCTGTCACCCCCCCCCCCCCCCCCCCACCACCACCACCACCACCATCCGTGTCTTCGTATTTTCGTTTGCTTCGATGCGTTTTCCTGATGGTCGCGTACGCTCACCGTCGGAATCGGATTTAGCCGACGGTCACGTTAAGACGTCGTGGCACCGAACGGAAACGTTTTCTTTCGAGGGATCGCTGCCTGCGTTAACCGCGCTTGGGAATTGTCTTTGAAGCTGATTGGTTCAAGCCGGAGACATATTTGTTCGGGGCCTAGTCTCAAACGGCGTCAGGCGAAGGCGAGCGGCACAAGGACCTTCAAATGCGCAGCGGGCACGATTGAACATATACACTGATATACACTACTATACACTACACTATACACTACACTATACACTACACTATACACTACACTATACACTACTATACACTACTATACACTACTATACACTACGATACACTACACTATACACTACACTATACACTACTATACACTACACTATACTCTACACTATACACTACTATACACTACTATACACTACTATACACTATACTATACACTACACTATACACTACACTATACACTACTATACACTACTATACACTACGATACACTACACTATACACTACACTATACACTACTATACACTACACTATACTCTACACTATACACTACTATACACTACTATACACTACTATACACTACACTATACACTACACTATACACTACATTATACACTATTATACACTACACTATACACTACTATACACTACACTATACACTACACTATACACTACACTATACACTACTATACACTACACTATACACTACTATACACTACACTATACACTACTATACACTACACTATACACTGCTATATACTACACTATACACTACACTATACACTACACTATACACTACGATACACTACTATACACTACACTACTACACACTACACTACTATACACTACACTTTACACTACACTACTATACACTACACTACTACACACTACACTACTATACACTACACTACTATACACTACACTATACACTACTATACACTACACTACTATACACTACACTACTACACACTACACTACTATACACTACACTACTATACACTACACTATACACTGCTATACACTACACTATACACTACTATACGCTGCTATACACTAAACTATACACTACACTACTATACACTACACTATACACTACACTATACACTACTATACACTACACTACTATACACTACACTACTGTACACTACTATACACTACACTATACACTACACTATACACTACACTATACACTACACTACCGTACGCTGCTATACACTACACTATACACTACGCTCTACATTGAGCTCTACGTAGCGATGATTCGTTAGCAGGGGTGGTCGTTAAGAGGGCTTCTATTGGTGCGTTGCGATCTTTCACCAGCTAAGTCCCACTGATCTACGTAGCGCTTTTCATCATCATCATCGTCGTCATCATGTGGACATTGATGTCAGCCAAACACTCTTGAGCGCGCGACGTCCGCGAGAAACGTGGAGGTGAAAAATCCACGTGCAGAGAGGGACACAAAGTCAGCCAGACGTGGTGTTGCCCCCCCCAAACCACCCACCCACCCACTCGTACGCCCTCTGTACAAGCTCGCGAACAGCGGTCTCCCCGACATGGTGTCAAAGGCTACGCGGGGGATCTTTGTCTTTTGCAGCGTCAAGATATAAATGTCTTGCAGCCAGGTGCTCTGGAACGCACGTGGAATCTAAATGTGGAGTGACCTCGGAGTAAAAGCCACGTGGGAGAGAGAGACACCGCAAACTCCAAATATACAGCAGGCATCAGGGTCGGCATTGACCCCACGACCTCCTGCGTACCAGGCGAGGTAGTCAACATCTCACCACGGAGAGAGAGAGACACGCAAACTCCAAATGTACAGCAGGCATCAGAGTCGGCATTGAACCTACGACCTCCTGCGTACCAGGCGAGGTAGTCAACATATCACCACGGAGAGAGAGAGAGACACGCAAACGCCAAATATACAGCAGGCATCAGTGTCGGCATTGAACCCACGACCTCCTGTAGACCAGGCGAGGTAGTCAACATCTCACCACGGAGAGAGAGAGAGAGACACGCAAACGCCAAATATACAGCAGCAGGCGTCAGGGTCGGCATTGAACCCACGACCTCCTGCGTACCAGGCGAGGTAGTCAACATCTCGCCTCCAATGCGGCGCCGCCCGCACGTCACGCCGTGAACGCGTGTGACACGCGTGCCGTACGCCCAGCGGGGTGTGTTCGCGTCGCCGTCAAAAAAACCCCGCGTCTCCGCAAACGTGTCTCGGTTTTAGTTTTTCGAGCCGCTCTGACGGGAGGTCACGGGTCACCTCGCTCCCGCCCGGTGCCGTGAGGTCGTCCGGCAGATGCACCGGCCGTGACCCCGTCCCGTCCCCCGTCCCCACCACCCACGAGCGACACGACAACCCACGGGCGTGACACGCGCGTGGAACACGCGTGCCGTTGACCTGCATGCGCGTCTCTGCGGCCCTTGACGATCGCGGTGCCTCCCGGGAGGGGCGCGAGCGTCGTTCATTGATTTCGTGTTTTTGTTGTTGCCGCTGTTTTATATTTTTAAACGGGCCAGTAAATAATTAAGCGCGCTCCGATCGGCGGGACGCGTTCGTCTTGGAGGTGACTCCCTCCCCCCTCTCCCCCCACCAGGGGCCCCGTACAGCACATGCACGCTTTGCGATTGCGTGTGTTTGTGTGCGTGCGTGTGTATGCATGCACGTGTGTGTGCGTGCGTGTGTGTGTGTGTGCGTGCGTGTGTGTGTGTGTGCGTGTGTGTGTGCGCGTGTGTGCATGTGCGTGTGTGCATGTGCATGTGTGTGTGTGTGTGCGCACGCGCGTGTGTGCGCGTGTGTCCGTGTGCACGTTCAGGGTGGGGGAGCGGTAGCTCAGTGGTTGGCACGCCGCGCTACGAACCCGTGGCGAACCGAGTTTCGATTCCCACTCACGGCCTACCACCAGCACCTGGTGCGCTGTGTAAACATCGCCACTGGGGAGACAAAGGCGGCCGGGCGTGGTGCTGGCCACCCGCCCCCTCGTGTGCCGTGCCGGCCTTCGTAGGTGCTCGCTAACAGCACTTGCCCCTACAGTCTGTTACAGGCTACACGGGGGGGGGAGGGGATCTTAGCCTTTGCGTGCGAGTGTGTGCGCGCGTGAACAAATGGGTGAATGGATGATTCGCTAAAGACAGCACTCTGTCAGGCTTACGGCCTCCCTCCGGAGTGCGAATCGTCCGATCCCTTAGCCGCAGGGCCTCGCCGATGGACGGGGGTCGATTTCGCGAAAAGCGCCACAAAGTGGTGGCGCTGAGGATGAATGAGCTAAGCGAACAAAAAAGGTCGCGAACAACGCGTTGTTGTTATTGTGCTACAAACAGCGGAGGAAGGAAAATGCACGAGGGTGCACAGGCAGTACAGCACAACGGAGCCGACGGTCGCTGTGCTTGCTGGGATGCAATCGTTGAACGTCGATCGAGATGGCTACGGCGGCTAGGAGATGTTAACTGCCTCGCCTGGTGTACAGGAGGTCGTGGGTTCGATCTAGACCCTGATGCCTGCTGTATATTTGGTGTTTGTGTATCTCTCTCTCTCATCATCACGGTGGCTAGGAGATGTTAACTACCTCGCCTGGTATGCAGGAGGTCGTGGGTTCGATCCCAACCCTGACGACGCCTGCTGTATATGTGGAGTTTGTGTGTCTCTCTCTCATCATCATCATCACGGTGGCTAGGAGATGTTAACTACCTCGCCTGGTATACAGGAGGTCGTGGGTTCCATCCAGACCCTGACGCCTGCTGCTGTATATTTGGAGTTTGCGTGTCTCTCTCTCATCATCATCACAGTGGCTAGGAGATGTTAACTACCTCGCCTGGTGTACAGGAGGGCGTGGGTTCGATCCCGACCCTGACGCCTGCTGTAGAGTTTGCGTGTCTCTCTCTCCCCGTGGTCGCAGCAGCAGCAGCAGCAACAAATCAAAATCAAACATCGCAGCGAACAGCAGCAGCAAGCAGGGTCCTTAAGGAATATTGCACAGCTCGCTGACGGGACGTTGGACCAATATCATCAATAATAGAGGTTTTTTTTCTTCGCGTAAATATCTAAACGTGTCGTCAAAACCCGCCACCATCCGACACGGTCAACTAGTGAGGGTTGTCACGCGAACAGAACGTGGCCAATTGGCAACAAGTAACGGCAAAGCAGTAATAAGTGGCTCACAGAATTGTGCGCAGTTGCGTATACAGCACACGACTTCCCTGAAAGCATTCACACACTCACACACGCACACGCACACACGCACACACACATACGCACACACACGCACACTCACACACGCACATACGCACACAAACACACACACACTCGCACACGCACACACACTCACACACTCACACACACTCACACACACACGCACACACACACGCACGCACGCACACACACTCACACACACACTCACACACACACTCACATGCACACACGCACACACACTCACACACACACACATACGCACACACACGCACGCACACACACACTCACACACTCACATGCACACACGCACACACACTCACACACACGCACACACACACTCACACACACACTCACATGCACACACGCACACACACTCACACACACTCACACACGCACACACACACACGCACCCACACACGCACACACGCACACAAAAGAATAACCTCGGAGTGAATGTCGATGCAGTGCTCCCCATGTTATACCGCCACTAAATCTCAAATATTGAGACGTGCGAAAAAACTTTATTTGCCAATTTAACGGAACCTGTTCATTGTAGATATGGAGCGGGGGGGGGGGGCCGCGTGGGGGAGCGTCGGGGAGCGTGGGGGAGCACGGGGGAGCGCTGGCTCTGGCGTAAATCTCCGCCATAATAATTCGAGGTGCGGTGCGTGCGACGCTCCGCGACGCGTCGTGCGAACGACGCTGACGCCGCTCGCGACAGCCCCCCGCTAGAGAGAGTTACAAGCCTCTCCTGAGCACCAGAGGGCTGCTGCTGCTGATGCTGCTACTGCTGCTGCTACTGATGCTGCCGCTGCCGCCGCCGCCGCTGCTACTGCTGCTGCTACTGATGCTGCTGCTGCTGCTACTGATGCTGCTGCTGTTGTCGTTGCTGCTGCTGCTACTGATGCTGCTGCTACTGATGCTGCTGCTACTAATGCTGCTACTGATGCTGCTACTGATGCTGCTGTTGTCGTTGCTGCTGCTGCTGCTACTGATGCTGCTACTGATGCCGCCGCTGCTGCTGCTGCTGCTGTTGATGCTGCTGCTACTGATGCCGCCGCTGCTGCTACTGATGCCGCCGCTGCTGCTGCTGCTGTTGATGCTGCTGCTACTGCTGCTGCTGCTGTTGATGCTGCTGCTACTACTGCTGCTGCTACTGATGCTGCTACTGATGCCGCCGCTGCTGCTGCTGCTGCTGCTGTTGATGCTGCTGCTACTGATGCCGCCGCTGCTGCTACTGATGCTGCTGCTGCTGCTACTGCTGCTGCTGTTGATGATGCTGCTACTGCTGCTGTTGATGCTGCTGCTACTACTGCTGCTGCTACTGATGCTGCTACTGATGCCGCCGCTGCTGCTGCTGCTGCTACTGATGCCGCCGCTGCTGCTACTGATGCTGCTGCTGCTGCTACTGCTGTTGATGATGCTGCTACTGCTGCTGTTGATGCTGCTGCTGATGCTGCCGCTGCCGCTGCTGCTACTGATGCTGTTGATGCCGCTGCTACTGATGCCGCCGCTGCTGCTACTGATGCTGCTGCTGCTGCTACTGCTGCTGCTGTTGATGATGCTGCTACTGCTGCTGCTGCTGTTGATGCTGCTGCTACTACTGCTGCTGCTACTGATGCTGCTACTGATGCTGCCGCTGCTACTACTGCTGCTGTTGATGCCGCTGCTACTACTGCTGCTGCTGCTACTACTGCCGCTACTACTGCTGCTACTACTGCTACTACAACTGCTACTACTACTGCTACTACTGCTGCTACTACTTCTACTGCTGCTGCTGCACCCCGACGCCGGAATCAATCAAGCGCTGGAAATCGTGTCCCGTGATTGGCATCGCTCGGCCAGGGCCTCCCCCCCCCTCGTCCTCCCCCCCTCCCCCCCTCCCTCGTCCTCCCTCCCCCCCTCCCTCTCATCCTCGCCCTTCAGAGGGTGAAGGGCCCCCCGAGGAGCCCCCCCTCCCGCCCCACGGTTTATTGAGTCGGTGTGTTCTGTCCACGTGACGGACGTACCTTACGTACGTTGAACTAGCTTCGCTGTGTACGTGGGCGACTGTGCTAATGGGAGGTGCGGGGCGGTGGTGAGAACTAGAAGCTAAACACCGAAAGCAGTTACATTTCGATGTAAAGCTTCTTTCGTGACTGCAGGGATTCATCTTATTAGTTCTTTCGGTAAAGTCACGTAGAAGGGAAGTAATAAAATAATAAAAATAAAACATAATAAAATAATAAAATTAAAACATAATAAAATTTCCATTTAAAGCTTTCGTGACTGCAGGGATTCGTCTTCTTGGTTCTTTCGGTAAAGTCACGTAGAAGGGAAATAATAAAATAATACAAATAAAACATAATAAAATAATTCTCACGACGTTTCGGCCACAACGCAAGCAGCCGTCCTCAGGTGAAGAACAAGTCTGTCGGAAAGACAGCGTCTGAATGACGCTGTCTTTCCGACAGACCTGTTCTTCTGAATGACGCTGTCTCCCCGACAGACCTGTTCTTCACCTGAGTACGGCTGCTTGCGTTGTGGCCGAAACGTCGTTAGAATTATTTTATTATGTTTTATTTTTAATATTTTATTATTTTCCTTTTATGTGACTTTACCGAAAGAACCAAGAAGACCAAAATCAGTTCTGAAAGCAATGGGAATACGTGACGCTGGAATGGAGACCTCTCTGCAACAGATCTGTGTTCAGCTGACTCAGCAACGGGAAGTCGTTTTGGCTTTGGGGGGGCCCGGGTTGGGGGGCCCGGGGGGGTGGGGGGCGAGTGGGATGCAACCCGGGATGACAGCGCCGCATGCAGATGGACAGAGGGCATAGTTGGGTCGTCGCTTACCATAATGTCACCCCTGTTGGCCATCGCAGCAAGAGCCGTTGGCATGCAACTATTAAGGCCGGGTTACCAAAGACAAAGATCCCCCGTGTAGCCTCAACAGGCTGTAGGGGCAAGTGCTGTTAGCGGCCACCTACGAAGGCCTGAACGGTACGCGAGCGGGTGGGTAGCCAGCACCACGCCCGGCCGCCTTTGTCTCCCAGGTGAGCGATGTTTACACACCGCACCAGGTGCTCGTTTGAGGCTGAGTTGATCTAGGGGAGGCCCGGGACCGGTTCGTGAAATCGTCAGCGGTGTTGTTGGCCGTGAGCGGGTCGCCACGACCGCTTAACCACAAACAACAGCAAAACAAAGACACAGGTCCCCCGTGTAGCCTCAACAGACTGTTGGGGCAAGTGCTGTTAGCGAGCAGCGCCTATGAACTCGCCGAGATTTATTTTCGTGAGTAATGCGTGTTTTTGTACAGGGTGCTTAAAAAAAATGTCACTTATGTGGGACTCGTTTTTGATGGAAAAAAGACGGATAAGGCACTGTGACATGATAACAAATGTATGTTAATAAGCTTCAAAAAATATTCTTGGTTCTTTCGGTAAAGTCACGTAGAAGGGAAATAATAAAATAATACAAATTTTGCAAAGTAAAATAATTCTCACGACGTAATTCAGACGCTGTCTTTCCGACAGACCTGTTCTTCACCTGAGGACGGCTGCTTGCGTTGTGGCTCAAACGTCGTGAGAATAATTTTATTATGTTTTATTTTTATTATTTCATTATTTCCCTTCTACGTGACTTTACTGAAAGAACCAAGAAGATGAACACAATCCCAGTAAACAAAACCAAAAAAAAAATACCCCGAACATTAAAACTGAGAGCCAAACACAACCGGCCTTTGCACAGACGAATTACGCGAGAGAAAGTGAATGTGGTTTTCAAACCTCGACTGACCGAGCATCCCTAACAGATCGGGTCGGGGGGGGGAGAGCCATTCCTCAACGCGAGAGTTGCCGACAGCTCCTTATCGCCCGCGAAAACAAATCTACGGACGTTTTTTGGCGAAAAAGCAAAGTAGCACCGCTTTTCTCGAATTGCGTCAATTACACACTGGTCAACACACTTTTTCTGGCATAAGGTATTAAGGTAATTTTGGGGTGCTGATTCCAAATCAGTTTTTGTCTATCACATCAGGTTTTTGAGATATCATATATTGAATTTTCAATAAAAACTGCAGAAGAAAAATATAAAATAAATGTGGATATCTACATAAAATTATATTATAAACACACTATCCTAAAAATATAGCACCGTATTTTAACACTAAAGCAGTCACTGACTCGCAACAACTTGCAATCATAAGTGACGGAGTTAATTTCTGGTAAAATAAAAGAAAATTGGGTATGCCGATAGCATACAAATGAGATGTGATAGAGCAAATCTGAGATCAGATTTGGAAAAAATCAGCACCCTGAAATTAGTCTAGAACAGCTGCAAAAGTCCAGGCCAGAAAAAAATGTTTTTTTTTTGTTGACCAGTGTTATCAATTGCCCCGTTAATATTTCTTTCACCCCGTTTCGGTTTAAAATACGTTCGGGAAAATGTTTTTTTAAACGGAATCTCGGCAAACTCCCTCTCCCTGGCGCGGAGTTGCGAATTCTCATGCCGGTGAAATGTTGTGGGGAAGGTGGGGGGGTGGGGGGTCTCAGGCGCTCGCTTGACCCACGGAACAACGCAACGCGTCCTTTTCTTGAGCGTTGCCCATCTGTTGCCCCACGTCTCCTGCGGGGAGTCGTTCGTACGCCAGTTGGATTGAGCCATTTGGCCCGTTGGCAAGAGATCGCTGGGCATTCAAGTGCAACAGGGCACGAGATTGTAGGTGCAAGCGCTGTTGGCAAGCGACGGCAACAACGGAGCCCGGCGCTGTGGCACACGAGGGGGTGGGTGGCCAGCACCATGCCCCAGTGGCGATGTTCGAGGCCGAGTCGACCTAGGGGAGGCCCAGGACCGGGTTCAGGTAATCGTCACCAGCGTTGGTGGCCGTGAGCGGGAATCGAACTCGGGTTGCCGGGGTTCGCGGCGCTAACCGCTACCACTACCGCTCGCACACCACAACAACAACAAGCGCCATTCGCCGCTAAGTGGTGGTGACGTCACCACGACGCTTGTGCCAGGCTAGGTGCACCTTGAGACCACGTGCACAGCAATAGACACGCTTGCACACGCAACACCGCTCGACACGGGAGTAACTCATCAACACACGAAACATCACACACACACGCATCATATGTATCGTGTTAAACCACGGATACGAGAGCTTAGCATCGTGCCTTAAGACGCTTATTTTTAAGGCCTTTTTCCTGTTGATTGAATCTTTTTTTTTCGAGCGGTTTGGTCAATGATTTTGTTGCTATTGACTTTTTATTTTACCAGGTAAGGCTCCACTGAGCTTCTACGTAGCTATTATTTCAGTAGCAACCTGTCCAACACAGATGATAGCTCAACGAAGCTCTTAGTAGAAATGTTGTTGAGTGTTCATCCTCTTGTCCATGGAAACTATAAAATATTTTTATTGAACCAGGTAAGGCCCCACTGAGCTATGTAGCTCTTATTTCAGTGGCAACCTGTCCAACACAAATTATAGCTCAACAAAGTGGCTTTGCACGTGGGGATTTATAGGAGGCAAATACGGGAAATGCGTGACGTTGATTGTAAATTTGGAGGGAAAAACCGGAGGACCCGGAGAAAAATCCACGCCACCACCGGGAGAGAGAGACACGCAAACTCCAAATATACAGCAGGCGTAAGTTTCAGGATCGAACCCACAACCTCCTGTATAGCAGGCGAGGGAGTTCACATCTCCTAGCCACCGTGATGATAATGAGAGAGAGATATACGCAAACTCCAAATATACAGCAACAGGCATCAGTGTCAGGATCGAACCCACGACCTCCTGTATGCCAGGTGAGGTAGTTAACATCTCATAACCACCGTGATGATGATGAGAGAGAGAGAGAGACACGCAAACTCCAACTATACAGCTGGCATCAGTGTCAGGATCGAACCCACGACCTCCTGTATAGCAGGCGAGGTAGTTAACATCTCCTAGCCACCGTGATGATGATGAGAGAGAGAGACACGCAAACTCCAACTATACAGCTGGCATCAGTGTCAGGATCGAACCCACGACCTCCTGCACACCAGGCGAGGTAGTTAACATCAGATCAGCGTGCGCGCGTGCGCGTGCTTTGCACGGCTACTTGTGACCTTCGGGTGAAAGGTGCTTTAGAAGTGTAAATTGTTATTTTTATCGCGAGCATCTTGCGTGTAACCCCCCGTCCCCCGCCCCGCCGCATGGATACCAAGACATTTGTTGCACCCTCTAAATAAAAATCCTTTACCCCACCCCCTCCGCCCCCGTAGCCCCTCACGACCACTCTCCCCATCCGACTTGGAAGCCTTCGCTCGTTTGCCTTGATCTTCTTGGTTCTTTCGGTAAAGTCACCACGTAGAAGGGAAATAATAAAATAATAAAAATAAAACATAATAAAATTTCGATTTAAAGCTTTCGTGATTGCAGGGATTCATCTTCTTGGTTCTTTCGGTAAAGTCACGTAGAAGGGAAATAATAAAATAATAAAAATAAAACATAATAAAATAATTCTCACGACGTTTCGGCCACAACGCAAGCAGCCGTCCTTGCGTTGTGGCCGAAACGTCGTGAGAATTGTATTTTATTATGTTTTATTTTTATTATTTTATTATTTCCCTTCTACGTCATGACTTTACCGAAAGAACCAAGAAGATGAATCCCTGCAGTCACGAAAGAAGCTTTAAATCGAGTGTACTTTGCTTTGACTGCGGCAGACGCGTTGTGCCTTGCGCCGAGACTGAGACGGGTCGACGAGATGAAAGGCGGCGCGTGACGAATGTGATGGACCGCGCGCAGTGACCAGCGGTGAGAGTGACGCGAGCGAGTGGTGACGGTGGGGGAGCTGCAGTCCGCCGATTGGATATGACGTCATAAATGTTTTGGGGGAACAATTTATTCAATCCTTTATATTAAGTTCGCTTGCTTGCTTGCGTGCTTGCTTGCTTGCTTAGGACCGTGCAAATCTTTCGGTCGTTTTTTAACCCACTTCCCGTGATCCAATCGAGCTGACATTTTGCACACAGACTCGTTGTGCGTGACAATTTATTTTCGTGAAAAAAAATGTCCAAAATTTTACACTGTTTAGGGATATTTTTAAAATATTTAATTACCAATTGCTTAATGCTGCCAGGCAATCATCTGACCCATAGGTGGCAGCCATCTCAAGCCAGAGGACGAGAGGACTCTAGCCGCCACGCATATAAAGGATTTATAGTGAAAAACTTTGTTTTTACGGGTTCATTTCTTTCAAAAAATTTTTTTTTCCTAACGCGGTATGCCAATCGGACACGACACGACCGAGCCAACTGAAATTTGTCGCGCGAGCAGCAACAACAAACAAAAAACACAACAAGGCATCGGCATGCGGCCGGCCGGACGCGTCACGGATCTCACCGTGTTATCTTGGACTCCGCTTGACCCCCTCCCCACCGTATTAATCACCGCAATGCGTGGCGTTCTTCAGGCTGCGTGATGAATGGGCGGTGGCGGCGGCGGCCGTTGCGTGCGATCCGCGCCAAGGGAGTCGCTTCAGGCCGAGTTCCCCGCGGAGGCCCTCCCAGATAGGCGGCCAAGATACCGTCGACCGCTGACGGTCCCCGTCCAGGAAATTGAACCCACGGGTGACGGAGGTAGGGGGCTCTGTTTGCGGCCGACCTGCGGCTACGCGCGCCGCCGCGATAACTCGCCGGTGACTAATGTGCATTCTGGGAGGTGTACGGCGCTGGACGTTGCACATTCAGCCGACAAGTGGGGCAGAGAGATCCCCGCGGGTCTGCCGAATGTGTCGCACGGCCACCACGGCGGCGAGAGATGTTAACTCCCTCGCCTGGTGCGCAGGAGGTCGTGGGTTCGATCTTGACAGTGACGCCGCCTGCTGCTGTATATTTGGAGTTTGCGTGTCTCTCTCTTTCTCTCATCATCACGGTGGCTAGTAGATGTTGACTACCTCGCCTGGTATACAGGAGGTCGTGGGTTCGATCCCGACCCTGACGCCTGCTGTATATTTGGAGTTTGTGTGTCTCTCTCTCTCATCATCATCACGGTGGCTAGGAGATGTTAACTACCTCGCCTGGTACGCAGGAGGTCATGGGTTCGATCCTGACCCTGACGCCTGCTGTATATTTGGAGTCTGCGTGTCTCTCTCATCATCATCGCGGTGGCTAGGAGATGTTAACTACCTCGCCTGGTACACAGGAGGTCGTGGGTTCGACACCCGACCCTGACGCCTGCTGTGTATTTGGAGTTTGCATGTCTCTCTCTCTCTCTCATCATCATCACGGTGGCTAGGAGATGTTAACTACCTCGCCTGGTATACAGGAGGTCGTGGGTTCGATCCCGACCCTGACGCCTGCTGCTGTATATTTGGAGTTTGCATGTCTCTCTCTCTCTCCGTGGTCGCGTGGATTTAAGAGTCAACATCACGCGTATTTGGCCGCCGTTTCCACACGGTGACGAACCGCTTCGTTGAGCATGAAATTGTCTTTTCCGAGACCAAGGTACTCTGCAAACCTCCTGGCTACCATCAAAGGTTTGTACACGAAGCCATACAAATATACAAACACAGACATAATTTCAACCGTGATGATGGTTACAAACTGAGTAATCATTGGAAAGATGTGATTAACCATGCAAAAAAGATTTAACTATACTTATTTGGACCATTTTATTTGACAGACAACTATTACAGGTTATTGATAGACAGCCAGTCTTGTTTTACCAGGTTTAGTTTTTTTCTTTTTTCACACTTTTGTTATGTAGGCTAGGCGTAGTCACAAACCGCATCTCTCCATAACAAAGGCTCAGTCTTTTGTTATGCAGTCTATTCTTAGTCTAAAGCCTCACCTTACCATATTAATAAAAAGTGTGCTGTACTTGGCCCCTTCCCCCCTCTCCAACCATTATATAACGGAGTGGTAGCTCTTGTAATCTCTCATTTACTTGATACAGCTGTCGTGGCTGTGACGGTTCCACCTGAAGACGGAAGCTTGTGTTGCCTCCGAAACGTCGTGATTTTTATTTTATTTTACTTTTATTATTTTTTATTTTTTACCTACGTGACTTTACCGAAAAAACCTAAGAATATGAATCCCTGCAGTCGCGAAAGCTTCAAATCTAGAGAAAAAAAAAATGAAATGGTTGAGTTTGAAACAGTTTCAAGGTGCCGTTGGTGGGGACCTGTCAACGCTGGCATGGCACTCGAGCCGTTAGCCACTGACCGTCACCCGCCCTCACCGCATTCAGTGCTGATGTCCGCGTACCCGCGGCAATACTTTTCATTTAAGGCTGAGCTGATCATGAGGAGGGACGACCGGGATAGGTTTCGATACCACGTGCGAGAGATGGCAATGATGGTGTTAGCCGGCAATCTCATCCCCGGTTCGCCAGATGTTGTAGTGAAGTCCGCGTACCGCTGCATTCGCCATTGCACGACCGCTTAACCGCAAACAACAAAACAAAGACACAGATCCCCCGCGTAGCCTTAACAGACTGTTGGGGCAAGTGCTGTTGGCGAGCGTCTATGAAGGCCGGCACGGCACGGCACGCGACGGGCGGCCAGCGCGCCGGCTGGCGATGTTTACGCACCGCACCGGAGTTCTCGTTTGAGGCTGAGTCGACCTAGGTGAGGCCCAAAACCGGCTCAGATATTCGCCACGCGGCGCACCGCTCGCCGCCACTACGCTCCTCCCGCTCCCACGCGCGCAAAACAACAAAGACGCACGCGCACACAACAACGTCAAGAGACGCGGCGCACGCTCGACAACCCACGCCAACACACAAAGGCAACGGTCCCCCGCGTCGCGCCTGAACAGGCTGTTGGGGCAAGTGTCGTTAGCTGGTAGCCCACCCCCTCCCCCGCTACGAAGGCCGGCACTCACACCGCCGTCATTGGAGGCTGAGTCTACCTAGGGGAAGCCCGGGACCCGCCAAACACACCTACCACACCGTGCGGGTTTAAAAATAAAAAAAATTAACCCGTAAAAACAAAGTTTTTCACTATAAATCCTTTATATGCGTGGCATCGGGGCGGCTAGAGTCCTTTCGTCCTCTGGCTTGAGATGGCTGCCACCTATGGGTCAGATGATTGTCTGGCAGCATTAAACAATTGGTAATTAAATATTTAAAACGACCTAAAGATTTGCACGGTCCTAAGCAAGCAAGCGAACTTAATATAAAGGATTTAAATTTAAAAAATGCCCGCGGAGAGCGGCGCTTCCGATCATTAAACAAGTAGACTTCCCGGAACGCGTCCGCGATTGCCACCACCACCAACCTGCCGGGACTGCGAACGATTGAACCCGTTGCCCCACGCCCTCAGCCACCTCGCGCCAGCCCAGCCGACGAGGGGAGAGAGAGAGAGAGGCGAGAGAGCGACCGCGAGCAATCGGCGTGGTCGCTCCCCGCGGCGCACGAATCGATCTCCCGCAGAGCGGTGCCCCGGTCTCGTCGCCGCGCGGATCCACGTTTTTTGTTTGGGAGAGTCAAATGAAGACGAATCGGTGTTGAAAAAGAACCGACCAAAACAAACAAACAAACAAACGCAGCGTGGTGGCGGCTTCTTGAACGATCGTAGACTCGTGAAATACACGCACAGAAACACAACAACGTGAAATGTTGAAAGGTGTTTTGTTTATTTTTCGATGTAAAGCTTCTTTCGTGACTGCAGGGATTCACCTTCTTGGTTCTTTTGGTAAAGTCACGTGGAAGGGAAGTAATAAAATAATAAAAATAAAACATAATAAAATAATAACAATAAAACATTATAAAATTTAGATTTCAAGCTTTCGTGACTGCAGGGATTCATCTTCTTGGTTCTTTCGGTAAAGTCACATAGAAGGGAAGTAATAAAATAATAAAAATAAAACATAATAAAATACAATTCTCACGACGTTTCGGCCACAACGCAAGCAGCCGTCCTCAGGTGAAGACCAGGTCTGTCGGAAAGACAGCGTCTGAATGGGCACCACCAGGCTTGTCAGCGTATATTTAAGCCAAGCCTGGTGGTGTTCATTCAGACGCTGTCTTTCTGACAGACCTGTTCTTCACCTGAGGACGGCTGCTTGCGTTGTGGCCGAAACGTCGTGAGAATTGTATTTTATTATGTTTTAGTTTTATTATTTTATTACTTCCCTTCTACGTGACTTTACCAAAAGAACCAAGAAGGTGTTTTGTTTATGCTCGCCACCCGGAGGGATTGCCTCCTCTGCCGCCCCGGGGTAGCCGGGACGAGCTTTTCGGCGTTGCGATGTTTCGCGCGCGGACCTTACGCCGGCGGCCGCAAGCCAGCGTCGCCAAGGGCGGCTGGCAGAATTGTGATGAGAAAATTAACCCGTAAAAAGCAAAGTTTTTCACTATAAATCCTTTATATGCGTGGCGGCTCGAGTCCTCTCGTCCTCTGGCTTGAGATGGCTGCCACCTATGGGTCAGATGATTGCCTGCCACCATTAAGCAATTGGTAATTAAATATAATTTATTTTTTCCTAAACAGTGTAAAATTTTGGAGAAAAAAATTTTCGCGAAAATAAATTGTCACGCACAACGAGTCTCTGTTGCAAAATGTCAGCTCGATTGGATCACGGGAAGTGGGTTAAAAAACAACAGAAATATTTGCACGGTCGTAAGCGCGCAAGCAAGCAAGCAAGTGAACTTAATATAAAGGATTTACAAATTCCCTCCGGTTTTAGGCCTCTGGAGGTGGTGCGATTGTCATCAGTGTGCGTCCACAAGGAAGCAGGGAGTGGCAGGGAGTGATAGTTAAGAGGTGACAATTTTTATCATGGGACCTTTGTACGGAAGGTTGTCTCTGGCATGGGCCAATAAGTAAAAAAAAACTACGCGTGTGTTCATTATCAGAGCATGTTTGATTGCATGTTCGCCGCACAGCACGTACGGATAATGCCGAGTTGATCCATCGCCGAAGGTGTCTGCTTTGCCGGGAACGGTAAAACATCGTCCGGGTTAAAATTTCCGACGCGTTTTAATATTTCCGCCTTTCCTACCGCCTCCCCCCCCCCACAAAAAAAAATTATCGCTGAAAAATCAATACCAACCGATCTCTGTGAGGTTTCTTACTTGCCAGTAAAAATATGATAATAGTTTTTTTACCCTTCTATCTGGCAACAAAACTGACACCTTTTTTTTACAAGGAGTCATGTTTGCATAGACCACAATACCTGCAGCCATAATGCAAACAAAAATGCTTACCCCGAGCTCTCATACTCTGATGGTGCATTGTCCTTGAGTTGTGCACATTCTGGCGTCATCTGGTCCAACACCATGTGAGACTAGGCTCTAAGGAAAGCTGTCTCGGGTGTGGACCAATCAACTTCAAGGACAGTGGACATGCATATCAGAGTTATGTTTTTTGTTTGCATTATGACTGCAGGTATTGTGTTCTGTGCAAACATGACTCCTCGTAAAAAAAGTTTTCAGATTTGTTGCCAGATAGAAGGGTAAAAAAACAATTATCATCGCTGTGAGGTTATCAATCGAGGCCCGGTGGCACGGCACCAGCGGAGAGGCCCACTCGCAACGGGCACCCTCACCGTATCTTGAACCGGCGGTCGGCTGTTGGACTCGGCCTGACATGTCCCTGGCGTCGATGAAACGGCCACAAAGCGATCACCGCCGAGGAAAATGTCACCGCCCCCCTTCCACCGCCACCGCCACCGCCGCCACCCTCACAGCTCCCCGTCCCGCCGCGCGTGATTTCCGTGACCGGCTCAGGCTGTCAACGGAGATCAGCGCCGCCCCATTGCCCGTTTGATCGGTGAGATTCTCTGACTTGTCGCCGGCCCGCGCTTACTTAGTCATCGGTGGCGAGGATCAACGCGCTGGATTTCGTAGCACGCAAACGACTCCAGTGCAAAGCCTCCCCCACCCATCCCCGCCACCCCGCCATCAACAAAAAAAAAATCTCACCACGCAAACTGGAAGCAATTGCGTTTGTTTACGCATTTTATCATGGCTGGATTCAATATGCGTTTCATCACGGCTGGATTCAACACGAAGCGTGGCTTATGCAGTCCGTAAAAAAAACGAGCTTGTTATTGGATGCCGTCTCTCTGTAAGTCTTCCACGTTGACCGAAAGCTCTGAGTGTTATTTTTTTTTTTATTCAGTGTTCGTCCTCTTGTCTATGGAAACTGTAAAATGTTTTTTTTATTTTACCAGGTTAGGCCCACTGAGCCTACGTAGTTTTTTTTTTAGAAGCATCCTGGCCACAAATGGTAGCTCAATGAATTGGCTCATCGCGTGGCAATGTATCGCAGCCGAATGCTCTAAACGGGTGATGTTGATTCTACATGTGGAGGGGAAAACCGGAGGACCCGGAGAAAAATCCACGCGACCACGGAGAGAGAGAGACACGCAAACTCCAAATATACAGCAGAAGGCGTCAGGGTCAGGATCGAACCCACGACCTCCTGTATACCAGGCGAGGTAGTTAACATCTCCTAGCCACCGTGGTGATGATGAGAGAGAGAGAGACACGCAAACTCCAAATATACAGCAGCAGGCGTCAGGGTCGTGATCGAACCCACGACCTCCTGCACACCAGGCGAGGTAGTTAACATCTCCTAGTCACCGTGATGATGAGAGAGAAAGAGACACGCAAACTCCAAATATACAGCAGCAGGCTTCAGGGTCGGGATCGAACCCACGACCTCCTGCACACCAGGCGAGGTAGTTAACATCTCACAGCCACCGCGGCGCCCCACACGTTTGTGGATGACGGTGGAGCAAGCGGAGTGGTGAACGACGACGGGATGGAGCGCACGTCCCTCCGTGGATGAGAGGGATGGACTGCGAGAAAGGCTGCGTGCAGAACGAGAGAGAGCGAGAGAGAGACAGCGAGAGAGTGACCGAGAGAGCGACCGAGAGAGCGAGCGAGAGAGTGACCGAGAGAGTGTGTGAGAGAGCGAGCGAGAGAGCGAGCGAGAGAGCGACCGAGCGAGAGAGCGACCGAGCGACCGAGCGAGAGAGCGACCGAGCGACCGAGCGACCGAGCGACCGAGCGACCGAGCGAGAGAGCGACCGAGCGACCGAGCGAGAGAGCGACCGAGCGACCGAGCGACCGAGCGAGAGAGCGACCGAGCGAGAGAGCGACCGAGAGGTGGGGGTTTTACATAAAGCTAAGTTTAAATAAAAAAAATTACGACATGATGAACGAAGCAAAGTGCCGACTACACCGAGCATCTTCTTGTTTCCACTGCATCGTAAAAACAAAAGAGAGGGATGGCAGAGCCGTGGTTGAGAGGAGAGCGCGCGAGAGAGCCTCAATGACTGCGGCGTTCGGCTAAACGCAAAACTTTCCAAAATCCTCTCTGGGGAGCGCTCCGGCGTGCCGAGTGGAGCTCCCGCACCGGCGCCTCGCGTGCTGTGCGGTGAACCGTGCCGGGGGGGTTGTAGGCGGGGGGGGGGGGGGGCGCGGGGGGCACGTGGGTTAACGGCGCGAGGGGCGGCTGATTGCGAGGCGCTGGGACGTAGGAGCACAGATGCTTCCGCCGGCCTTTGCGTGCGCGGCCGACGCGCTCGTTTCCGCTTGGTGCCCTTTTCTTCGCCGAGCCACAAATCGATTGCGATGTTTTTCTCTCTCTCTCTCTCCATTCCTCCACTCCCTCCACTCCACTCCCGCGGCCAGAAATTTTATTAAGCTCCCCCCTCCGCTCCCCCGCCGAATTTCGAGCGGTTCTGGCGGCGAGGCGGGAGATGCCGACAGATGACGCCTGGGCTAGTGGCGATTCCGGCGGGCGCGACCCCTCGGGCGAGCGTTTTGCCGGCGGGTCGACGGCGTTGCGGGCGACGCTGCTGCCGCCGTTGACGCGCGATCGACCGACCGACACCCCCCCCCCCCCCCTTAACAGACTGTTGGGGCAAGCGCCGTTAGCGAGTGGAACCAATTGAAGGTCGGCACGGCGCACGAGGTGGTGGGTGGCCAGCGCCGATGCCGGCCGCGTTTCACTCGTTTCGAGGCTGAAGGCTACACGGGTGGAACCTTTGTCTTTGTGCTCGCCAACAGCACTTGCCCCTCCCTCCTGCAGCCTGTTGAAGGCTACACGTGTGGAACCTTTGTCTTTGTGCTCGCCAACAGCACTTGCCCCTCCCCCCTGCAGCCTGTTGAAGGCTACACGGGTGGAACCTTTGTCTTTGTGCTCGCCAACAGCACTTGCCCCTCCCTCCTGCAGCCTGTTGAAGGCTACACGGATGGAACCTTTGTCTTTGTGCTCGCTAACAGCACTTGCCCCTCCCCCCTGCAGCCTGCTGAAGGCTACACGGGTGGAACCTTTGTCTTTGTGCTCGCCAACAGCACTTGCCCCCCCGCCCTGCAGCCTGTTGAAGGCTACACGGGTGGAACCTTTGTCTTTGTGCTCGCCAACAGCACTTGCCCCTCCCCCCTGCAGCCTGCTGAAGGCTACACGGGTGGAACCTTTGTCTTTATGCTCGCCAACAGCACTTGCCCCCCCGCCCTGCAGCCTGCTGAAGGCTACACGTGTGGAACCTTTGTCTTTGTGCTCGCCAACAGCACTTGCCCCTCCCTCCTGCAGCCTGTTGAAGGCTACACGGGTGGAACCTTTGTCTTTGTGCTCGCCAACAGCACTTGCCCCTCCCCCCTGCAGCCTGTTGAAGGCTACACGTGTGGAACCTTTGTCTTTGTGCTCGCCAACAGCACTTGCCCCTCCCCCCTGCAGCCTGTTGAAGGCTACACGGGTGGAACCTTTGTCTTTGTGCTCGCCAACAGCACTTGCCCCCCCCGCCCTGCAGCCTGCTGAAGGCTACACGGGTGGAACCTTTGTCTTTGTGACGAGCGTCTCTACGAGCTCGTCACACACTCGTCACACACTCGTCACACACTCGTCACACACTCGCTCGCCCCTCCGCCATGCCAGCTCTCGCTCGACCCTCCGTCCATCCCGGCTACGGAAACTCCTCGGAGAGTGGAGGGAGAGAGTGTGGGACGTGTGTTCTTTTATTTAAATCCTTTATATTAAGTTCACTTGCTTGCGCGCTTACGACCGTGCAAATCTTTCGGTCGTTTTTTAACCCACTTCCCGTGATCCGATCGAGCTGACATTTTGCACACAGACTCGTTGTGCGAGACAATTAATGTTCATGAAATTTTTTGTTTACAAAATTTTACACTTTTTAGGAAAAAATATTATATTTAATTACCAATTGCTTAATGGTGGCAGGCAATCATCTGACCCATAGGTGGCAGCCATCTCAAGCCAGAGGACGAGAGGACTCTAGCCGCCACGCATATAAAGGATTTAGAGTGAAAAACTTTGTTTTTACGGGTTATACTTGTTATACGTACGGGGAGGGGGAAAGGCGAGGGTGGAGAGAAAGGACGTGAAAAAATTAACGTGGAAAAATGACCGCTTGTGTTGCGATCGAAACGTCGTAGTTTTCTTCGTCTGTTTTTATTGTGGTCTTAAATAATCTGAACGTGTGTTTTAAAAACGGCGATGGGAAAAAAAGAAACGGAGGACCTCAAGAGAATTCCACGCGACCACGGGGAGAGAGAGAGAGAGACACGCAAACTCCAAATATACAGCAGCAGGCGTCAGGGTCGGGATCGAACCCACGACCTCCTGCATACCAGGCGAGGTAGTTAACATCTCATAGCCACCGTGATGATGATGAGAGAGAGAGACACGCAAACTCCAAATATACAGCAGCAGGCGTAAGGGTCGGGATCGAACCCACGACCTCCTGCACACCAGGCGAGGTAGTTAACATCTCCTAGCCACCGCGATGATGATGAGAGAGAGAAACACGCAGACTCCAAATATACAGCAGCAGGCGTCGGGGTCGGGATCGAACCCATGACCTCCTGCACACCAGGCGAGGTAGTTAACATCTCACCAATATGGGAGTTCCTGGTTGCTCATTGGCCAACACCGGTGACGATTATCTGAACCCGGTCCTGGGCCTCCCCTAGGTCGACTCAGCCTCTAATGAGTATGTGGTGCTGTGTGTAAGTACCACATACTCTTGTGGTGGTTGTTGTTGTTTGACTTGCATCCCACTGGGATTTTTGCAATATTTTGCTGTCTTTTCTTGGATTTTCTGTTTGCACTCAGTCACATAGTCACTTTAAGATGTTTTCCTGTTCATGTTTTAGTTTTTTGTTTGTTGCGGTTGCACCCGATTCAAGAGCCGAATGGCTCACAGGGCTATACCTAATACATGAACTTGAACTCACTCACACTCACTCACTCACTCACCCACTCACCCACTCACTCACTAACACACTCACCCACTCACCCACCCACTCACCCAATCACCCATTCACTCACCAACACACTCACTCACTCACACACCCACTCACCCAATCACCCACTAACACACTCACCCACTCACACACCCACTCACACACCCACTCACCCAATCACCTACTCACTCACCCACTCACTCACCAACTCACTCACACACTCACACACATTTTCTGTTTGCACATATTCACTTTAAGATGTTTTCTTGTTCATGTTTTTGTTTTTTGTTTGTTGCGGTTGCACCCGATTCAAGAGCCGAATGGCTCACAGGGCTACACCTAATACATGAAACTTGTGTGAACATCGCCACTAGGCAGTCAACCCATGTCGTTGCGTCATCCTGCCAACCCCGGCTTCCATAGGCGCTCGCTAACCGCACTTGCCCCCCCCCCCACCTCAACAGGCTGTGAAGGCTACCTGGGGGAACTTTGTCTCCGCGCGCGTGCTGGTGGTGTGCGTGTGAGCGTGTAACACGCGCGGAGTCTGTGTGCGCGCGCGTGTGTGTATGTGTGTATGCGTGTGTGTGTATGTGTGTGTATGTGTGTGTATGTGTGTGTATGTGTGTGTATGTGTGTGTATGTGTGTGTATGTGTGTGTATGTGTGTGTGTATGTGTGTGTGTATGTGTGTGTGAGCTGTCGCCTGTGATTGTGTTTGTGTGTCTGGCAGAGGTTGCAATCGGATACCCGTACCCTACCCGATACCTGGCTACCCATACCCGGCCGGGTATCGGGTAGGGTACGGGTATCGGGTACCTGATTGCAACCTCTGGGATGAAGCCATGTTGCAGGCGCGGGTTGGTTGATTTTAGGAATTTGAATTGTGAGAAGAGACAAGACGTTGGGAAATGAGTGACAAACGGTTACTCACCAGTGACTCACGGCCTACCCGTACCCGGCCGCACCAGGGTCGCAAACGGCTACCTGTACCCGTACCCGTACCCGGCCGGGTACGGGTACGGGTAGGCCGTGAGTGAATCACTGGTGAGTCACCGTTTGCCACTCATTTCGCAACGTCTTGTCTCTTCTCACAATTCAAGTTCCTAGAATCAACCCACCCGCGCCTGCAACATGGCTTCATCTCAGAGGTCGCAATCGGGTACCCGTACCCGGCCGGGTATCGGGTACCCGGTTGCGACCTCTGGTGCGGCGTGTTACGCATCAGCATTGGGGAAGACAAAGACGGCCGAGATCGGGGGCTGGCCCCCAACCCCGCACCCTCGTGCGTGATCGTTGGTGCTCACTAAGAACCACTTACTTAGCCCGACAGCCTGTGTCGGCTACGCGGGGGAGCTGTTTTTTTGGTCATTAGTGCTGCAGCATGTGTGTGTGTCTGCGCGCGTGTGTGTGTCTGTGTGTGTGTCTGTGTGTCTGTGTGTGTGTCTGTGTGTGTGTGTCTGTGTGTGTGTCTGTGTGTCTGTGTGTGTGTCTGTGTGTGTGTGTCTGTGTGTGTGTGTCTGTGTGTGTGTGTGTGTCTGTGTGTGTGTGTCTGTGTGTGTGTGTGTCTGTGTGTGTGTGTGTCTGCGTGTGTGTGTGTCTGTGTGTGTGTGTCTGCACGCACATGTGTGTGTGTCTACTTGTGTGCGTGTGTGTCTGCGCGTGTGTCTGCTTGTGTGTGTGTGTGCGTGTGTGTGTGTGTCCGCGTGTGTCTGCTTGTGCGTGTGTGTCTGCGTGTGTGTGTATGTCCGCGTGTGTCTGCGCGTGTGTGTGTGTCTGCGTGTGTGTGTATGTCCGCGTGTGTCTGCGCGTGTGTGTGTGTCTGCGCGTGTGTGTGTGTCCGCGTGTGTGTCTGCATCTGTGTATGTCTGCACGTGTGTCTGCTTGTGTGTGTGTGTGTGCGCGTGTGTGTGTCTACTTGTGTGTGTATGTCTGCGTGTGTGTGTGTCCGTGTGTGTGTGTGCACTCGCATGTGTGTGTCTGCGTGTGTGTGTCTACTTGTGTGTGTCTGTGTGTGTGTGTTTCTCCGTGTGTGTCTGTGTGTCTGCGTGTGTCTGTGTGTGTGTGTGTCTGCGTGTGTGTGTGTGTGTCTGCGTGTGTGTGTCTACTTGTGTGTGTCTGTGTGTGTGTTTCTCCGTGTGTGTGTCTGCGTGTGTGTGTGCGCATCTGTGTGTGTGTGTGTCTGTGTGTCTGCGTGTGTGTGTGTGTGTGCGCGTCTGCGCGTATCTCCGTGTGTGTGTCTATGTGTGTGTGTATATCCGTGTGTGTGTCTGTGTGTGTGTCTGCGCGTGTGTGTGTATCTCTGTGTCTGTGTGTGTCTGTGTGTGTGTCTCCGTGCTTGTGTGTGTATCTCTGTGTCTGTGTGTGTCTGTGTGTGTGTCTCCGTGTGTGTGTCTGCGTGTCCGTGTGTGTGCCTGCGCGTGTGTGTATCTCTGTGTCTATGTGTGCGCGTGTGTGTGTCTGTGTGTGTGTATCTCCGTGTGTGTGTCTGCGCGTGTGTGCGTGTGTGTCTGCGCGTGTGTGCGCGTGTGTGTGTCTGTGTGTGTGTATCTCCGTGTGTGTGTCTGCGCGTGTGTGCGTGTGTGTCTGCGCGTGTGTGCGCGCGTACGCGTGCCGCGCATGATGGACGGTAGCGATTAGCGCCGCCGAGTTCGACTCCCCGCCGTGCCCACCGCCACCACCACCACCACCGCCACCACCGCCGCCACTGCCACCGCCACCACCACCGCCACCACTACCACCGCCACCACCGCTGCCACCACCACCACCACCGCCACCGCCACCACCGCCACCACCGCTGCCACCACCACCACCACCGCCGCCACCACCACCGCCACCACTACCACCGTCACCACCACCGCCACCACCACCGCCACCGCCGCCGCCACCGCCACCACCACCGCCACCACTACCACCGCCACCACCGCCACTACCACCGCCACTACCACCGCCACCACCGCCACCACCACCACCGCCACCACCACCACCACCGTGCCCACCACCGCCACCACCGCCACCACCACCACCCGTGCCCACCACCACCACCGACGATTTATCCGCGCCGGTCCCCCGCCCATCCGCCCTCGGTCGGCACCGTGAGCATCGCCACCGGGGGCGTTCGAGACGACGGTTTTTGTCGCCGGCTGCTCTGGAACGGAGCTCGCCGCAGCTGACACGGCTCTGTGTGTGTGGGGTGGTGGGGGGTGGTGGTGGGGGGTGGTGGTGGGGGGTGGTGGGGGGTGGTGGTGGTGGGGAGAAGTGCTTGTCCGTGCGTCACACCGCGGCACGGATTGGTATGCGCGCCGTGCCGCCGAAAAGCGCGGAGCTGTGGCGGCAACACCGTCACGATCTCGGCCAAAATCGGTGGTGGCGGTGGTGGGGGTGGTGGGGGTGGTGGCGGTGGTGGTGGGGTGGTGGGGTGGTGGGGTGTGGCGGTGGTGGTGGGGTGGTGGGTTGATGGCGGTGGTGGGGTGGTGGGGGTGGTGGCGGTGGTGGTGGTGGTGTTGATGGCGGTGGTGGGGGTGGTGGCGGTGGTGATGGTGGTGGTGGCGGTGGCAGTGGGGGTGGTGGGGTGGTGGTGGTGGCGGTGGGGGTGGTGGTAGGTGGCGGTGGCGGTGGTGGTGGCGGTGGGGGTGGTGGTGGTGGGGGTGGTGGTGGGGGTGGTGGTGGGGGTGGTGGTGGTGGTGGTGGCGGTGGCGGGTGGCGGTGGGGGTGGTGGTGGTGGGGGTGGTGGTGGTGGTGGTGGGGGTGGTGGTGGTGGTGGCGGTGGGGGTGGTGGCGGTGGCGGTGGGGGTGGTGGTGGTGGGGGTGGTGGTGGTGGGGGTGGCGGTGGCGGTGGCGGCGGTGGTGGTGGTGGGGGTGGTGGTGGCGGTGGGGGTGTCACGATGGCCGTGTCACGCACGCAGGCGGCAATAACCAGATCGGTGAATCTTCTTGGTTCTTTCGGGAAAGTCACGTAGAAGGGAAAGAATAAAATAATAAAAATAATTTTATAATTTCCCTTCTACGTGACTTTACCGAAAGAACCAAGAAGATGAATCCCTGCAGTCACGAAAGCTTTAAATCGAAAATGTATTATGTTTTATTTGTATTATTTTATTATGTTTTATTTGTATTACTTCCCTTCTACGTGACTTTACCGAAAGAACCAAGAAGATGAATCCCTGCTGCGGTCACGAAAGAAGCTTTACATCGAAAAAGAGAGCGGTGAAGTGTGACATTAGCGGAAAAAAGTGGTGGGTTTCTTTTCTTTTTGACGGAGGCGTTTGGCTGGTTGGTCCTGGTGCTGGTGGTGGTGTCATCTGGTGCAGCGGTGTGTGGTGAACATCGCCACTGGGGCAGGTGCTGATACTCGCTAACAGCACTTGCCCCAACAGTCTGTGGGGGGCGGGGGGAGGGGGGGAGCGGGGGGGGGGGCGGTGGGGGTTAAGGGTCAGTTGGGGTTAGTTGAGGGGGCGGTGGGGGTTAAGGGTCAGTTGGGGTTAGGTGGGGGGGGGGTGTTGGGGGGGCGGTGGGGGTTAAGGGTCAGTTGGGGTTAGGTGGGGGGGCGGTGGGGGTTAAGGGTCAGTTGGGGTTAGGTGGGGGGGGGGTGTTGGGGGGGCGGTGGGGGTTAAGGGTCAGTTGGGGTTAGTTGGGGGGGCGGTGGGGGTTAAGGGTCAGTTGGGGTTAGGTGGGGGGGGGCTGCTGGGGGGGCGGTGGGGGTTAAGGGTCAGTTGGGGTTAGGTAGGGGGGGGGTGGTGGGGGGGCGGTGGGGGTTAAGGGTCAGTTGTGGTTAGGTGGGGGGGGTGAGGTGGGGGGGGTGCTGGGGGGTGGGCGGTGGGGGCTAAGGGGGGGGGGGCGGGGTAATTAACAGACGACGCATCCGTCAAGAAACCTCCTCCCCACCATGAGAAATCAGCGCCTTTCGGATGGTGACGGATTGTGGGGATGGGGAGATTGGGGGGGGGGGGATGTGGGGGTCACGGATAAGGGGGGGGGGGCGATGAGGGGGGGGGGCACGGATGAGGGGAGGGGAGGACGGATGAGGGGGGTGGCAGCTTCTTAACGAATGTCGCCGTCTGTTGATTTGCATTTCCGCGGTGATTTTAGAGTGGCTCTCTCTCTATCCTCTCGCTACCCCCCCCCCCACCACCCCCCCCCCACCACTTCATCCCCCCACCACCCCACCCCCCCCACCGCGTCTTTGGCTCGAGTGGACGCGGCGATCTGTTTACAACAAATGCCGGTAATAAAAACAGCAGAGCACATTAACAAGGAGAGCGCTGGGGGGGGGCGGAGGGAGGGGGTGGAGGAGGGGGTGGAGGGAGGGAGCGGAGGGAGGGGGGAGGGGGTGGAGGGAGGGGGGGAGGGGAGGGAGGGGGTGGAGGAGGCGGTGGAGGGAGGGGGTGGAGGGGGAGGGAGCGGAGGGAGGGGAGGGAGGGGTGGAGGGAGCGGAAGGAGGGAGGGAGGGATGGGGGGCTGGGTTTTGTGGCCCCCACCGCGATTCCACTACCTGAGCTGCCCGCAACTCCCGCACAAAGACAAAGATCCCCCGTGTAGCCTTAACAGACTGTTGGGACAAGTGCTGTTGGCGAGTAGCACCTGTGAAGGCCGGAACGGTACACGAGGGGGTGGGTGGCCAGCACCATGCCCGGCTGCCTTTGTCTCCCTAGTAGCGATGTGTACACACAGCACCACATATTCATTAGAGGCTGAGTCGACCTAGGGGAGGCCCAGGACCGGGTTCAGATAATCGTCACCGGTGTTGGCCAATGAGCAACCAGGGACCCCACATTGGTGAGATGGTAACTACCTCGCCTGGTATGCAGGAGGTCGTGGGTTCGATCCCGACCCTGACGCCTGCTGCTGTATGTTTGGAGTCTGCGTGTCTCTCTCTCTCATCATCACAGTGGCTAGGAGATGTTAACTACCTCGCCTGGTATGCAGGAGGTCGTGGGTTCGATCCCGACCTTGACACCTGCTGCTGTATATTTGGAGTTTTTTTTTCCCATCGACGTTTTTAAACACACGTTGAGATTATTTAAGACCCGGGGAAAAAAATTTCCACACGACCATGAAGAGAGAGAGAGAGAGGGACACGCAAGCTCCAAATATACAGCGCGCGTCGTCAGGGTCGGGGATCGAACCCCCGGGGAAGATGACATCACACCACTGCGAGAGCCCCTTAATCAAATAAATAAAGTACATAAGTTAAAATTGCATCATCAATTCTGAAGCTTCGGAGAGGCAGCAAGACGACATCACACCAAGACCAACGCACAGTCCCGTCCGTCCGTCAATACAATAAAATAAAACATTGCACGTGAAAATTGAAGCCCCCTCTCTTCATCGTCGACGATCGAATTTGACGGATCGCATCGGCGAGATGCGATCTGTCCACCGCGTCGATCGTGGAAGCGTCTGTGTTCAAGTTCAAAGTTCATGTATTAGGTGCAGTGATCCCTCGTGAGCCACCGGACGGACGCCGTGAGCCATCGGACGGACGCCGTGAGCCACCGGACGGACATCGTGAGCCACCGGACGGACGTCATGAGCCACCGGACGGACGTCGTGAGCCACCGGACGGACGCCGTGAGCCACCGGACGGACGTCGTGAGCCACCGGACGGACGCCGTGAGCCACCGGACGGACGCCGTGAGCCACCGGACAGACGCCGTGAGCCACCGGACGGACGCCGTGAGCCACCGGACGGACGCCGTGAGCCACCGGACGGACGTCGTGAGCCACCGAACGGACGCCGTGAGCCACCGGACGGACGCCGTGAGCCACCGGACGCGTCACGTGATCACCGCGTCTTAGATCTTGCACTGGCGGACGAGACTCAAAAAAAAAACAACTCGTGCCAAAATTTAAAATAATAAAAAACTACGGTGATCGCGGAGAACGTCCCAGGGCTGCCGGGTGTGACAGATGAAGCAATGAGGGTTGGGGGGGGCGGGGGGGGGCGGGGGGGGGGCGGGGGAGGGGGGAGGTAGGGGGGGTGAGGGGGGGTGAGGCGGACAAGAGTGCATGACGACGACACTGACGGTGACGATCGTGGGAAATCCGCGGTGGTGGCGGCGGTGGTGGTGGTCGTAGCGGAGGTGGCATCTTGCCGCGGCGTTCCACTGGGGGAGACAAAGGCGGCCGGGCGTGGGGTCGCTGCCCACCCCCCCCCACCCCCCTCCTCGTGTGGACACGTTTGGTCACTCGGAGACCTCGCTGATCCTTGACTTCGATTTCCGTTTCGCGAAAGCGCAAACCCTGTGACGATTGCCGTTTCGAACCCGGCCCATGGGGGGGGGGGGGGGGGGGGGGTCATCCCGCTGGGTTCAATCTTAATTTTGGAGCTTTCGTGACTGCACGAATTATTCTTTGGTTCTTTCTGCCTCCGCCCCCCTCTGTCTATTTAAGGCCACCCCACAGAGACGATCACCCCTCTCTGTACCTGTGTTACTCTCTCTCTATGTATCTTGGTGATATCTGTCTGCTTATATGTCTGTCTGTAGTTTTCTGGTTAAATTTTATGTCGCTATTTCATTTATACCTGATGATGATTGCTTGTGTTGCAATCGAAACGTCGTATGCTATTATTTAATTTATTTATTTTTCTTTATACGTCACTTCACCGAAAGAACCAAAGAATAATCCCGCTGGGTCTTTGTGAGCCTCGGGTGTGCGTGCGCCACCGGGCACCAGGGGTGTACGTGCCGGTGTGAGCGACACCCGGCGTGTCGTCAAATCGGTGCTCGTTTGCGGAACTCGCCCCGCCAGCGTGTGCGTTACTCCGTTGGGGTGGGGTGCGTCCATTGCGTTCACTCTTGTTCAAGGGGTTTAACCGCATCATTCCACCGGATATCAGTTTCAGGCTAAGCTGACCTAGGTGAGGTCCACGGTGGCGAGATGTTAACTACCTCCGTGTTGCGTTCACTCTTGTTCAAGGGGTTTAACCGGATCATTCCACCGGATATCAGTTTCAGGCTAAGCTGACCTAGGTGAGGTCCACGGTGGCGAGATGTTAACTACCTCCGTGTTGCGTTCACTCTTGTTCAAGGGGTTTAACCGGATCATTCCACCGGATATCAGTTTCAGGCTAAGCTGACCTAGGTGAGGTCCACGGTGGCGAGATGTTAACTACCTCCGTGTTGCGTTCACTCTTGTTCAAGGGGTTTAACCGGATCATTCCACCGGATATCAGTTTCAGGCTAAGCTGACCTAGGTGAGGTCCACGGTGGCGAGATGTTAACTACCTCCGTGTTGCGTTCACTCTTGTTCAAGGGGTTTAACCGGATCATTCCACCGGATATCAGTTTCAGGCTAAGCTGACCTAGTTGAGGTCCACGGTGGCGAGATGTTAACTGCCTCCGTGTTGCGTTCACTCTTGTTCAAGGGGTTTAACCGGATCATTCCACCGGATATCAGTTTCAGGCTAAGCTGACCTAGGTGAGGTCCACGGTGGCGAGATGTTAACTACCTCCGTGTTGCGTTCACTCTTGTTCAAGGGGTTTAACCGGATCATTCCACCGGATATCAGTTTCAGGCTAAGCTGACCTAGTTGAGGTCCACGGTGGCGAGATGTTAACTGCCTCCGTTTTGCGTTCACTCTTGTTCAAGGGGTTTAACCGGATCATTCCACCGGATATCAGTTTCAGGCTAAGCTGACCTAGTTGAGGTCCACGGTGGCGAGATGTTAACTGCCTCCGTGTTGCGTTCACTCTTGTTCAAGGGGTTTAACCGGATCATTCCACCGGATATCAGTTTCAGGCTAAGCTGACCTAGGTGAGGTCCACGGTGGCGAGATGTTAACTACCTCCGTGTTGCGTTCACTCTTGTTCAAGGGGTCTTAACCGGATCATTCCACCGGATATCAGTTTCAGGCTAAGCTGACCTAGTTGAGGTCCACGGTGGCGAGATGTTAACTGCCTCCGTTTTGCGTTCACTCTTGTTCAAGGGGTCTTAACCGGATCATTCCACCGGATATCAGTTTCAGGCTAAGCTGACCTAGGTGAGGTCCACGGTGGCGAGATGTTAACTACCTCGCCTGATATACAGGAGGTTGTGGGTACAAGCCCAACCCTGACGCCTGCTGTATATTTGGAGTTTGCATGTTCTCTCTGCCGTGGTCGTGCACATTTTTCTTTGCGTCCTCCACATTTATGAGTGTCTCTGTGTGTGTCTACGGGTCTCTGTGTGAGTCTATGGGTCTCTGTGAGAGTCTATGGGTCTCTGTGTGAGTCTATGGGTCTCTGTGAGAGTCTATGGGTCTCTGTGAGAGTCTATGGGTCTCTGTGTGAGTCTATGGGTCTCTGTGTGTCTACGGGTCTCTGTGTGAGTCTATGGGTCTCTGTGAGAGTCTATGGGTCTCTGTGTGAGTCTATGGGTCTCTGTGTGAGTCTATGGGTCTTTGTGTGAGAGTGGGGTAGCGGCGGCGGGGGGCAGCGGGGGGGGGGGGGGGGCACACAATTTTCGCGATCTTAAAACATTTAACAAGCGAATTTTATAAAGATGTATCCGAACTTTAAGAAGATGCATCTATCGTCGCGGGCGGTTCCGCGCGTGGCATTCCGAGAAACCCCCTCAAATTTCAAATCAATCATCTTCATTTTCGAACGGCGTTTGGGGGGGGGGGGACAGCCGAGGCTGATTAAAACGAGCTCAGACCACAAACAGCTTCGAATTAATGGATCAGGTAAGCGATCCGATTAATTCTCACCCGCCTAAATGGCCCGCACTTTCGACGTAATCATGGACCGCTTTGGATTAAATGATCCCGGCCTATCATCATTTGCCGCGTGCGGCGGTGTTTGGGCTTGATTAATGGCAGCAATAACCGGGGCAACGGGAGGATGAGCGGGGTGGGTGGGGGGCAGGGGGGGGCAGGGAGGGGGGCGTTTCGTTGCGCGTAAAACACTCGGGGGGGGGGGGTGCCCACCGGATCGGCCTCGATTCACCGCGGCTCACGACGGGAATACTAATCGGGACGATGGCGGCGATCGCTTGTCTATCCGGGAGAGCTGAGGTCCGAGGACTCGCTCGTCAAACTCGTTTTTAGATTTAGATGTGAAGCTTTCGTGACTTGCAAGGATTGATATCCTTTGGTGTTTTTAGGTAAAGTCACGTAGGTAAAAAAATTTAAATTTGTAAATAGTAAAATAATGAAGACGGAAAGTTGTGTTGCCTCCGAAACGTCGTGATTTTTATTTTATTTTTATTTTACTTTTATTCATTTCTTTTTTGTTTGTTTATTAGACCAGGTAAGGCACTCGCACCCCCAGAAGCCACCCGCTAGTACGCGATTTAAGCTTGATGACGAACGCCGATTCCGGCCACGATTCCGTCCACGGTTCGGACCAAGCAAATCAGTGCTTATCTTCTTCTGGGTTCTTTCGGTAAAGTCACGTAGAAGGGAAGTAATAAAATAATAAATTAAAACATAATAAAATAATTCTCACGACGTTTCGGCCACAACGCAAGCAGCCGTCCTCAGGTGAAGACCAGGTCTGTCGAGAAGACAGAGTTAAGACATAGTCTGTGGCCGAAACGTCGTGAGAATTGTATTTTATTATGTTTTATTTTTATTATTTTATTATTTCCCTTCTACGTGACTTTACCGAAAGAACCAAGAAGATGAATCCCTGCAGTCACGAAAGAAGCTTTAAATCGAAAAATCAGTGCTCGCTTTGGCTCATCACCTGGTAGCGTGATCCTGGGGGGGGCCCCAATCCCAATCCCGAATGTAGCAAAAAAATAAACAACACGCGATGCCGAGATCTTAACAACGCTTCGTGGCCGCGGTAACTATTTGCTTGAAGACACAAAAAAAACGCGTTCGAATCAAACCGGCGAGGTGTGGCGGGGGTGGGGGTGATGGCGGGCATCCGTTTTGCCCGTAAAAAAATTTGGATTTACGCGCGAAGCTTCTGTAACGCGTCCATGGGGCGGCGGTTCGGTGAAATGTTTCAGGGGCCGAGCGTCTGCGTGAGTGTGAGCGTGAGTGAGCGTGCGTGTGTAAGCGTGCGTACGTGAGTGTGTGTATGTGTGTTGCGTGAGTGTGCGTGCGTGAGTGTGCGTGCGTGAGCGCGTGCGTGAGCTTGCGTGCGTGCGTGAGTGTGTCTGTGCCGTATTTGGGAGCGGTGGCGCAGCGGTCGACGCTCCGCACCACTGACCCCGGCCACCCGAGTTCGATTCCCCCTCTCACGGCCACCAAGACCGGCTACGATCATCTGAACCGGTTCCGGGCCCTCCCCTAAGTAACCTCGGCCTCAAATGAGTACGTGGTGCGGTGTGTCAAAACATCGCCACTGGGGAGACAAAGGCGGCCGGGCGTGGTGCTGGCCACTCACCCCCTCGTGTGCCGTGCCGGCCTTCATCGGTGCTACTCGCTAACAGCACTTGCCCCTACAGTCTGCTTGTTGTGTGTCTGCGTGTATCTATGTGCTTGTGTGGCAGAGGTCGCAAACGGGTTTTGATTCCTTACCCGTACCCGGCCGCACCAGGGTCGCAAACGGGTACCCGTACCCGTACCCGGCCGGGTTCGGGTAGCCGGGCATCGGGTAGGGTACGGGTATCGGGTACCCGGTTGCGACCTCTGGCTCACGCTCACATCATCGGGATGGCAATAGCCGCTACCCTCGCTCCCTCACCGGGGTCGAGGCGGCAATGGAATCGGCGGGTCGATACGGCCCACGCGCCGCGACGCAGCGGTCGACTGGGGCCATGCCGTGGGGCGGGGGGCTGGGGTTGTTGAGCGTCTTGCGTTTCGACTCCGCGTGTTCCGTGCGCGCGCTCCCGTTAGCACGGTCGGCTACGCGCGTCGCGCAAGAAGTTTGACGTACCTCCGTGCGTACACGCGCGCGCGCCGTTGCAACCTCCCAGCAACCACCGCGTTTAATCAAAACAAAGCAATTAGCGCCGCTTAATTGACAGCTCCCCCTAATGCCCCCTTCCCACCGTTCAATGATCTCCCTCCCGATGAAAGCCGGAGAGTTTCCGTGCTCAGAAGAGCGGTGGATTGGTGCTCGCGCCCTCCGCTGAGCGGGAGCAGCAGCAGCGGGCTGGTGCAGCGGCCGCGATGTCTCCTCCTTTGTAGTTGTTGGGGGGGGGGGGGGGTCGTACTTTGATACTCTTTGGTTCTTTCGGTAAAGTCACGTGGAAAGAAAATGAATTGAATGATAGGGTCCGACGTTTCGATTGCGACACAAGCAACCGTCGTCAGGTAGAACTACATTTGAGAGACAAAACACGGACACAGGAAACAAGTTTGAGTTCATCTTCTTGGTTCTTTACCGAAAGAACCAAGAATATGAATCCCTGCAGTCACGAAAGCTTTAAATCGATGGTCGTACCTCTTGGGACTTCTCTCCACTTGATACAGATTTTTTGCTGTGACAGTTTCACCTGAAGACACGTGTGTGTGTGCGTGAGTGTGTGTGTGTGAGTGAGCACGTGTGTGTGTGAGTGTGTGTGAGCACGTGTGTGTGAGTGTGTGTGTATTAATGTGTGTGTGGGCAGGTGTGTGTGTGTGTGTGAGCACGTGTGTGTGTGTGCACGTGTGTGTGAGCGTGTGTGAGTGTGTGTGTGAGTGAGCACGTGTGTGTGTGTGTGTATTAATGTGTGTGTGGGCAGGTGTGTGTGTGTGTGTGCACGTGTGTGTGTGTGAGTGAGCACGTGTGTGTGGGGAGCGGTAGTGTCGTGGTTAGCGCGCTGCGCTATGAACCCGGCAACACGGGTTCGATTCCCGCGCACGGCCAACACCAGTGACGATTATCTGAACCGGTCCTGGGCCACCCCTAGGTCGACTCAGCCTTAAATGAGTACCTGGTGCGGTGTGTAAACATCGCCACTGGGGAAACAAAGGCGGTCGGGCGTGGTGCTGGCCACCCACCCCCTCGTTCGTGTACTGTTCCGGCCTTCATAGGTGCTTGCTAACAGCACTTGCCCCTACAGTCTGTTAAGGCTATACGGGGGATCTTTGTCTTTGTATTAATGTGTGTGGGCAGGTGTGTGTGTGTGCACGTGTCTGTGCACATGTGTGTGTGTGTGTACGTGTGTGTGATTTAATTGTTTTTATTTTTTATTTTAATTTCATTTTTTACCTACGTGACTTTACCGAAAGAACTGAGAGTGTTCGATCACGACGGCCGTGAGAGAAGCGAGCGCGTGTGTGTGTGTGCACGTGTGTGTGTGTGTGTGCACGTGTGTGTGTGTGCACGTGTGTGTGTGTGCACGTGTGTGTGTGTGTGAGCGTGTGTGAGTGTGAGTGTACGTGTGTGATTTTATTGTTTTATTTAAATTTTTTATTTTTATTTCATTTTTCACCTACGTGACTTTACCGAAAGAACTGAGAGTGTTCGATCACGACGGCCGTGAGAGAAGCGAGCGCGTGTGCCCGTCGGCCCGGGGGTGGTGGTCGGGGTGCCCTTGAGTCTCGCGGTGAATTCCGGAACGGTCCGTCGTGTTTCCTCTCGTGCCGTTGTGGAAGCGAGGAGGCGAGGGAAAGGTCAGGAGGTCCGGCAAGATCGGGGAGCGAAATGTCAGTATCCAAAGCGGAATGTCAAATACCAGCGGCACAATTCTCTCAAGAACTTGGGGAGTGGGGCTCCCCACAGGATTACATTAAATATGTATATGTGCGTGTGTGAGTGTGTGCGTGAGTGTGTGTGAGTGTGTGTGTGTATGAGTGTGTGTGTGGGCAGGTGTGATTGTGTGTGAGCACGTGTGTGTGTGTGTATGAGTGTGTATGAGAGTGTGTGAGTGTGTGTGTACACGTGTGTGTGTGAGCGTGTGTGTGTGTGTGAGCACGTGTGTGTGAGTGTGTATGAGTGTGTGAGTGAGCACGTGTGTGTGTGTGAGCACGTGTGTGAGTGAGCACGTGTGTGAGTGTGTGAGCACGTGTTGTGTGTGTGAGTGCGTGTGAGGGTGTGTGTGTGTGAGCACGTGTGTGTGTGTGTGCACGTGTGGTGTGTGAGCACGTGTGTGTGTGTGAGCACGTGTGTGTGTGTGTGAGTGCGTGAGTGTGTGTGAGTGTGTGTGAGTGTGTGCGTGAGTGTGTGTGAGTGCATGTGTGAGTGCGTGTGTGTGTGTGTGAGCACGTGTGTGTGAGTGTGTATGAGTGTATGAGTGTGTGTGAGTGTGTGTGTACACGTGTGTGTGACCACGTGTGTGTGTGTGTGAGCACGTGTGTGTGAATGTGTGAGTGCAGTGTGTGAGCGTGTGTGTGAGTGTGAGCACCTGTGTGTGAGCGTGTGTGTGCACGTGTGTGTGTGTGCACGTGTGTGTGTGAGCACGTGTGTATGTGTGTGAGCACGTGTGTGTGAGTGTGAGCACGTGTGTGTGAGTGTGAGCACGTGTGTGTGCGTGCGTGTCTGAGCGCATGTGTGTGAATGTGTGTGAGTGCGTATGAGTGTGTGTGTGTGCACGTGTGTGTGAGTGTGTGCACGTGTGTGTGAGTGTGTATGAATGTGTGTGTGAGCACGTGTGTGTGAGTGCATATGAGTGTGTGTGAGCACGTGTGCGTGTGTGAGTAAACGGGGAGTGGTGGTGCAGCGGTCAGCGCTACGCTGCGCTACGAACCCGACGACACGAGTTCGATTCCCACGGCCAACACCAGTGACGATTATCTGAACCAGTCCCGGGCCTCCCCTAGGTCGACTCAGTCTCAAATGAGTACCTGGTGCGATGTGTAAACATCGCCACTGGGGAGACAAAGGCGGCCGGGCGCAGTGCTGGCCACCCACCCCCTCGTGTGCCGGCCTTCACAGGTGCTCGCTAACAACAGCACTTGCCCCAACAGTCTGTCACAGTCTACACGGTGGCATCTTTGTCTTTGCGGAGCGGCAGTGTCCTTCTGTCGCTCCGCTGCGTCGAGTAAAACATCGCCGCTGGGGGAAGACAAAGACGGCCTGGGGCACGGCGGGGCTGGCTCCGCCCCCCCGACCCAACCCAGGCAGTCCGTTCCAGGCCGCGGCGGCCCCCGTTTGCGAGCCGCCCATCGAACGGCCGTTCCCAGCTTCCGGAAAGTTCTTCTCGGTCCACCGCTGAGGCGCCCTTCGGAACAAATCGAAATCCAGTTTCAATTCGCGGTTTCCTCTCCGTCCCCCACCGCCGCCGCCACCTTTCCGCGCGGTCGATGGGCTCTCCGGCCCGCCAAGAGGTTGCTACACTGCTGCTCGCGACGGCCGGAGAGTCGCTTGTGCTCAAGATCTCGCGCGCGTCTCTCTCCGTCATTCGCACCCGTCCCCGCGCCTCTCCGACGTGATCGTCCCGCTAACTGTTGCGGTTCGATCGGGGCGCGCGTGAGCTTGGTCGTGTTTGTTGCTCTTGGGCGGTGGGCAATGCGCGGAGTTTTTATTTTTTATTTTTCGGGGGGGCGGGGGGTTTGCTTGTGACGCATTCACGTCGAAAGGTTTTTTTTTTACGGCCGAACAAAACTTTGGGAATTTTTTTTCGTTTTTAGCCCGTCGGGAATACGGACATTTTCATTTTATAATCTTATTTTTTTTTTGGGTTGGATCGCGTATAAGTATATAAACGTGTCGTTAAAACCCGCCACCACCCGACACAGCCAACTAGTAAGGGTTGTCACGTAAACAGAACGTGGCCAATTCGTCACTAGTACAGCACTAGTGTGTAGTGTATAGTGTAGTGTATAGTGTAGTGTATAGTGTAGTGTATAGTGTAGTGTATAGTGTAGTGTATAGTGTAGTGTATAGTGTAGTGTATAGTGTAGTGTGTAGTGTAGTGTATAGTGTAGTGTATAGTATAGTGTGTAGTGTAGTGTATATTGTAGTGTATAGTGTAGTGTAGTAGTGTAGTGTATAGTAGTGTATAGTGTAGTGTATAGTGTAATGTGTAGTGTATAGTAGTGTATAGTGTAGTGTATAGTGTAGTGTATAGTAGTCTATAGTGTAGTGTATACTAGTGTATAGTGTAGTGTATAGTGTAGTATATAGTAGTGTAGTGTATAGTAGTGTATAGTGTAGTGTATAGTAGTGTATAGTGTAGTGTATAGTAGTGTGTAGTGTATAGTGTACTATAGTAGTGTAGTGTATAGTAGTCTATAGTGTAGTGTATACTAGTGTATAGTGTAGTGTACTGTGTGTGTGTGTGGCGGTGGTGAAGGACGCCACTGATCAGTAGGAGGTAGTCGCCCTCCAACAACAACGGAGGGGGGAGCGACGTTCACAACAACGAGCGGAGCGCCTGGCGGATAAAATTGAGCCAGTCGGCACAAGTAGAGGGCACAGCTGGTGCATCTGCCAGTCATCTCGGTCAGCCGACTCGTGGCACCTGGGTCTGCCTCGTGACCTCCTTGCCAGCAGCAAGAGCCTTCGACACATCACGTGGCCACAAACTCGTGAACCTAGCCTGGCACCGCTACCCTGGTGACGTATCCGTCACTTGGTGGCGAATCGCGGGTATTGGTGTGATAGTGCAGCGGGAATCGAACCCGGCGACCCGTGTTCCATTCCCGCTCACGGCAAACACCGTTGACGACTATCTGAACCGGTCCTGCGCCTCCCCTAGGTCGACTCAGCCTCAAATGAGTTACCCGGGCGCGGGTGTGTAAACATCGCCACTGGGGAGACAAAGGCGGTCGGGCCCGGTGCTGGCCACCCCCACCCCCTCGTGTGCCGTGCCGGCCTTCACAGGTGCAGCTCGCTAACAGCACTTGCCCCAACAGTCCGTGAATGCTACACGGGTGATCTTTGTCTGTGTCTACGTAGAGATGTATTTTTATCTCCTGGGCCCCCTCCCGAGATTCGGCGTGTTAGCTCGATAATTTCTGCGCCGAAAAACCCCGACGCAAATGATGATGCCACCTTTAAATTGCGTCTTCCGGCACCTTTATATCTTTAATTAGAGTGAAACAATGCATTTGGAGGTGTTCCCTTGTTGCCCTGGGGGATTTGAAGGTTTCTCAACGTGTCACGCGCGCCGTGCCAGCGAGGGAGAGATTGGGCTCGTCGCACAGTCTCCCACCTGCGATATCTCGGGTCACCGAGGAATACACACCGACAACAACGAACACTGTGTACTATTTGGATTTTTTTTTTGCGTTTAATTCAGCTCCGATGGATTAACAGGACATCTTTGGCTTTTGCGTGCGTGTGTGTGTGTGTGTGTTGCTGTACGTGCATTTGGTTGTGTGTGCGCGCGTCTGTGTTTGAGCGATTGGGAATGTGTGCGGTTAGATTCCCGCTCACGGCCAACACCGGCGACGATTATCTGAACCGGTCCCGGGCCTGCCCTAGGTCACCTCAGCCTCAAAATCAGTACCCGGAGCGGTGTGTAAACATCGCTGCTGGGGAGACAAAGGCGGCCGGGCGTGGTGCTGGCCACCCACCCCCTCGTGCGCCGTGCCGGCCTTCACAGGTGCTGCGACTCGCTAACAGCACTTGCCCCGACAGTCTGTGGAGGCTACGCGGGTGATCTTTGGCTTTGCGGAGCAGCGGTGGTGTAGTTCTGTGAACAGCGCCACGCTACGAACCCGGCGACCCGAGCCCGATTCCTCGCTCGCGATTCATCTGAACCTGTTGTTGTTTTTGTTGTTGTTTTTTTAGTAGTTTTTATTGTTGTTTTTTAGTTCTTTTTAACGGTTTTTTTTGTTGTTGTTTTTTTTAGTTTTTGTTATTGTTTTTTAGTTATTTTTAAAAGTAGTTTTTTGTTCTGTTTTTTTGTTGTTGTTTTTTGTTGTTGTTTTTAGTTCTTTTTAAAAGTAGTTTTTTGTTGTTTTTTTAGTTTTTGTTGTTGTTCTTTAGTCCTTTTTAAAAGTAGTTTTTCGTTTTGCTTTTTTGTTGTTGGTTTTGCTGTTGCCTTTTCGTGGTTTTTTTTTTCTCCCTCTTACTTGCTTCTTTCTCAATACACCAGCCGGGCGCATCCTAAATCGACAGGCCCCAACAACGGACGTTTGCCGAGCCACCTCAAAGAGGGCCACATCAGTCCGCTCACAGCCCACACAGCCGCGAGTATTTGACGCGGGATCTTTGTCCGCGTGCCCGCAGGCGCGGACCTTCGGAGGCGTTGGCAGCGCCGGCGGGAACTTGCTGAGCGGGGGGTCCCACGCCAGCCGGCCCCTACGGGAACCCGCTGGCCGCCAGCCGCAACGTGAGGAGCGTGGAGCCCGGAGCGACGCGCGGGCAGACGGCATCTACAGAGAGCTGGTACCACTCCCTGCCTTGCAACGCACGCAGTCAACAACAACAACAATAACCACAACAACCGCCACTTAGTGGGGGTGACGTCTATCAGAGAGCTGGTACCACCCACCCACCCAGCAACGCACAACAACAACAACCACAACAACAACAACCGCCGTTTGCCACTAAGTGGCGGTGACGTCTATCGCGGCGCTTGTGCCAGGCCATGTGCACCTTGAGGCCACGTGAAGTGTCGAAGGTTCTCGCTGCTGGAAGGAGGTCTCGGGACAGACCCAGGTGCCACTCACCCACCCACACAATCACCCACACACACACACAGACACACACACACAGACACACACACAGACACACACACACGGACACACACACAGACACACACAGACATAGACACACAGACATAGACACACACAGACACACAGACACAAAGACACACAGACACACAAACACATACACAAAGACACACGCACAGACACGAAAACACAGACACACAGACACGCACACAGACCCACACACAACAACAACAACCGCCATTCGCCACTAAGTGGCGGTGACGTCACCACGACGCTTGTGCCAGGCCAAGTGCACCTTGAGGCCACGTGAAGTGTCGAACGCCCGCTGGCAGGAGGTCACGGGGCAGACCCAGCAGGTGCCACGGGTCGACTGACTGAGATGACTGGCCGATGCACCACCACCTGTGCACCCCGTACTGTGCCAACTCGCCGTGCTTTAGCCGTCCGGCGCTCCGCTCGTTGTTGTGAGCGTCCCTCCTCTGCCCTCCGTTGTTGCTCACACACGCGAAGGCAAAGATCCCCCGTGCAGCCTCAACAGACTGTAGGGGCAAGTGCTGTTAGCGAGCGCCTATGAAGGCCGGCACGGCACACGAGGGGGTGGGTGGCCAGAGTCACGCCCGACCGCCTTTGCTTCCCCATCGGTGAGGTTTACACGCTGCGCCAGGTACTCGTTTGCAGCTGAGTCGACCTAGGGGAGGCCCAGGACCGGTTCGGATAATCGTCACTGGTGATGGTGGCCGTGAGCGGGAATCGAACCCGGGTCGCAAGGTTCATAGCTCAGCGCAGACCCGTTATGGAGGTGTAGCCAACCGTTACATGACCTCAGAGACACAAAGATAAAGACAAAGATCCCCCATGTAGCCTTAACAGACTGTAGGGGCAAGTGCTGTTAGCGAGCACCTATGAAGGCCGGAACGGTACACGAGGTAATGGGTGGCCAGCACCACGCCCGACCGCCTTTGTCTCCCCAGTGGCGATGTTTACACACCGCACCAGGTTACACATTTCAGGCTGAGTCGACCTAGGGGAGGCCCAGGACCGGTTCAGATAATCGTCGCTGGGTGTTGGCCGTGAGCGGGAATCGAACCCGGGTCGCAAGGTTCGTAGTGCAGCGCAGACCCCTTACGGTGGTGTAGCCAACCGATACATGACCTCAGAGACGCACGCACGCACACACACGCACGCACACACACGCACGCACACACACGCACGCACACACACGCACGCACGCACACGCACGCACGCACGCGCAAACACGCACTCTCGCTCACTCATATACTAATCTGCGTACACTCACTCGCGTATGGATCGGCGGGGACACACGTTTGTCCCTAAAAGCTCATTAAGAGGCGGGGCGGGGGGGGGTGGATTGAACGGTCGCATGGCAGGCGATTCTTACCCGTGACAAAGCAGTGTTCATTTTAAGCGATCAGCTCCGTGGAAAAGGTCTCTCTCTCTCTATCGGTGTCAAGATCGTGCAATCGCAGTAATATCCTTAGGTTTTTTCGGTAAAGTCACGTAGGTAAAAAATTTAAATTAATAAAAGTAAAATAAAAATAAAATAAAAATCACGACTTTTCGATTTAAAGCTTCTTTCGTGACTGCAGGGATTCATCTTCTTGGTTCTTTCGGTAAAGTCACGTAGAAGGGAAATAATAAAATGATAAAAATTAAACATAATAACGTCGTGAGAATTATTTTATTATGTTTTATTTTTATTATTTTGTTACTTCCCTTCTACGTGACTTTACCGAAAAAACCAAGAAGAAAAATCACGACGTTTCAGAGGTAACACAAGCTTCCGTCTTCAGGTGAAACCGTCACAGCACGATAGCTGTATCAAGTAAGCTATCGTGCTGTATCGGTTCCACCTGAAGACGGACGCTTGTGTTGCCTCCGAAACGTCGTGATTTTTATTTCATTTTTATTTTACTTTCATTAATTTAAATTCTTTACCTACGTGACTTTACCGAAAATAAAACCCTAAGAATATGAATCCTTGCAGTCACGAAAGGTTCAAATCTAGAACGCATTAATATCCCTGTCAATAGCTACACGGCCGAGAACGATGTTCGCACGCGTACGCCCGGGGCATGCACCGGCCCGGTACGGCGATCGCCGCGAGCCCGACGCGACGTTCTTGCGCCGAGAACCCGGCGATCTCGTGCGGTGATTGCCGAGCCCGGTTTGTTTCCACGCCGTACGGTTTGCCGCAAGCGCTGTTAGCGAGTAGCACTTATGAAGGCCGTCACGGCACACGAGGGGGTGGGTGGCCAGCACCACGCCCGGCCGCCTTTGTCTCCCCAGTGACGATGCTTACACACCGCACCAGGTACTCATTTGAGGCTGAGTCGACCTAGGGGAGGCGCAGGACCGGTTCAGATAGTCGTCACCGGCGATGTTGGCCGTGAGCGGGAATCGAACTCGGGTCGCTGGGTTCCCCGCGCAGCATTGCCGCTAACCGCTACACCACCGCTCCCCGCACCACCGCGCACACACACACAGACACACATGTGTAGTGAGTTCTCAGGGAGTCAGACGACCTAGTTGAGACACACTCTTTTATTTAACCAAAAGGCGGTAACAACACTTGAAGGGGTAACGGCCCCTTCACCCGTACTCAACGGGAAACACCCCTAGCACTATCCCCTGACTGTCCTATTCCCAGTCCTCGGCTACGAGTGCTAGGGGAGGCTGTCTCATCCGGCCCTGGTCAAGCACGGATCCCGGCACCCAGCTAACCAGGCCGTGCTCTTACAAGAGCAGCGGTCCTGAAGCTTTCGTGACTGCAGGGATTCATCTTCTTGGTTCTTTCGGTAAAGTCACGTAGAATGGAAATAATAAAATAATAGAAATAAAACATAATAAAATAATTATATTTAAAGCTTTCGTGACTGCAGGGATTCATCTTCTTGGTTCTTTCGGCAAAGTCACGTAGAAGGGAAATGATAAAATAATAAAAATAAAACATAATAAAATAATTCTCACGACGTTTCGGCCACAACGCAAGCAGCCGTCCTCAGGTGAAGAACAGGTCTGTCGGGGAGACAGCGTCTGAATGAAGCCATTCAGACGCTGTCTTCTCGACAGACTTATTCTTCTCGACAGACCTGTTGTTCACCTGAGGACGGCTGCTTGCGTTGTGGCCGAAACGTCGTGAGAATTATTATTATTTTTTTTTATCATTTTATTATTTCCATTCTACCTGACTTTACCGAAAGAACCAAGAAGATGAGGTCCTGGATCTCTTGTGGCCGCGCCACTGGCTTGCCCTGCTCAGCCCTGACAAGGACAGCGAGACAGGGGAGTCCCAGGGCCTCTTCTGCCGGCCTTCAGTCTTCACTGGTGAAGCTTCTAACACACTGACCCCGAGCCCTCTGGCTCCCCCCGCCTTTTATAGGAATCCCCTCCGAGGGGTGGGGGGCTGTGGGGGATCACAGCGCCGCACCCCCATGGCCCCCCCAGGGTTAACCGATGCGGACGTGGATGTAGACACCCGTGTGTGGGTGTGCAGACACCCTCGTGTTTCTGTCCGCCTTTCTCCCCGTAACAACCCCTACACATACAAGCACGTGCCGTGTCAAACGCACGCAAGCACCACGGCGACACTGACATCGCACGAAGCGTTGGAATGCTCGCCGCTGGGGTGAAGGTCGCGAGCCAGACCCCGGGTGCCATGGCGCTAACCTCCCGAGGTGGCGGTTAGACGCCACAGCAGCAAAGACGCTCGCACGCGACAACACAAACACAGACGTCCCCTCGACAGACTCGGATATCTCGTGCCGAATCTTAAACAATTTTTTTAAAATCCTTTATATTAAGCTCACTTGCTTGCTTGCTTGCGCGCTTACGACCGTGCAAATCTTTCGGTCGTTTTTTAACCCACTTCCCGTGATCCAATCGAGCTGACATTTTGCACACAGACTCGTTGTGCGTGACAATTTATTTTCGTGAAAAAAAAGTTTCCAAATTTTTCCACTTTTTAGGAAAAAAAAATTTTCATATTTAATTTAAAATACCAATGTGATGAAAATGAAACTCTTACTCGAGAAAAACAGAAATGAATAATAAAATAAAACCGATGCCACGCATATAAAGGATTTATAGTGAAAAACTTAGTTTTTACGGGTTAATTTTTTTCAGTTTCTCTTCTCAGAAGCCTCTTAAATCCCTGGCAGCTGCCGTGTGAACGATTCAGCATCGGAATCTTTATCCGGAACCTTTTAATTTCTTTAAGACCGGAGCGATCCAATGAGCTGTGAAGATCTTCTTCGCAGATGGCCGGTGGTGTTGCCGACGCGTTTTGGCATCGGTGCTACGCGCGTGATTAGCAATATAAACCCAACTCTAGATTTGAAGCTTTCGTGACTGCAAAGATTCATATTCTTAGGTTTTTCCGGTAAAGTCACGTGGGTCAAAAATTTAAATTAATAAAAGTAAAATAAAAATAAAATAAAAATCACGACGTTTCGGAGGCAACACAAGCTTCCGTCTTCAGGTGGAACTGTCACAGCACGATAGCTGTATCAAGCAGGGTTGTCACTTGATACAGCTATCGTGCAAACGGGTAACCGTACCCGGCCGTACCCGTACCCTACCCGTACCCGGCCGGGTATCGGGTAGGGTACGGGTATCGGGTACCCGATTGCGACCTCTGGGATGAAGCCATGTTGCAGGCGCGGGTGGGTTGATTCTAGGAACTTGAATTGTGAGAAGAGACAAGACGTTGGGAAATGAGTGACAAACGGTTACTCACCAGTGACTCACGGCTTACCCGTACCCGTACCCGGCCGCACCAGGGTCGCAAACGGGAACCCGTTCCCGGCCGGGTACGGGTAGCCGGGTATCGGGTAGGGTACGGGTATCGGGTACCCGGTTGCGACCTCTGGCGAGCACCGGATGGATCTTGCAGCGGTAACCCAGTCACATGACGTCTCATTCCGCCCTCCCTTCCTTCTTCCCCGCCGTACGAATGATAAGTCCCGTCCCCCCCCCCCCCCCCCCCCGATTGGAAATCCTCGAAGCGGCAGCGACGTGCGTAGAACTGGAAACTGCAGCGTCCTTCTTGCAAACACTTGGCGCATTTTTAAAAGCGGACCCCCCCCCCCCCCCTCCATGAAAAAAAAAAGATAAAAAAAATTTTGGGGATAATAATCTCTGTAGTTTTATATAAATCTATATCTATATTTTTTGACACTTAATCTTCCTGACATTCGATTTTTTATTTTTTTTTACTCCGCTAGTTAAACTCATCCCCGAGAAAAAGACACGTGCGTTTTATCCTTCTGATCGCAATTTCTCACGAGATTCTATCGGCGGTTGCGCGAGTGTGTCGTTGAGATATGCGGCTTTGAGAGCTCCTCCGATGCGCGAAAAAATGTGAGATCGGTAATTGTTTGCCGTGCTTGGGCGCTCTTAACATCGGCTGATTATCCCGCCGTCAATGCTGTCACGTTTGTACATCCAACATCGTGAATCGAAATGATTGTAGAGACAGCTCCAGCAAAGACTCCGGCTATACCGCGGCTGTGACTCAAACTCAGCGTTTGTAGTGGCGTGCGCTAACCGCTGCACCACCGCTCGCCTACCACGCTCTAAAATAAGTGAATGAACTATTGGCAAAATTAGGCAGAGGCCTTCTTTTAATGATTGGAAATCAAAATTCGATTCACGGTCGGTTTGTTTGACGGTCAGATTACAGCTCCGATTAGCACGGTTGCCTACGTATGGTGCGAAAGAAGTTCAACAAACATACTGCCCATAGACTCAACACTGCCCATAGACTCAACACTGCCCATAGACTCAACACTGCCCATAGACTCAACACTACCCATAGACTCAACACTGCCCATAGACTCAACACTACCCATAGACTCAACACTGCCCATAGACTAACACTACCCATAGACTCAACACTGCCCATAGACTCAACACTACCCATAGACTCAACACTGCCCATAGACTCAACACTGCCCATAGACTCAACACTACCCATAGACTCAACACTGCCCATAGACTCAACACTGCCCATAGACTCAACACTGCCCATAGACTCAACACTACCCATAGACTCAACACTGCCCATATACTCAACACTACCCATAGACTCAACACTGCCCATAGACTCAACACTGCCCATAGACTCAACACTGCCCATAGACTCAACACTGCCCATAGACTCAACACTACCCATAGACTCAACACTGCCCATAGACTCAACACTGCCCGTAGACTCAACACTACCCATAGACTCAACACTGCCCATAGACTCAACACTACCCATAGACTCAACACTGCCCATAGACTCAACACTGCCCATAGACTCAACACTGCCCATAGACTCAACACTGCCCATAGACTCAACACTGCCCATAGACTCAACACTGCCTATAGACTCAACACTGCCCATAGACTCAACACTGCCCATAGACTCAACACTGTCCATAGACTCAACACTGCCCATAGACTCAGCACTGCCCATAGACTCAACACTGCCCATAGACTCAACACTGCCCATAGACTCAACACTGCCCATAGACTCAACACTGCCCATAGACTCAACACTGCCCATAGACTCAACACTGCCCATTGACTCAACACTACCCATAGACTCAACACTGCCCATAGACTAACACTGCCCATAGACTAACACTGCCCATAGACTAACACTGCCCATAGACTCAACACTGCCCATAGACTCAACACTGCCCATAGACTAACACTACCCATAGACTCAACACTGCCCATAGACTCAACACTGCCCATAGACTCAACACTGCCCATAGACTCAACACTGCCCATAGACTCAACACTACCCACAGACTCAACACTACCCATAGACTCAACACTGCCCATAGACTCAACACTGCCCATAGACTCAACACTGCCCATAGACTAACACTGCCCATAGACTCAACACTACCCACAGACTCAACACTACCCACAGACTCAACACTACCCACAGACTCAACACTACCCACAGACTCAACACTGCCCATAGACTCAACACTGCCCATAGACTCAACACTACCCATAGACTCAACACTACCCACAGACCCAACACTACCCACAGACTCAACACTACCCACAGACTCAACACTACCCACAGACTCAACACTACCCACAGACTCAACACTACCCATAGACTCAGCACTGCACCTCCGATTATCAACGCGTTGGTTTGCGTCCGGCGCGAGTTCACTCCCGACGTCTCTGCGTCCGTGCGGGGTGCGACGTCGGCCTCCTTTTGTGTCACTAGAGCCCTCCGCCACCCGACGGCAGAGCCAGTCGAGAGAATTCGCCGCTGTGGAGTGAAGGCGGCGACCGATGTTGGCAATTTTTGCCCCGACGATTTCCAATCTCGCGTCTCGTGTCTCGATGTGTTTATATATTTTTAGCAGCGCCGCGTTCCAAGGAGATTCGCAGCAATTATAACAATTGTACAGAGAGTGATGAGGGTTGTTATTAAACGTTGTGGTGGTGGTGGCGGTGTAGTTATGGTGACGGCTGGGCAGGCGGTAGTGGTTAATTGGTGGGTGAGGTTGTGACAGGGATATTGATAGGGGTAGTGGTAGTGGTAGGGGTAGTCTTGGGGGTAGTGATAGGGGTAGTGATAGGGGTAGTGGTAGTGATGGGGGTAGTGATAGGGGTAGTGGTAGTGATAGGGGTAGTGGTAGGGGTAGTGGTAGGGGTAGTGATAGTGGTAGTGATAGGGGTGGTGATAGGGGAAGTGATAGTGGTAGTGATAGGGGTAGTAATAGGGGTAGTGGTAGGGGTAGTGATAGGGGTAGTGGTAATGATAGTGATAGGGGTAGCGATAGTGGTAGTGGTAGGGGTAGTGCTCAGTGTAGCGCTAGGGCTAGGGTTGCTCTTAGCTGGGGGGCGGGTGGCCTGTGTGGGAAGCGACGGGGCTTGTTCTAATCAAGGAGCGGATCTGTTGCTGGAGAGTTCGCACAGCGCCATCAGCTGTGGGTCTAGCCGGTGTCGTGCCTACATGACGACCTTGTCCCGAAACGAACCATGATGCGAATCGTGATGTCGGTCTTTGAAAACACCCCGGACGCGTACAGAAGGGATGACGAACAGAGGTCGCAACCGGGTACCCGATACCCGTACCCTACCCGATACCCGACTACCCATACCCGGCCGGGTACGAGTACGGTTACCCGTTTGCGACCCTGGTGCGGCCAGGTACGGGTACGGGTAGGCCGTGAGTCACTGGTGAGTCACCGTTTGTCACTCATTTCCCAACGTCTTGTCTCTTCTCACAATTCCAGTTCCTAGAATCAACCCACCCGCGCCTGCAACATGGCTTCATCCCAGTGGTCGCAATCAGGTACCCGATACCCGTACCCTACCCGTACCCGGCCGGGTACGGGTACCCGTTTGCGACCCTGGTGCGGCCGGGTACGGGTAAGGAATCAAAACCCGTTTGCGACCTCTGATGACGAATCATACGCCGGTGTCGTTTGAAATTTAAACTCTGTGTTTAAAACAAAGGCAAGCGTGACAACATCTCGGAAGCGCGTAGAGTTTTTTTTTCATTTTTAATAAATTATCCTTGGAGGTTTCAGTGATTATTCGAGTTTTAGAGAGTGTTGGAGTTGTTGAGAGCTCAGGGAAGAAAAAAAAAAGAAAGTTGATTCACCTGCAGTTCGATTCCCGCTCACGGCCAACACCGGTGACGATTATCTGAACCGGTCCTGGGCCTCCCCTAGGTCGACTCAGCCTACAATGAGTACCTGGTGCGGTGTGTAAACATCGCCACTGGGGAGACAAAGGCGGTCGGGCGTGGTGTTGGCCACCCACCAACCCCTCCCGTGCGCCGTTCCGGCCTTCATAGGTGCTCGCTAACAGCACTTGCCCCTACAGTCTGTTAAGGCTATACGGGGGATCTTTGTCTTTTTCTTTGTAGGGCTCTAGGTGGTGGTGGTGGTTCTGGAACTGTGGGTGGTGGTAGTGTGTTGGTTGTGGTCATGTCGTGGAACTGTGGGTGGTAGTTATGTGGAGCTGTAGGCGCTGGCGTTGTGTAGGCGGTGGTGGCGTTGTGGCGTGATAGGTGGTGGAGCTGTAGGGGGTGGTGGTGATGTTGGTGTATGTGGCGGCGGTGGTGTTGGTGGCGGTGTTGGTGGCGGTGTTCGTGGTGGTGGCGGTGTCGGTAGCGGTGTTGGTGGTATTGCTGGTGGTGGTGGAGATGTTGGTGATGGTGTTGGTGGTGGTGATGGTGGTGGTGGAGGTGTTGGTGATGGTGTTGGTGGTGGTGGCGGTGTCGGTAGCGGTGTTGGTGGTTTTGCTGGTGGTGGTGGAGGTGTTGGTGATGGTGATGGTGGTGGTGGAGGTGTTGGTGATGGTGATGGTGGAGGTGTTGGTGATGGTGTTGGTGGTGGTGGCGGTGTCGGTAGCGGTGTTGGTGGTATTGCTGATGGTGGAGGTGTTGGTGATGGTGGTGGTGGAGGTGTTGGTGATGGTGTTGGTGATGGTGGTGGTGGAGATGTTGGTGATGGTGGTGGTGGTGGTGGTGGAGGAGGTGTTGGTGTTGGTGTTGGTGATGGTGGTGGTGGAGATGTTGGTGATGGTGGTGGTGGTGGTGGCGGTGTCGGTAGCGGTGTTGGTGGTATTGCTGGTGGCGGAGGTGTTGGTGTTGGTGATGGTGATGGAGGTGTTGGTGGTGGTGTTGGTGATGGAGCTGTAAGCTGTCGGTCGTGTCGGCGGTGGCGGTCGTGGCGTTGCTGGCGGTGGTGTTGGTGGCGATTTTGTGGTTGGTGGTGATGGTGTTGGTGACGGAGCTGTAGGTGTTTGTTGGCTGTGGTGTTAGCGATGGTGGTGGTGTTGGTGGTAGATCTGTAGGTGTTTGTTGGCTGTGGTGTTGGCTGTGGTGGTGGTGGTGGCTGTGGTCTTAGCTGTGGTGTTAGCGATGGTGGCGGCGGTGGTGGTGGTGTTGGTGGCAGATCTGTAGGTGTTTGTTAGCTGCGGTGTTAGCGCTGGTTCCTCACCCCCCGCGTTGCCCCCCCCCCGCCCCCCTCCAGGTGGACGAGCGCTCGCTGCTGCGCATCATGGAGATGGGCTTCAGCCGCGAGGAGTCGCGCGCTGCGCTCATGGACCACCACAACCGCCTGGAGGACGCCCTCAACGCTCTCCTGCTCGCCCCGGCGCCGCCGCCGCTTGCCGAACTGGCGGTGCCACAACCGCCGACGCGAGGCGGTGAGCGGGAATCTCTTAAAGAACATGTTTTTAAATCCTTTATATTAAGTTCGCTCGCTCGATGTGCTTGCTTGCGCGCTTACGACCGTGCAAATCTGTCGGTCGTTTTTTAACACCACTTGCCGTGATCCAATCGAGCTGACATTTTGCACACAGACTCGTTGTGCGTGACAATTAATTTTCGTGAAAAAAAATTACAATTTTTTACACTTTTTAGGAACAAATTAATTATATTTAATTACCAATTGCTTAATGGTGGCAGGCAATCATCTGACCCATAGGTGGCAGCCATCTCAAGCCAGAGGACGAGAGGACTTTAGCCGCCACGCATATAAAGGATTTAGAGTGAAAAACTTTGTTTTTTACGGGTTAATTTTTTTCACCTACGTGACTTTACTAAAAAAAACAAGGAGTATGGACCCTTGCAGTCACGAAAACTTAAAATCTAGAAATGTTTTCATTTTACCAGGCGAATGCCTCGCTGAGCCTGCGTTTATTTTCATCGAAAGCGACACGTCCACTGCCAAGTGGCGTCACGTGGACATTTAAAACGGCCAAACAATCCACGATAATTCGTCGTCGACGCTACGGCCTCGTAGAAGGGGCGTTGTGCGCGGTCCGTGCGTAGGAAAACGTTCCCCGCGAAATCGACGGGCGATTTGCTCGCGCGTTTAACCAACGCGTGAGCCCCCTCCCGATGATTCTGAGCGTGGGACAATTTTATTCATGGAGGTGATTAATATTTAATCAATAACGCGAATGCGAATGTAAGGTAGGTTTTAAAGTGCAATAGTTTAAATTATTAGCGTGAAAAATGTACCCGTGGAAGATTAACTCTCAGCCCCCCGTTGAAAGTAGTAGCTCTAAGCCAAAAGACTACATATTGAAACATGGTTTTTTGTAAATTATTCAAATAAATGGGATTTACAATGATTAAGAGTCAATTATTAACTACGGCAAACGGATGGAATTATTAACGTTGCAGCATTTTAACGTACTCTATCGCAATTTAATTGTGAAGCGGAGGAAATTATAAAAACGTCGATCATTTCCCAACAAAAAATTTACGTGAATCCATCAGCCGCGCCAAATACAAAAATCCCCCATGTAGCCTCCAATCGACTATTCGGAGGCAAAGTGCCTTTAGCGAGCACCGATTAACGCCAAGAACGGCAGCGCCACGCCTTGCTGTCTTGGTATCCCCAGTGGCGATGATTTTACACATCGCATCAGGTACTCATTTAAGGCTGAGTCGACCTAGGGGAGGTCCGGGACTGTTTCAGTTAATCCCTCCCCACCCCGTGGCCTGGGAATTGGACCCCTCCCACCACGTTCATGGTGCAGTGCGCTTAGATTTTCACGACCGCACATCAAAGACAAAGGTCCCCCGTATAGCCTCAAATAATACTGTCCGCGCGTCCACGCCGCGTTCTGATGGCCGCTGAGTACGTGCGTTGGACTTACATGCGTGCGTCGGTCTGTGGGTCTTCTATGCGAGTCTGTGGGTCTCTGTGTGAGTCTATGGGTCTTCTATGTGAGTCTGTGGGTCTTTTATGTGAGTCTATGGGTCTTCTATGTGAGTCTGTGGGTCTTTTATGTGAGTATACGGGTCTGTGTGAGTCTATGGGTCTCTATGTGAGTCAATGGGTATCTATGTGAGTGTATGGGTCTCTATGTGAGTCTATGGGTCTTCTATGTGAGTCTATGGGTCTCTATGTAGTCTATGAGTCTCTATGTAGTCTATGGGTCTCTGTGCGAGTCTACGGGTCTCTATGTGAGTCTATGAGTCTCTATAAGAGTCTATGGGTCTCTGTGCGAGTCTACGGGTCTCTATGTGAGTCTATCAGTCTCTATACGAGTCTATGAGTCTCTATGTAGTCTATGGGTCTCTGTGTGAGTCTATGGGTCTCTATGTGAGTCTATGAGTCTCTATGTAGTCTACGGGTCTCTGTGTGAGTCTATGGGTCTCTATGCGAGTCTACGGGTCTCTATGCGAGTCTATGGGTCTCTGCGTGAGTCTATGGGTTTCTGTGTGAGTCTACGGGTCTCTATGTGAGTCTACTGGTCTCTGTGTGAGTCTACGGGTCTCTGTGTGAGTCTATGGGTCTCTGTGTGAGTCTATGGGTCTCTGTGTGAGTCTATGGGTCTCTGTGTGAGTCTACGGGTCTCTGTGTGAGTCTATGAGTCTCTGTGTGAGTCTATGGGTCTCTATGTGAGTCTATGGGTCTCTGTGTGAGTCTATGGGTCTCTATGTAGTCTATGGGTTTCTGTGTGAGTCTATGAGTCTCTGTGTGAGTCTATGAGTCTCTATGTGAGTCTATGGGTCTCTGTGTGAGTCTATGGGTCTCTGTGTGAGTCTATGGGTCTCTGTGTGAGTCTATGGGTCTCTGTGTGAGTCTATGGGTCTCTGTACTTTTGGGGCAAGTGCTGTTAGCGAGCACCTATGAAGGCTGGAACGGCACACGAGGGGGTGGATGGCCAACACCACGCCCGACCGCCTTTGTCTCCCTAGTGGCACAATGTTTACACACCGCACCAGGTACTCATTTGAGGCTGAGTCGACCTAGAGGAGGCCCGGGACCGGTTCAGATAATCGTCACCGGTGTTGGCCGTGAGCGGGAATCGAACCCGGATCGCCGGGTTCATAGCGCAGCTTAGCGCTAACCGCTGCACCACCGCTCCCCTCACCGCACAGATACACAAAAAAGACAAAGATCCCCCGTGTAGCCTCAACACACTGTCGGGGCAAGCGCTGCTAGCGAGCATCACCTACGAATGCCGGCACGGCACACGAGGGGGTGGGTGGCTAGCACCACGCCCGGCCACGTTTTCCTGAGTTGACCTAAGAGAGGGGAGAGGCCCCAGGACCCGTTCAGAAAATCGTCACCGCCGATGGCCGCGAGCGGGAATCGAATTCGGGTCGCCGGGTTTCGTAGCGCAGCGCGCCAGACTCTGCGCCACCGCTGCCCCGCGGACACGCGTCAAACACACGCGCAGGCGCGCACGCACGCGCGCGCGCGTACGTACGCGTGCTGCCAATAAAAATCCGGCGTTTAAATAATGACCGGTGGCGTGACGCTCTCGCCGGCTGACCGGCCGGCCGGCTCGGGAGGCTCCGCCGTTCCCCGGCGCTCCCCGGCGCCCGTGCGATCGATGGCGTTAGCGCCTTGCGTCGGGCGGGCGACATCGCTCACAGCCCCCCCCGGCGCCGTCAAATCCACCGCCGGTGCCGGCGCTACCGCCCGGAGACGTTGCGCGGCTGAGTTGTTCCGCACAATGTAACTGACGGGTCTGCGCGTAATTTTTTTGTTATTTGACCAGGTTGAGGGCCCCCCCCCCCCACATTGAGCCGTTTCTACGTAGCTCTTTTTGACAGAAGCGACACAGGCTGTCGCCGATGATGGCTCGGCGAAGCGGCGGCTTTTCGTCGTCGTCGCGTGGAAGTTCACAGCAGACAGAGACTCGTAAGCGCGTGACGTCGATTCGAAATGTGTGGAGGGGAAAAAACCGGGGGGAGAGAGAGACAAGCAAACTCTAAATATACAGCAGCAGGCATCGTCAGGGTTGGGATCGAACCCACGACCTCCTGTACATCAGGCGAGGTAGTCAACATCTCCTAGCCACCGTGATGATTATGATGAGAGAGAGAGACGCACAAACTCCAAATATACAGCAGGAGTCTAGGGTCGGGATCAAACCCACGACCTCCTGCGTAGCGGGCGAGGTTGTTAACATCTCCTAGCCACCGTGATGATTATGATGAGAGAGAGAGACACACAAACTCCAAATAAACAGCAGGCATGGTCAGGGTCGGGATCGAACCCACGGCCTCCTGTGTACCAGGCGAGGTAGTTAACATCTCCTAGCCACCGTGATGATGATGAGAGAGAGATACACGCAAACTCCAAATATACAGCAGGCATCGTCAGGGTTGGGATCGAACCCACGACCTCCTGCATACCAGGCGAGGTTGTTAACATCTCCTAGCCACCGTGATGATGATGAGAGAGAGATACACGCAAACTCCAAATATACAGCAGGCATCGTCAGGGTTGGGATCGAACCCACGACCTCCTGCATACCAGGCGAGGTTGTTAACATCTCCTAGCCACCGTGATGATGAGAGAGAGAGAGACACACAAACTCCAAATATACAGCAGGCGTCAGTGTTGGGATCGAACCCACGACCTCCTGTATACCAGGCGAGGTAGTCAACATCTCTAGCCACCGTGACGTGTTGACTCAGCAGGCGATCGGTCGCATCCGTTTTTCGTGGCGCGGGGTCGGAGGTCGATGAGAATGGCTCGAACCGTCCAGCGGCAAGAGCTTTTCCCATCGTTTTTTTTTGTTACCGGCGGGCGAGGGCTCAAAGAGACCGGTGTAGGGGTCTCCGTGGCAAGAGTGACCTTGAGGGCTGAGTGACCTTCAGAGCCTGGGTGACCTTTGAGCCTGGGTGACCTTGGTGTCTGGGTGACCTTTGAGCCTGGGTCACCTCGGGGCCTGTGTGACCTTGGGGGCTGGGTGACCTTTGGAGCCTGGGTGACCTTTGGAGCCTGGGTGACCTTGGGGGCTGAGTGACCTTCGGAGCCTGGGTGACCTTTGGGCCTGAGTGACCTTTGGAGCCTGGGTGACCTTTGGGCCTGAGTGACCTTTGGAGCCTGGGTGACCTTTGGGCTTGAGTGACCTTTGGAGCCTGGGTGACCTTGGGGGCTGAGTGACCTTTGGGCCTGGGTGACCTTGGGGGCTGAGTGACCTTTGGAGACTGGGTGACCTTGGCGGCTGAGTGACCTTTGGAGCTGGGTGACCTTTGGGCCTGGGTGACCTTTGGAGCCTGAGTGACCTTTGGAGCTGGGTGACCTTGGCGGCTGAGTGACCTTTGGAGCTGGGTGACCTCCAGGACCTGGGTGACCTTCAGGGCCTGGGTGACCTTTGAGCTGGGTGACCTTTGGAGCCTGGGTGACCTTGGTGCCTGGGTGACCTTGGTGCCTGGGTGACCTTGGGGCCTGGGTGACCTTTGGAGCCTGAGTGACCTTGGAGCCTGGGTGACCTTTGGAGCTGAGTGACCTTTGGAGCTGGGTGACCTTTGGGCCTGGGTGACCTTGGTGCCTGGGTGACCTTTGGGCCCGGGTGACCTTTGGGCCTGGGTGACCTTTGGGCCTGGGTGACCTTTGAGCCTGGGTGACCTTTGGCCTTGGGTGACCTTGTGGCCTGAATGACCTTCAGGGCTCGAGTCCCCCAGCAGGGGGCGATGGTTGCTGCTGTTGTACAATGCAACACTTGCGGCAAATTGGGACCTACTTTGTCAAACGATGCCGGGTTGATCTTTTACGTCCGCCGTGTATTTATTCAGCGGATGCTTCCGCACGTGACTGGCACGCAGTCAGATATGCAAGGGAAAATTAACGTCTTTCCGACAGCGCTGTTCTCCACCTGAGGACGGCTGCTTGCGTTGTGGCCGAAACGTCGTGAGAATTATTTTATTATGTTTTATTTTAATTATTTTATTATTTCCCTTCTACGTGACTTTACCGAAAGAACCAAGAAGATGATTCCCTGCAGTCACGAAAGCTTCAAATCGAAATTTAAGTAAATGTGCTTTGCCAACGTTGGCGTCCGCTTTGAGGCGGTATTATTGCACGCTCGATTTGAAGTTTTCGTGACTGCAGGAATGCATAACTCTTTGGTTCTTTCGGTAAAGTCGCGTCGTTAGAAAAGTAAATGATAAATCGTGAAGTTTCGATCGCAACACGAACAATCGTCATCACAGCTAGATTTGCTGTACCTCACTTGATACAGCAAATCTGGCTGTGACGGTCCCACCTGATGACGGAGACTTGTGTTGCCTCCGAAACGTCGTGATTTTTATTTTTATTAATTTTAATTTCATTTTTTACCTACGTGACTTTACCGAAAGAGCCAAGAAGATGAATCCCTGCAGTCACGAAGGCTTTAAATCGAAATTCAATAGTTCAATTTATAACGCGCGCAAATTTGCAGACGTAACGGCCGCAACTCAGAGGAGTGGAGCCGAGCTCAGAGTCGCTCGAAAGCGCGTGGTCGTAGAGGTGAGTTTTTAAGTGTCTCTTGAAGGAGGCGATTGGGGTGACGCTGCGAATGTGCAGAGGGATGACGGCGTTCCAGACTGTTGTGGCTGCCACCGAGACACGGTGACCATCCTGGATCTCGGTATCAAGAGGAGGTCGTGAGTCGCGCTGTGCAGGCATCTGCCGTGTGCCGCGCTGCAAGTTGTCAATAATGAAGAGAGGTACGGGGCGGGCAGGCGGACATGAAGGCATTATGGCAGAGGCAGGCGGTCTTGTACGTGACCCTACTGGCGATGGGTAGCCAGTTGAGAGCGCGGAGACAAGCGAGTGAGTCGAGATGGGGATGAGTGTGGGCGCAATGACGACGCTTCGTGCGGGTGCCTGCCATGAGAATGTGGAATTTCCACGGCCGGTTCGAAAAGGGGCTGTCGCACTTGCCCCGAAAACCCACCCTCCCCCCCCCCCCCATAGCTGATTAGGCTGTTGGGGCACCTTGAATTGGTTTGATGATCAGTATTATTATTATTGACAAGCAAGCCTCTGATTAATCACGCCGTAGCCCGTGGGCTCTCTATTAAAGCGGCTGGCTTCCCGTCGGGGGTTTAATAACGTGAGCGTTTGCACATTTCGGCACATTTCTGAAGTTGCAAATTGATATTGACGACCCGGCCCCTCCTTGTTTATCCGCGCGGTCCACTCTGGTTATCCGCTGCGGCCCTCGGAGCCCCGTTTGACATTAATCCGCACGTTAGCGGCTGTGGTGTGGAAGGTGGCGGGCGGGTGGTTGGTTGGGTGGGGTGTGTGGGGGGTGGGGGGTGGGGGGGGTGTGTGGGGTGTGTGGGGTGTGTGGGGGGGGGGGGTGTGTGGGGTGTGTATGGGTGTGTGGGGTGTGTGGGGTGTGTGGGGTGTGTGTGTGTGTGTGGTGTGTGTGTGTGTGTGTGGTGTGATGTGTGGTGTGTGTGTGTGTGGTGTGTGTGTGTGTGGTGTGTGTGTGTGGTGTGTGTGTGGTGTGTGTGTGTTGTGTGTGTGTGGTGTGTGTGGTGTGTGTGGTGTGTGTGTGTGTGGTGTGTGTGTGTGGTGTGTGTGTGGTGTGTGTGGTGTGTGTGTGTGTGTGTGTGTGGTGTGTGTGTGGTGTGTGTGTGTGTGGTGTGTGTGTGTGTGTGTGTGTGTGTGTGTGTGGTGTGTGTGTGGTGTGTGTGTGTGTGTGTGTGTGTGTGTGTGTGTGTGGTGTGTGTGGTGTGTGTGTGTGGTGTGTGTGGTGTGTGTGTGTGTGTGTGTGGTGTGTGTGTGTGTGTGTGTGTGGTGTGTGTGTGGTGTGTGTGTGGTGTGTGTGTGTGTGTGTGTGTGGTGTGTGTGTGGTGTGTGTGTGTGTGTGTGTGTGGTGTGTGTGTGTGGTGTGTGTGTGGTGTGTGTGTGTGTGTGTGGTGTGTGGTGTGTGTGTGTGTGTGTGGTGTGTGTGTGTGGTGTGTGTGTGTGTGGTGTGTGTGTGTGTGGTGTGTGTGTGTGGTGTGTGTGTGTGTGTGGTGTGTGTGTGTGTGGTGTGTGTGTGTGGTGTGTGTGTGTGTGTGTGTGTGTGTGTGGTGTGTGTGGTGTGTGTGTGTGGTGTGTGTGGTGTGTGTGTGTGGTGTGTGTGTGGTGTGTGTGTGTGTGTGTGTGGTGTGTGTGTGTGGTGTGTGTGTGTGTGTGTGTGTGTGTGTGTGTGTGGTGTGTGTGTGTGGTGTGTGTGGTGTGTGTGGTGTGTGTGTGTGGTGTGTGTGGTGTGTGTGTGTGGTGTGTGTGTGGTGTGTGTGGTGTGTATGTAGTGTGTGTGTGGTGTGTGTGTGGTGTGTGTGTGTGGTGTGTGTGTGGTGTGTGTGTGTGGTGTGTGTGGGGTGTGTGTGTGTGTGGTGTGTGTGTGTGGTGTGGTGTGTGTGGTGTGTGTGTGTGGTGTGTGTGTGGTGTGTGTGTGGTGTGTGTGTGGTGTGTGTATGTGTGTGTGGGGTGTGTGTGTGGTGTGTGTGTGGTGTGTGTGTGGTGTGTGTGGGCTGTGCACGAACCGCGATAACCACACAGCGGCCCCCGCCTGGGCTTTCCCACAGCACCACAACTCCGCGTGGCGCTCACCGCAAAATGAGATATTGACCGCCGCCGGCGCTACGCCCGTGCCGTGTCGCGAGTTCGTCTGCTTCGTCACCCTGCGATCGCGCCCGGAGTGCCGCCCCCCCACACCCCCAGCCCCCCCCCCTCCCTTCTCGTGCTGTGCTTCTGTGCTCTCCGAGGGTCGGAGACTTTGTTCAAAGACCTCAAATCCAGCAGTGGAGAGGTCGTGGCCGTTTATGATTGTTAACGATCGTGCGCTCATTCCATCGGGTGCTGATGCCTTAATACGATGTATTACTTGCGTGCGTATATATACATTATTTTTATCATACAATAAAATAAACCAAAGATTTCCCCGTAAAGCCTTCAACAGACTGTGTTGGGGCCTCGCTACTTTGTTCGAAACTGAAGACGTACCGGCGACAGAATCGTTACTTGCTGTGACGTACGCCTGCTGATGACGTACTGATGACGTACATACACTGATGACGTGTACGTGTACGTGCGTACTGGTACTTCATCGGAACGGGAAAAGGGTTAATGGCACGTGACGTGGCACAGCTGGCAGCAGCAGCTATTTGCGGATATCGCACGGCGTCGTTGTTTTCTTTTCTTCTTCTTGATTCTTTCCCTCCGCCGTGATGCCGCACTATCTTAAACGCCGTCAGCGTTGACGCGAGCGCTCGCTCCGTGTCGTTGAACGCGCGACAATAAACATGTCCGCGGGGGGGATGTCTACGGCTCAAGGGACGCAGTCGGAGGCAATTAGCGGACGCAGTGACACGAAAATATCGCGGCCAGTGGCCGAGGTGGGGGCTGGCGGTGGGGGGCGGGGGGGGAGGTTTCGGAAAGCGAAGCTCCAAGAATAAACGCCGGTCGCGCCATTGACCCTTTTTTAAATCCTTTATATTAAGTTCACTTGCTCGCTTGCTTGCGTGCTTACGACCGTGCAAACCTTTCGGTCGTTTTTTAACCCACTTCCCGTGATCCAATCGAGCTGACATTTTGCACACAGACTCGTTGTGCGTGACAATTTATTTTCGTGAAAATAATTCCAAAATTTTACACTTTTTAGGAATTTTTTTTTTATATTTAATTACCAATTGCTTAATGGTGGCAGGCGATCATCTGACCCATAGGTGGCAGCCATCTCAAGCCAGAGGACGAGAGGACTCTAGCCGCCACGCATATAAAGGATTTATAGTGAAAAACTTTGTTTTTACGGGTTAATTTTTTCCCCTCCGCGATCATTCAAATTTGCCTTTCGACGCTCGCTTTTTGAAGCGCGCCGTACTCTCCGAGAGAGCTTATTTAGGCGAGCGCGTCCGTGAGCCCCGCGCTTGATCTGTGTCTGTCCGTGCACCCGACCGACCCACCCACCGACGCGTCATTCCGCTGTGCCAGGCGTTGGCACCGGGGCAGTCGGCACTAGAGGCCGTTAATAGAAGTCCTCCTCTGGCTGGCTGAGTGCGGTGTGTGTGTGTGTGGTGTGTGTCCGTGAGCCCCGCGCTTGATCTGTCTCTGTAACACAGCCGTCCCGTCCCGTCCGTCCGCACGACCGACCGACGCGTCATTCCGCTGTGCCAGGCGTTGGTACCGGGGCAGTCGGCACTAGAGGGCCGTTAATAGAAGTCTTCCTCCGGCTGGCTGAGTGCGGTGTGTGTGGGGCGTGTGTCCGTGAGCCCCGCGCTTGATCTGTCTCTGTAACACAGCCGTCCCGTCCCGTACGACCGACCGACGCGTCATTCCGCTGTGCCAGGCGTTGGCACCGGGGCAGTCGGCACTAGAGGCCGTTAATAGAAGTCCTCCTCTGGCTGGCTGAGTGCGGTGTGTGTGTGTGTGGTGTGTGTCCGTGAGCCCCGCGCTTGATCTGTCTCTGTAACACAGCCGTCCCGTCCGTCCGCACGACCGACCGACGCGTCATTCCGCTGTGCCAGGCGTTGGTACCGGGGCAGTCGGCACTAGAGGGCCGTTAATAGAAGTCTTCCTCCGGCTGGCTGAGTGCGGTGTGTGTGTGGTGTGTGTCCGTGAGCCCCGCGCTTGATCTGTCTCTGTAACACAGCCGTCCCGTCCCGTACGACCGACCGACGCGTCATTCCGCTGTGCCAGGCGTTGGCACCGGGGCAGTCGGCACTAGAGGGCCGTTAATAGAAGTCCTCCTCTAGCTGGCTGAGTGCGGTGTGTGTGTGGTGTGTGTATGTGAGCCCCGCGCTTGATCTGTCTCTGTAACACAGCCGTCCCGTCCCGTACGACCGACCGACATGTCATTCCGCTGTGCCAGGCGTTGGCACCGGGGCAGTCGGCACTAGAGGGTCTGTTAATAGAAGTCCTCCTCTGGCTGGCTGAGTGCGGTGTGTGTGTGTGGTGTGTGTACGTGAGCCCCACGCTTGATCTGTCTCTGTAACACAGCCGTCCTGTCCGTCCGTCCGACCGACCGACCGACCGACGCGTCAATCCGCTGTGCCAGGCGTTGGCACCGGGGCAGTCGGCACTAGAGGATCCGTTAATAGAAGTCCTCCTCTGGCTGGCTGAGTGCGGTGTGTGTGTGGTGTGTGTCCGTGAGCCCCGCGCTTGATCTGTCTCTGTAACACAGCCGTCCTGTCCGTCCGTCCGACCGACCGACCGACGCGTCATTCCGCTGTGCCAGGCGTTGGCACCGGGGCAGTCGGCACTAGAGGGTCCGTTAATAGAAGTCCTCCTCTGGCTGGCTGAGTGCGGTGTGTGTGTGGTGTGTGTCCGTGAGCCCCTCGCTTGATCTGTCTCTGTAACACAGCCGTCCCGTCCGCACGACCGACCGACGCGTCATTCCGCTGTGCCAGGCGTTGGCACCGGGGCAGTCGGCACTAGAGGGCCGTTAATAGAAGTCCTCCTCCTCCTCCGGCTGGCTGAGTACGGTGCTCATCACCAATTGTTTTAACGATCGCCCATTAGAGGGTTTTTTTTGTAAATATATTTTTTTTAATTGGAGAACAACGAGAGCCGTGGCAACAGAATTAACGAGCGCTCCCCTCCCTCCCAGACACTGCTGCTACTGCTGTTGCTGTTGTTACTGCTGCTGCTGTTGCTGTTGTTACTGCTGCTGCTACTACTGCTGCTGCTGCTACTGCTGCTACTGTTGTTACTGCTGCTGCTACTACTGCTGCTGCTACTACTGCTGCTGCTGTTGCTACTGCTGCTTCTACTGCTGCTGCTGCTGTTACTGCTACTACTGCTGCTGGTGTTGCTACTGCTGCTGCTACTGCTGCTGTTGCTACTGCTGCTGCTACTGCTGCTGCTACTGCTGCTACTACTGCTGCTGCTACTGCTGCTGTTGCTACTGCTGCTGCTGCTGTTGCTACTGCTGCTGTTGCTGTTGTTGCTACTGTTGCTACTACTACTGCTGCTACTGCTGCTGTTGTTACTGTGACTACTGCTGCTGCTACTGCTGCTGCTGTTGCTACTGCTGCTGTTGTTGCTACTGTTGCTACTGCTGTTACTGCTGTTGCTACTGCTACTGCTGCTGTTGTTACTGCGACTACTACTGCTGCTACTGCTGCTGCTGTTGCTACTGCTGCTGTTGTTGCTACTGTTGCTACTGCTGTTACTGCTGTTGCTACTACTACTGCTGCTACTGCTGCTGTTGCTACTGCTGCTGCTGCTACTGCTGCTACTGCTGCTGCTGTTGCTACTGCTGCTGTTGTTGCTACTGTTGCTACTGCTGTTACTGCTGTTGCTACTACTACTGCTGCTACTGCTGCTACTGCTGCTGCTACTGCTACTGCTGCTGCTACTGCTACTGCTGCTGCTACTGCTGCTACTGCTGCTACTGCTGCTGCTACTGCTGCTACTGCTGCTACTGCTGCTGCTACTGCTGCTGCTGCTACTGCTGCTGTTGCTACTGCTGCTGCTACTGCTGCTACTGTTGCTACTGCTGCTACTGCTGCTGCTGCGTCCTGTGCAGCCAAGCTGTTCTGAGAAGAGGAGCGCTCTGCGTGTTGGCGAGGAATCGTAGCCGAGTCATTAGAAGGCAAACTGCCTCGCGCGGCGGAACCCATTAGCGTCCTAATGGCGAGGAGTTGATGACTGTTTTATTATTGTTTATTATTCCTCTTCACTTCTCAACCCTCCCCTCCGCCCCCCTCCCCGTTGCGTGAGTCTACGGGTCTCTGAGTGAGTCTATGGGTCTCTATGTGAGTCTATGGGTCTCTATGTGAGTCTACGGGTCTCTGTGTGCTGAGTCTACGGGTCTCTATGTGAGTCTATGGGTCTCTATGTGAGTCTACGGGTCTCTATGCGAGTCTATGGGTCTCTGTGTGAGTCTACGGGTCTCTATGCGAGTCTATGGGTCTCTGTGTGAGTCTACGGGTCTCTATGTGAGTCTACTGGTCTCTGTGTGAGTCTACGGGTCTCTATGCGAGTCTATGGGTCTCTGTGTGAGTCTACGGGTCTCTGAGTGAGTCTATGGGTCTCTATGTGAGTCTATGGGTCTCTATGTGAGTCTATGGGTCTCTATGTGAGTCTATGGGTCTCTGTGTGAGTCTACGGGTCTCTGAGTGAGTCTATGGGTCTCTGAGTGAGTCTATGGGTCTCTATGTGAGTCTATGGGTCTCTATGTGAGTCTATGGGTCTCTGTGTGAGTCTACGGGCCTCTGAGTGAGTCTATGGGTCTCTATGTGAGTCTATGGGTCTCTATGTGAGTCTACGGGTCTCTGTGTGCTGAGTCTACGGGTCTCTATGTGAGTCTACGGGTCTCTGTGTGAGTCTATGGGTCTCTGTGTGAGTCTATGGGTCTCTATGCGAATCTATGGGTCTCTGTGTGAGTCTACGGGTCTCTATGTGAGTCTACAGGTCTCTATGCGAGTCTATGGGTCTCTGCGTGAGTCTATGGGTCTCTGCGTGAGTCTATGGGTCTCTGCGTGAGTCTATGGGTCTCTGTGTGAGTCTATGGGTCTCTGCGTGTGTCTATGGGTCTCTATGTGAGTCTATGGGTCTCTATGTGAGTCTATGGGTCTCTGAGTGAGTCTATGGGTCTCTATGTGAGTCTATGGGTCTCTATGTGAGTCTACGGGTCTCTGAGTGAGTCTATGGGTCTCTATGTGAGTCTATGGGTCTCTGAGTGAGTCTATGGGTCTCTATGTGAGTCTATGGGTCTCTGCGTGAGTCTACGGGTCTCTGAGTGAGTCTATGGGTCTCTATGTGAGTCTATGGGTCTCTATGTGAGTCTACGGGTCTCTGTGTGCTGAGTCTACGGGTCTCTATGTGAGTCTACGGGTCTCTGTGTGAGTCTATGGGTCTCTGTGTGAGTCTATGGGTCTCTATGCGAGTCTATGGGTCTCTGTGTGAGTCTATGGGTCTCTATGCGAGTCTACGGGTCTCTATGCGAGTCTATGGGTCTCTGCGTGAGTCTATGGGTCTCTGTGTGAGTCTACGGGTCTCTATGTGAGTCTACTGGTCTCTGTGTGAGTCTACGGGTCTCTGTGTGAGTCTATGGGTCTCTGTGTGAGTCTATGGGTCTCTGTGTGAGTCTACGGGTCTCTGTGTGAGTCTATGGGTCTCTGTGTGAGTCTACGGGTCTCTGAGTGAGTCTATGGGTCTCTATGTGAGTCTATGGGTCTCTATGTGAGTCTATGGGTCTCTATGTGAGTCTATGGGTCTCTGTGTGAGTCTACGGGTCTCTGAGTGAGTCTATGGGTCTCTGAGTGAGTCTATGGGTCTCTATGTGAGTCTATGGGTCTCTATGTGAGTCTATGGGTCTCTGTGTGAGTCTACGGGCCTCTGAGTGAGTCTATGGGTCTCTATGTGAGTCTATGGGTCTCTATGTGAGTCTACGGGTCTCTGTGTGCTGAGTCTACGGGTCTCTATGTGAGTCTACGGGTCTCTGTGTGAGTCTATGGGTCTCTGTGTGAGTCTATGGGTCTCTATGCGAATCTATGGGTCTCTGTGTGAGTCTACGGGTCTCTATGTGAGTCTACAGGTCTCTATGCGAGTCTATGGGTCTCTGCGTGAGTCTATGGGTCTCTGCGTGAGTCTATGGGTCTCTGCGTGAGTCTATGGGTCTCTGTGTGAGTCTATGGGTCTCTGCGTGTGTCTATGGGTCTCTATGTGAGTCTATGGGTCTCTGAGTGAGTCTATGGGTCTCTATGTGAGTCTATGGGTCTCTATGTGAGTCTACGGGTCTCTGAGTGAGTCTATGGGTCTCTATGTGAGTCTATGGGTCTCTGAGTGAGTCTATGGGTCTCTATGTGAGTCTATGGGTCTCTGCGTGAGTCTACGGGTCTCTGAGTGAGTCTATGGGTCTCTATGTGAGTCTATGGGTCTCTGTGTGCTGAGTCTACGGGTCTCTATGTGAGTCTACGGGTCTCTGTGTGAGTCTATGGGTCTCTGTGTGAGTCTATGGGTCTCTATGCGAGTCTATGGGTCTCTGTGTGAGTCTATGGGTCTCTATGCGAGTCTACGGGTCTCTATGCGAGTCTATGGGTCTCTGCGTGAGTCTATGGGTCTCTGTGTGAGTCTACGGGTCTCTATGTGAGTCTACTGGTCTCTGTGTGAGTCTACGGGTCTCTGTGTGAGTCTATGGGTCTCTGTGTGAGTCTATGGGTCTCTGTGTGAGTCTATGGGTCTCTGTGTGAGTCTACGGGTCTCTGTGTGAGTCTATGGGTCTCTGTGTGAGTCTATGGGTCTCTGTGTGGGTATATAGGTCTCTGTGTGAGCCTATGGGTCTCAGTGTGAGTCTATGAGTCTCTGTGTGAGTCTATGGGTCTCTGTGTGAGTCTACGGGTCTCTGTGTGAGTCTATGGGTCTCTGTGTGAGTCTATGGGTCTCTATGCGAGTCTATGGGTCTCTGTGTGAGTCTATGGGTCTCTATGCGAGTCTACGGGTCTCTATGCGAGTCTATGGGTCTCTGCGTGAGTCTATGGGTCTCTGTGTGAGTCTACGGGTCTCTATGTGAGTCTACAGGTCTCTATGCAAGTCTATGGGTCTCTGCGTGAGTCTATGGGTCTCTGCGTGAGTCTATGGGTCTCTGCGTGAGTCTATGGGTCTCTGTGTGAGTCTATGGGTCTCTATGCGAGTCTACGGTTCTCTATGTAAGTCTACGGTTCTCTATGTGAGTCTACGGGTCTCTATGTGAGTCTACGGGTCTCTATGCGAGTCTACGGGTCTCTATGTGAGTCTACGGTCTCTATGTGAGTCTACGGGTCTCTACGTGAGTCCACGGGTCTCTATGTGAGTCTACGGGTCTCTGTGTGAGTCTACGGGTCTCTGTGTGAGTCTATGGGTCTCTATGCGAGTCTATGGGTCTCTGTGTGAGTCTACGGGTCTCTGTGTGAGTCTACGGGTCTCTATGTGAGTCTACAGGTCTCTATGCGAGTCTATGGGTCTCTGCGTGAGTCTATGGGTCTCTGCGTGAGTCTATGGGTCTCTGCGTGAGTCTATGGGTCTCTGTGTGAGTCTATGGGTCTCTGCGTGTGTCTATGGGTCTCTATGTGAGTCTATGGGTCTCTATGCGAGTCTACGGTTCTCTATGTAAGTCTACGGTTCTCTATGTGAGTCTACGGGTCTCTATGTGAGTCTACGGGTCTCTATGCGAGTCTACGGGTCTCTATGTGAGTCTACGGTCTCTATGTGAGTCTACGGGTCTCTACGTGAGTCCACGGGTCTCTATGCGAGTCTACGGGTCTCTGTGTGAGTCTTCGGCGATGAAGACGCAGACGACGACGATGCAACGGCGAAGCTTTAAACGTTCTGAGCGTAGCTGGGGCTCCGCTCACTTTTCGTCGGAATGAGAAATGCCCAAGAAACTTTGAAAGCAGCTGGGAAGGCTAAGCTCGCTCGCTCGCCGAGCCGAGCCGAGCGTTATTTATGTGTTTACCACCCCCACCAGCCAGCTCGGCCTCCTGTCGCCGGTTTTTAAATCCTTTATATTAAGTTCATTTGCTTGCTTGCGTGCTTGCTTGCTTACGACCGTGCAAATCTTTCGGTCCTTTTTTTAACCCACTTCCCGTGATCCAATCGAGCTGACATTTTGCACACAAACTCGTTGTGCGTGACAATTAATTTTTGGTGAAAAAAAATTGCAAAATTTTACACTGTTTAGGGAAATTTTTTTAAATATTTAATTACCAATTGCTTAATGGTGGCAGACAATCATCTGACCCATAGGTGGCAGCCATCTCAAGCCAGAGGACGAGAGAACTCTAGCCGCCACGCATATAAAGGATTTAGAGTGAAAAACTTTGTTTTTACGGGTTAATTTTTTACCACACCGCGTTGCATCTTCACGTGCGATTCCGCGCCATCCGTGGGGAGCGGTGGGTGTAGCGGTTAGCGCTACGCCGCGCTACGAACCCGGCAACCCGAGTTCGATTCCCGCTCGCGGCCGACACCCGCTGAAGATTATCTGGGCCTCCTCTAGGTTGACTCGGCCTAAAATTAGTACCTGGGTGCGGTGTGTAAAAGATCGACACTGGGGAGACAAAGGCGGTCGGGCGTGGTGCTGGCCACCCACCCCCTCGTGTGCCGTGCCGGCCTTCGTAGGCGCTCGCTAGCAGCACTTGCCCCTACAGTCTGTTAAGGCTATAGGGGGGATCATTGTCTGTGTCTGTGACGCACACCGGCATGACGTCACGCGAGATTGGACTGAGGGAGGGGGGGTGATAATGTCATGAGACGCAGAAGACCACGAGGAGAGAGAGAGACACGCGAACTCCAAATATACAGCAGCAGGCGTCAGGGTCAGGATTGAACCCATGACCTCCTCGCCTGGTACACAGGAGGTCGTGGGTTCGATCCCGACCCTGACGCCTGCTGCTGTATATTTGGAGTTTGCGTGTCACTCTCTCATCATCATCACGGTGGCTAGGAGATGTTAACTACCTCGCCTGGTATACAGGAGGTCGTGGGTTAAATCCTGACGCTGACGCCTGCTGTATATTTGGAGTTTGCGTGTCTCTCTCTCTCTCATCATCACGGTGGCTAGGAGATGTTAACTACCTCGCCTGGTATGCAGGAGTTCGTGGGTTCGATCCCAACACTGACGCCTGCTGTATATTTGGAGTTTGCGTGTCTCTCTCTCTCATCATCATCACGGTGGCTAGGAGATGTTAACTACCTCGCCTGGTAGGCAGGAGGTCGTGGGTTCAATCCTGACCCTGACGCCTGCTGTATATTGGACCCTTTTGCCTTCTGTATATTTCAGTTTGCGTGTCTCTCTCTCTCTCTCTCATCATCATCACATCTCCCAGCCACCGGTAAAAGTTTGGGTTGGATGGATGGTGGTGGGGGGGGGGTGTTGGCTCTGAAAGTTTGTGTGTTAACGCAGCGTTGGGGGGGGGGGCTGTCTTTGTGTGCTCACAGACCGTGGGGGGTTCGGCGGACGATCTCGTGGTCGCGGCCGAGGTCGCCGCGAGGCGACGGGCGACGACGACGCGCCGGGAGCGGCGGGCGGGGGGCGGCCATCGGCCCCTAGCACGCTGTTCGACTTCCTCAACCCCAAGATGGAGGCCCTGTCCCTGGACGGTGAGTGAGCGGGGCGAGTGAGAGGGTGAGCGGGTGAGAGAGTCAGTGAGTGGGTGAGAGGGTGAGCGGGTGAGAGAGTCAGTGAGTGGGTGAGAGGGTGAGTGAGTGAGAGGGCGGGTGAGAGAGCGAGAGAGAGAGTGAGTGAGTGAGCGCGTGGGTGGGGCGAGAGAGCGAGTGAGTGAGCGGGTGAGAGAGTGAGTGAGCGGGTGAGAGTGAGTGTGAGTGAGTGAGAGAGTGAGTGAGCGGGTGAGAGAGTGAGAGGGCAAGTGAGTGAGCGGGTGAGAGAGTGAGTGAGTGAGTTAGCGCGTGGGTGGGGCGAGAGAGTGAGTGAGTGAGCGAGTGAGTGAGCGGGTGAGAGAGTGAGAGAGTGAGTGAGAGAGTGAGAGGGCGAGTGAGCGGGTGAGAGAGTGAGTGAGCGGGTGAGAGAGTGAGTGAGAGAGTGAGTGAGTGAGTGAGTTAGCGCGTGGGTGGGGCGAGAGAGTGAGTGAGTGAGCGAGTGAGTGAGCGGGTGAGAGAGTGAGAGTGTGAGTGAGAGAGTGAGAGAGTGAGCGGGTGAGAGAGTGAGAGGGTGAGTGAGTGAGCGGGTGAGCGGGTGAGTGAGTGAGCGGGACGAGTGAGAGGGTGAGAGGGTGGGTGAGGGAGCGGGTGGGTGGGTGAGTGAGCGGGTGAGAGAGTGAGTGAGCTAGTTAATGAGCGAGTGAGAGAGTCAGTGAGAGAGTGAGAGAGTGTCAGTGAGAGAGTGAGTGAGCGGGTGAGAGAGTCAGTGAGAGAGTGAGTGAGAGCGAGTGGGCGAGTGAGAGGGTGAGTGAGCGGGTGAGCAAGGGGGTAGACTTGGGTGAGCGAGCGAGTTACATAATGAGTGTGAACATGCTAGCGAGTGAGTGGGTGACTGAGTGAGTGAGTAAGTGGGTGAGAAGGTGAGTGAGTGGGTGAGTGAGAGAATGAGCAACTGGGTGAGTGAGTGCGTGAGTGAATGGGTGAGTGAGCAAGTGGGTGAGTGAGTGAGTGAGCGCGTGGGTGGGGCGAGAGAGCGAGTGAGTGAGCGGGTGAGAGAGTGAGTGAGCGGGTGAGAGTGAGTGTGAGTGAGTGAGAGAGTGAGTGAGCGGGTGAGAGAGTGAGAGGGCAAGTGAGTGAGCGGGTGAGAGAGTGAGTGAGTGAGTTAGTGCGTGGGTGGGGCGAGAGAGTGAGTGAGTGAGCGAGTGAGTGAGCGGGTGAGAGAGTGAGTGAGAGAGTGAGAGGGCGAGTGAGCGGGTGAGAGAGTGAGTGAGCGGGTGAGAGAGTGAGTGAGAGAGTGAGTGAGTGAGTTAGCGCGTGGGTGGGGCGAGAGAGTGAGTGAGTGAGCGAGTGAGTGAGCGGGTGAGAGAGTGAGAGTGTGAGTGAGAGAGTGAGAGGGCAAGTGAGTGAGCGGGTGAGAGAGTGAGTGAGTGAGTTAGCGCGTGGGTGGGGCGAGAGAGCGAGTGAGTGAGCGGGTGAGAGAGTGAGTGAGCGGGTGAGAGTGAGTGTGAGTGAGTGAGAGAGTGAGTGAGCGGGTGAGAGAGTGAGAGTGTGAGTGAGAGAGTGAGAGGGCAAGTGAGTGAGAGAGCGAGAGAGTGAGTGAGTGAGTGAGCGCGTGGGTGGGGCGAGAGAGCGAGTGAGTGAGCGGGTGAGAGAGTGAGTGAGCGGGTGAGAGTGAGTGTGAGTGAGTGAGAGAGTGAGTGAGCGGGTGAGAGAGTGAGAGGGCAAGTGAGTGAGCGGGTGAGAGAGTGAGTGAGTGAGTTAGCGCGTGGGTGGGGCGAGAGAGTGAGTGAGTGAGCGAGTGAGTGAGCGGGTGAGAGAGTGAGTGAGAGAGTGAGAGGGCGAGTGAGCGGGTGAGAGAGTGAGTGAGCGGGTGAGAGAGTGAGTGAGAGAGTGAGTGAGTGAGTTAGCGCGTGGGTGGGGCGAGAGAGTGAGTGAGTGAGCGAGTGAGTGAGCGAGTGAGTGAGCGGGTGAGAGAGTGAGAGAGTGAGAGGGCAAGTGAGTGAGCGGGTGAGAGAGTGAGTGAGTGAGTTAGCGCGTGGGTGGGGCGAGAGAGTGAGTGAGTGAGCGAGTGAGTGAGCGGGTGAGAGAGTGAGAGAGTGAGTGAGAGAGTGAGAGGGCGAGTGAGCGGGTGAGAGAGTGAGTGAGCGGGTGAGAGAGTGAGTGAGAGAGTGAGTGAGTGAGTTAGCGCGTGGGTGGGGCGAGAGAGTGAGTGAGTGAGCGAGTGAGTGAGCGGGTGAGAGAGTGAGAGTGTGAGTGAGAGAGTGAGGGAGTGAGCGGGTGAGAGGGTGAGAGGGTGAGTGAGTGAGCGGGTGAGCGGGTGAGTGAGTGAGCGGGACGAGTGAGAGGGTGAGAGGGTGGGTGAGGGAGCGGGTGGGTGGGTGAGTGAGCGGGTGAGAGAGTGAGTGAGCTAGTTATTGAGCGAGTGAGAGAGTCAGTGAGAGAGTGAGAGAGTGTCAGTGAGAGAGTGAGTGAGCGGGTGAGAGAGTCAGTGAGAGAGTGAGTGTGGGCGAGTGAGAGGGTGAGTGAGCGGGTGAGCAAGGGGGTAGACTTGGGTGAGCGAGCGAGTTACATAATGAGTGTGAACATGCTAGCGAGTGAGTGGGTGACTGAGTGAGTGAGTAAGTGGGTGAGAAGGTGAGTGAGTGGGTGAGTGAGAGAATGAGCAACTGGGTGAGTGAGTGAGTGAATGGGTGAGTGAGCAAGTGGGTGAGTGAGTGAGTGAGAGAGTGAGTGAGTGAGTAAGTGGGTGAGCAAGTGGGTGAGTGAGTGAGTGGGTGAGCAGTTGAGTGAGTGGGTGAGTGAGTGAGAGAATGAGCAAGTGGGTGAGTGAGTGGGTAAGCAGGTGAGTGAGTGGCTGAGCAGGTGAATAAGTGAGTGAGCGTGCGCGTGTGTGTGCGTACATGTGTGTGCGCGCGTGTGTGTGCGTACATGCGCGTGCACACGCGTGTTACTCTTCACCCGGATTTCACGCCACATCCATTTATTTTCACCGTACCCCCCCCCCCATCAGAGTCAACGACTGCTGGCGTTTGAACGCTATTCCTCAATACGAATGCTCAGCCTTTTTAAGTTCACAAACTCGTTTAGGATGATTTCCAATTCAGCAGGAATTCTAGAACTTTAATTTCACTTTCTCCTCCCCGAGAATGCCGTGCAGGTTCGTCGTCGTCGTTATTTCGCCGGGAACAAATGAGGCCAATTAAAAGTGTGTCGGTGCTCGCTGATGTGTTTTGGTATTTCGCGGTGAACCCGGCCTGGATACTTTGAAAACTCGTCTTTTCTCTCACCAATCGCTGGAGCAAGTTTGGCCCCGCGGCCTTTGACAGCGGGGATGTGCTTGCGGTGTCGCTGCTTAGACCGCGAGTGGTTATTTTAGAAATGTTTTTTAGGTTTAGTTAGCTGTAACTAAAACTATTATTAAAACATATTCTTGGTCACGTAGAAGGAAAACAATAGAATAATAAATATATTAAAACAATAAAATTCTCACGACGTTTCGACTGCAACACAAGCAATCATCATCAGGTGTAAAATCCACAGCAAGACTAATTTTGGGTTCAATCCCGATCCGCTTGCTGTATATTAGGAGTTTGCGTGTCTCTCTTTCTCATCATCATGACGGTGGCTAGGAGATGTTAACTACCTCGCCTGGTGTACAGGAGGTCGTGGGTTCGACTCCGACCCTGACGACGCCTGCTGCTGTATATTTGGAGTTTGCGTGTCTCTCTCTCTCATCATCATCACGGTGGCTAGGAGATGTTAACTACCTCGCCCGGTCTACAGGAGGTCGTGGGTTCGATCCCGACCCTGACGACGCCTGCTGCTGTATATTTGGAGTTTGCGTGTCTCTCTCTCTCTCATTATCATCATCACGGTGGCTAGGAGATGTTAACTACCTCGCCCGGTCTACAGGAGGTCGTGGGTTCGATCCCGACCCTGACGACGCCTGCTGCTGTATATTTGGAGTTTGCGTGTGTCTCTCTCTCCCCGTGGTCGCGTGGATTGTTCTCTGGGTACCTTCTGTTCAGCCTCTCCGTATTTAGAACTCGACGTCACGCGTTCAGAATGTTTGGCCGCTGCCGTCAATTTCCACGCGACGGTGATCGGCCGCTTCGTTGAGCGATCGTTCGTGGCAGTCGGACTGCTCCTGACATAGAGCCGCGTCGCTCAATGGAAATTATCCGGCGAAAGAAAGCAACCGAAAATTTACCCGTAAAAACTAAGTTTTTCACTATAAATCCTTTATATGCGTGGCATCGGTTTCATTTTATTATTCATTTCTGTTTTTCTTGAGTAAGAGTTTCATTTTTATCACATTGGTATTTAAAATTAAATATTTAAAAAAAGATTCCTAAAAAGTGGAAAATTTTGGAAAAAAAATTTTCACGAAAATAAATTGTCACACACAACGAGTCTGTGTGCAAAATTTCAGCTCGATTGGATCACGGGAAGTGGGTTAAAAAACGACCGAAAGATTTGCACGGTCGTAAGCGCGCAAGCAAGCAAGCAAGCGAACTTAATATAAAGGATTTAAAAAACACCTATTTAGATCGTTTTAAGAGGTGTTACGACCACCTTTCGATTTAAAGCTTTCGTGACTGCAGGGATTCATCTTCGTGGTTCTTTCGGTAAAGTCACGTAGAAGGGAAGTAATAAAATAATAAAAATAAAACAATTAAATTTCGATCTAAAGCTTTCGTGACTGCAGGGATTCATCTTCTTGGTTCTTTCGGTATAGTCATCACGTAGAAGGGAAGTAATAAAATAATAAAAATAAAACATAATAAAATAATCCATTCTTCACCTGAGGGACGGCTGCTTGCGTTGTGGCCGAAACGTCGTGAGAATTATTTTATTATGTTTTACTTTTATTATTTCATTACTTCCCTTCTACGTGACTTTACCGAAAGAGCCAAGAAGATAACGACCACCTTTTCGCCGGTTTGATGGATGGAATAAACGTGGACGTCGTGAAAGAAGCGAGACCAGATGCTTGCAGAGCAATTAGCGCAGCTGTTTTAACACTCTTCCTACGCGTCTAAACGAAATTCCCCGTACCCCAACCATCCTTTCGTTCGGCGAGGCAGGCGACGACGACGACGACGATGATTTAAAGAATTACGCGCGCCATTATCCCGCTATCGCACGTGTGACACGGAAAGAAAAATGCGTGAGTGGGAATGTCGCCTAAAAGCTGAATAATGGGCAATTTAAAAGCCAGATTTTGTGGTTTTATCGGAGGGATGTTCACAGCGGCGTACATCAATGAGATCTCGACAAAGAGACAAACGCCGTGTCATTTACATCGCGCGCTTAACTCGTGTAGCTTGATGCTAGATTTGAAGTTTTTGTGACGGCAAGGATCCATGCCTCTGTGGTTTTTTCGGTAAAGTTACGTGGGTGAAAAGATCAAATAAAATAAATAAAAAATGAAAACAACCAATTTCGATTTAAAGCTTTCGTGACTGCAGGGATTCATCTTTTTGGTTCTTTCGGTAAAGTCACGTAGAAGGGAAATAATAAAATAATAAAAAATAAAACATAATAAAATTTCGATTTAAAGCTTTCGTGACTGCAGGGATTCATCTTCTTGGTTCTTTCGGTAAAGTCACGTAGAATGGAAATAATAAAACAATGAAATAATAAAACATGATAAAATACTTCTCATTATTATTTTATTACTTCCCTTCTACGTGACTTTACCAAAAGAACCAAGAAGATGAAACAACCAAGTTAAATTCACGACGTTTCGGAGGCAACACAAGCCTCCGTCAGCAGGAGTGGCTGCTCAGGCAGAATTACTGTGGTGTGTATATTCGAAACGTCGTGATTTAATTTAGTTGTTTACATTTCTTATTTATTTTATTTCATCTTTTAAACCAAAGAGTCTTGTAGCCTCTTCTTGGTTCTCTCGGTAAAGTCACGTAGAAGGGAAGTAATAAAATAATAAAAATAAAACATAGTAAAAATATTCTCACGACGTTTCGGCCACAACGCAAGCAGCCGCCTTCAGGTGAAGACGTGACTTTACCGAAAGAACCAAGAAGATGAATCCCTGCAGTCACGAAAGCTTTAAATCGAGTCTTGTAGCCTGCTTGCCGTTGAATGGAGGGCGGGAGGAAATGAATGTGGTTGTTCCAGCTTTCCTGTATCCACGGCCCGAATTTAAAACGTAAATGAATTTGACAGATTTGCGTGTCAGAAAGCGCGGAGCCGTTGCTGAGACTGCTGGAACGATGAATCCGATGAGCTATGAAGCTCTTCATCACGGATGTTAAGTTGTGTGTGGGGGGGCGGGGGGGGGAGTGGTGCGTCAACAAGAAGTGTGATTGCTCCAGTCTGGAAGGAACTCCGATCAGTACGGTTGGCTACGTACGTACTGCACATAGACTCAACACTGCACCATAGACTCACACTGCACATAGACTAACACTGCCCATAGACTCAACACTGCACCATAGACTCACACTGCACATAGACTCACACTGCACATAGACTAACACTGCCCATAGACTCACACTGCCCATAGACTCACACTGCACATAGACTCAACACTGCCCATAGACTAACACTGCCCATAGACTCACACTGCACATAGACTCACACTGCACATAGACTCAACACTGCCCATAGACTCAACACTGCCCATAGACTCACACTGCACATAGACTCACACTACCCATAGACTCAACACTGCCCATAGACTCAACACTACCCATAGACTCAACACTGCCCATAGACTCAACACTACCCATAGACTCAACACTGCCCATAGACTCAACACTGCCCATAGACTCAACACTACCCATAGACTCAACACTGCCCATAGACTCAACACTACCCATAGACTCAACACTACCCATAGACTCAACACTGCCCATAGACTCAACACTACCCATAGACTCAACACTGCCCATAGACTCAACACTGCACCATAGACTCAACACTGCCCATAGACTCAACACTGCCCATAGACTCAACACTACCCATAGACTCAACACTACCCATAGACTCAACACTACCCATAGACTCAACACTGCCCATAGACTCAACACTGCACTTCTGATTAGCACGTTTGGCTACGTACGGTGCGAAAGAAGTTCAACGTACGCAACGACGCTTTGTTGAGCTATCGCTTGAGTCCAGTTCGCTTCTGAAACAAACAGCTAATGACTCAGTGGGCCTTACCTGGTCAAATAAAAAATAAAGAGTTTAGTTTAAATTCACTCATGCAGAGCGATTCGCTGATCTCTCCTATACTTCGCAACGCCAATCGTTTTTGTTGTTGTAGTTGTTGTTGTTGTTGTGGTGATGGTGGTTGTGGTGGTGGTAACTTTCTGAGCCCCGTGCCCCCCCCTAACGAACATCTGTAGCCAAAGAGCTTCACAGATCATCGGATTTCTCCCCATTCCGCTTCTGTTCTGTGGGCCAGCGGAATATCAATGCAACTTTCATCTCAGATATTTGAATCTCTATCTCTGTCTCTCTCTCTTTACCAGCAGCAATAGCAGCAGCAGCAGCAAGCAGCCTCCCTGATACGAAGCAAGACTTATTAAGTATAACCCGTAAAAACAAAGTTTTTCACTCTAAATCCTTTATATGCGTGGCGGCTAGAGTCCTCTCGTCCTCTGGCTTGAGATGGCTGCCACCTATGGGTCAGATGATTGTCTGCCACCATTAAGCAATTGGTAATTAAATATTTAATTTGTTTTCATAAACAGTGTAAAATTTTTGAAACATTTTTTCACCAACATTAATTGTCACGCACAACGAGTCTGTGTGCAAAATGTCAGCTCGATTGGATCACGGGAAGTGGGTTCAAAAACGACCGAAAGATTTGCACGGTCGTAAGCAAGCAAGCAAGTGAACTTAATGTAAAGGATTTAAAAAGGAAAACCAACAAAAAAAACCGATTTAGAATGCGAGCGCGCTGCGGGGGGCGGGGAGGGAGGGGGGGGGGGTCTGTGCAGCTCCGAGAGGCGAGAGCGAGGTTCTTCCCGCTTGCAAGTAAGTACGAGTTTAGAGAAAGAGGGTGAGAGAGGGGAAAAATTAACCCGTAAAAACAAAGTTTTTCACTATAAATCCTTTATATGCGTGGCGGCTAGAGTCCTCTCGTCCTTTGGCTTGAGATGGCTGCCACCTATGGGTCAGATAATTGCATGGCAGCATTAAGCAATTGGTAATTAAATATAATATTTTTGTCCTAAAAGTGTAAAATTTTGACATTTTCACGAACATTAATTGTTTCGCACAACGAGTCTGTGTGGAAAAGATCAGCTCGATTGGAGCACGGGAAGTGGGTTAAAAAACGACCGAAAGATTTGCACGGTCCTAAGCAAGCAAGCAAGTGAACTTAATATAAAGGATTTAAAAATAACAAAAAACTGAAGACTTTGCGATGAGAACCCCGCAGCGAAAACGCGACTTTGAAGCCGGGCTGGAAGTCTACGTCCGGCTTGGCAGTGAGAGGACATCGGCCCCCCACCACGCCCCCCCCCCCAGCCACATACTCTGTCCCGCTACGGAAATCTGTGGCTTCTGCTGCTGCTGGTGACGTTTGTGGATGGCAGTGAAGGCCGGCGTTGTGGGGTGTGGTGGAGTGGGGTGGGGTCTGAATGAGACGTCTGAATGACTCTGTCTTTCCGACAGACCTGTTCTTCACCTGAGGACGGCTGCTTGCGTTGTGGCCGAAACGTCGTGAGAATTATTTTATGATGTTTTATTTTTATTCTACGTGACTTTACCGAAAGAACCAAGAAGATGAATCCCTGCAGTCACGAAAGCTTTAAATATAATTATTTTATTATTTTTATTTTTATTATTTTATTACTTCCCTTCTACGTGACTTTACCGAAAGAACCAAGAAGATGAATCCCTGCAGTCACGAAAGCTTTAAATCGAAATTTTATTACGTTTTATTTGTATTATTTTATTACTTCCCTTCTACGTGACTTTACCGAAAGAACCAAGAAGATGAATGGGTGTGGCAGTTGGATTTTGCCGAGAGATTTCCATCTTTCCCTCGCACCCGCGGTGCCATCGAACCGAGTGTGAAACAACGCAAAGGCAACGCATCAGCGTGGCCACGATGGAAAAGCAAACGCACGCGCACGCACAAAGATCCCCCGTATAGCCTTAACAGACTGTAGGGGCAAGTGCTGTTAGCGAGCACCTATGAAGGCCAGAACGGTACACGAAAGAGGAGTTGGGTGGCCAGCACCACGCCCGATCGCCTTTGTCTCCCCAGTGGCGATGTTTACACACCGCGCCAGGTACTCATTTAAGGCTGAGTCGACCTAGGGGAGGCCCAGGACCGGTTTAGATCATCGTCACTGGTGTTGGCCGTGAGCGGGAATCGAACCCGGGTCGCCAGGTTCGTAGCGAAGCGCGCTAACCACTACACTACCGCTCCCCATTCGCACGCACGCACGCACACGCACGCACACGCACGCACACACGCACGCACACGCACGCACACACGCACGCACACGCACGCACACACGCACACGCACGCACACACACACGCACACACACGCACGCACACGCACGCACACACGCACGCACACGCACGCACACGACGCAACGCGTGGAATGAGCAATTCCTTCTAGATTTGAAGCTCCACTACAATTATGTTTCGATTTAAAGCTTTCGTGACTGCAGGGATTTATCTTCTTGGTTCTTTCGGTAAAGTCACGTAGAATGGAAATAATAAAAATAAAACATAATAAAATAATTTTCACGACGTTTCGGCCACAACGCAAGCAGCCGTCCTCAGGTGAAGAACAGGTCTGTCAGAAAGACAGCGTCTGAATTCAGACGCTGTCTTTCCTGAGGACGGCTGCTTGCGTTGTGGCCGAAACGTCGTGAGATTTGTATTTTATTATGTTTTATTTTTATTATTTTATTTCCCTTCTACGTGACTTTACCGAAAGAACCAAGAAGATACAGTTATGTTGCTGTGCCTTTTTACACCAGATGAAGGAAGCTTGTGTTGCCTCCGATTTAATTGATTTATTTGCATTTTTTATTATTTATTTGTATTTATTTTTTACCTACGTGACTTTACCGAAAAAACCTTAAGAGCAATTCCTTGTTTTTCGCCACCTCCGGTTAGCCACGTATGGCGCGAAAGAACTTCAACACGCAGACGTACAACACACAACACACACACACGCGCACGGGACATACGTACAGAGAGAAAGATCCCCCGTATAGCCTTAACAGACTGTTGGGGAAAGTGCTTTGAAGGCCGGCACGGCACACGAGGGGGTGGGGTGGCCAACACCACGCCCGGCCGCCTTTGTCTCCCCAACGGCGATGATTACACATCGCACCTGGTATTGATTTGAGGCTGAGTCGACCTCGGGGAGGCCCAGGACCGATTCAGATAATCGTCACCGGAGTTGGCCGTGAGTGGGACTCGAACTCGGGTTGCCGGGGTTCGTAGCGCAGCGCTAACCACTGCACCGCCGCTCCCCACACGCAACACGCAACGTACACGCATGCTCACGCAATGTACACGCATGCACACGCAACACGCAACATACATGGCATACGTAAGACCTCGCCCGCAAAAACACACACGCACTGAACACACGACGCACGCACACACACACGGTGTACGTACGCCCCCACGCGCACACACACACGCACTGAACACACACACGCACGACACACACACGCACACACGCACACACACACACAACACACGCACTGAACACACACAACACACACAACACACGCACTGAACACACGCACTGAACACACACACGCACGCACACACGACGAGGCAACGGGTACAATCCAGGAGGGAGCTCCATGCGGCATCTTCAGGGTAGCGAGTCGCCGCTTTAATTAGCCGGCTCCCTTCTCTCTCCGACGTGAGCGAATGTATATTTGAGTTGCAATGTGTTCTTTTATTTTTATTATTATTATTCTATCTACATAAACGTGCAGCCAATTAATCAAGCGAATGCTAATATTGAGGCCTTGACCAAGTTTTGCAATACAATTACGGAATCATCAAACTTGTACCTCGCTGCTATTTGATGAATTCATTTTCAATGGGAACGCTTGCATGTTCCTGATGATTAATGCGCCAACCTATGCGGGTGTGTGTACACACAAAGCAAAGCTCCCCCGTGTAGCCCTTTTCACGGACTGCCGGGGCAAGTGCTGTTAGCGAGCACCTACGAAAGGCTGGCACGGCAAATGACGGGCGGGTGGGTTGGTGGCCAGCACCACGCCCGGCCGTCTTTGTCTTCCCAGTGCTCACGTTCACACACCGCATGCGGGAACACTACGGGACTGCCAGTTGGCACCCTGGTTGCGATGTTTACGCATCGCGCTGGGTTAAGGCTGAGTCGACCTAGGGGAGGCGCAGTGCGGGTTCAAACATTTACCACTTTTGTGTTCTTCGGGAGCGGGAATCGAACCTGGGCCCGCCGGCCCTTGTGCCACTGCTTGCCCTGTGCGCCACGGTTGATGAGATGTTAACTACCTCGCCCGGTATGCAGGAGGTCGTGAGTTCAATCCTGACCTTGACGCCTGCTGCTGTATATTTGGAGTTTGCGTGTCTTTCTCATCATAATCATCATCACTGTGGCTATGAGATATTGACTGCCTCGCCTGGTATACAGGAGGTCGTGGGTTCGATCTTGACCCTGACGCTTGTTGTATATTTGGAGTTTGCGTGTCTCTCTCTCTCATCATCATTATCACGGTGGCTAGGAGATGTTAAGTATCTCGCCTGGTGTGCAGGAGGTCGTGGGTTCGATCCCGATCCTGGCTCCTGCTGCTGTGTATTTGGAGTTTGCGTATCTCTCTCTCCCCGTGGTCGCGTTTATTTTTCTCCGGGTCCTCCAGTTTTACCCTCCACATTTAGAATCAACGTCACGCGTTTTGAGTATTCGTGCTTTTGTACATTTCCACACGGTGATCATGATAAGCCACTTCACTGGGCCATCATTTGTGGCCAGATTTCCCTTCTGAAAAGAAAAGCTATGTAGCTCAGTGGGCCTACCCTGGTAAAATAAAAAATAAAAATTTTTAGATATTCTTTGGGTCTTTCGGTAAAGTCAAGTTTTCCCTTTGGGCACCATGAAACAGGGTGTCCGCATCTTACCAACGCCGTGGTTTTTTCGGAGTTGTTTTTTTGTTCTCCTCTTCGGGGTGTGGAGCGTGAGTCTTGGTCGGAAGGTCAGAGGTCAAACCCCGGGGATGTTGCAGCCGCACAGTTTTAAATTTTTGTAATTTTTATTTTGTAATTTTTTTCATCGCTGCGCTGTTCCAGTCCGGGCCTCCACTGCATCTGACCCTGAACCCACCCACTGCCCTCCCCCCCCCCATTGACCATTTTCGTTTTAGCCGTCAGGTCCCATTAGCCTGAATCTATCTCCCTGGTTGGCCGGGCGATTTGGGCCGGTGGGATGGTGGTGGTGGTGGTGGTGGCTCAAAAAGTATTGTCAATAAACCGGTGAAAGTCATTCAATATCGGCAATTCACTTTACTGGATCTGCAGCCGTTCTCAACGTTATGAGCACACGGGGGTGGGGGGGGGGCGTGGGTGGGAGGGGGGGCTGCCCAGGGAGGGGATGAGGGCGGTGGTATCTGTGACCGCGAAAGCTTCATAGCGCGTCGGATTCATCCGCTGCGATTAAAGATTCTCATTCTGAAATAAGGAGGATGGGGGAGGGAGGGAGGGAGCGGTGGGGTGGGTGGGTGGGCTAAGCGACCAGGGACTTGACCTTAAACTATCTTTTTATTTGACCAGCTAAAGCCCACTGAGACTCCATCGCTCGCTCTTGTTCAGAAGCGTCCCGGCTGTCACAAACGAGAGCTCAGCGAGTTATGGAGCTACGGGCTTTTTAAAATCGACGTTGACGAACTCATTTCTTTAGAACGGCTTCTGTTTGCGTTTTTACCTTGTCGTGTTCACACCGCACCTCCGATTAGCCGCGGTTGGCTACGTACGGTGCGAAAGAAGTTCAACAAACATACATACTGCCCATAGACTCAACACTGCCCATAGACTCAACACTGCCCATAGACTAACACTGCCCATAGACTCAACACTACCCATAGACTCAACACTACCCATAGACTTAACACTACCCATAGACTAACACTGCCATAGACTAACACTGCCCATAGACTAACACTGCCCATAGACTAACACTGCCCATAGACTAACACTGCCCATAGACTAACACTGCCCATAGACTAACACTGCCCATAGACTAACACTGCCCATAGACTAACACTGCCCATAGACTCAACACTGCCCATAGACTCAACACTGCCCATAGACTAACACTGCCCATAGACTAACACTGCCCATAGACTCAACACTGCCCATAGACTAACACTGCCCATAGACTAACACTGCCCATAGACTCAACACTGCCCATAGACTCAACACTGCCCATAGACTAACACTGCCCATAGACTAACACTGCCCATAGACTCAACACTACCCATAGACTCAACACTACCCATAGACTTAACACTACCCATAGACTAACACTGCCCATAGACTAACACTGCCCATAGACTAACACTGCCCATAGACTAACACTGCCCATAGACTAACACTGCCCATAGACTAACACTGCCCATAGACTAACACTGCCCATAGACTAACACTGCCCATAGACTCAACACTGCCCATAGACTCAACACTGCCCATAGACTAACACTGCCCATAGACTAACACTGCCCATAGACTCAACACTGCCCATAGACTAACACTGCCCATAGACTAACACTGCCCATAGACTCAACACTGCCCATAGACTCAACACTGCCCATAGACTAACACTGCCCATAGACTAACACTGCCCATAGACTCAACACTGCCCATAGACTAACACTGCCCATAGACTCAACACTGCCCATAGACTCAACACTGCCCATAGACTAACACTGCCCATAGACTAACACTGCCCATAGACTAACACTGCCCATAGACTCAACACTGCCCTTAGACTAACATTGCCCATAGACTCAACACTGCCCATAGACTAACACTGCCCATAGACTAACATTCCCCATAGACTCAACACTGCCCATAGACTAACACTGCCCTTAGACTAACACTGCCCATAGACTAACATTGCCCATAGACTAACACTGCCCATAGACTAACACTGCCCATAGACTAACACTGCCCATAGACTCAACACTACCCATAGACTCAACACTGCCCATAGACTAACACTGCTCATAGACCCAACATTGCCCATAGACTCAACACTGCCCATAGACTCAGCACTACCCATAGACTAACACTGCCCATAGATTAAAAAAAATAACAATATTAAACCGGCGCGATGCGGTGGAAAGGAACCTGCAGCAACAATTCTCTTTCGCTCCGTCCCCCGGTTGCCCCCGGTCAACGCGGCGAGTGCGGCGGTGATGAGCCTCCCTGCGACAGCCGCCGTCTAGAAGCGTCGCATCCAAAGGTCGGCTAACGCGAGGTCAACGCGGGAAAACCCGTGGCACCTTAAAGCGTGGAATGGCAATGGTGGAGGGGTGGTAAAGTGCAATGAGGATTTGCCTAGAGCGGGTTTGCGTGTTACTCTGCCTGGCTGTGTGTGTGTGTCTGTGAGTGTGTCTGTGAGTCTGTGTGTGTGAGTGTGTGTGAGTGTGTGTGAGTGTGTGTCTGTGTGTGTGAGTGTGTGTGAGTGTGTGAGTGTGTGTGAGTGTGTGTGAGTGTGTGTGAGTGTGTGAGTGTGTGTGAGTGTGTGAGTGTGTGTGTGAGTGTGTGTGTGAGTGTGTGAGTGTGTGTGTGAGTGTGTGAGTGTGTGAGTGTGTGTGTGTCTGTGAGTGTGTGTGAGTGTGTGTGAGTGTGTGTGTGAGTGTGTGTGAGTGTGTGTGTGGGAGTGTGTGTGTGTGGCGGGCAGCCACCCATTCCACTCCGTGCCGCAGAGGTCAGAACCGGGTACCCGATACCCGTACCCTACCCGATACCCGGCTACCCGTACCCAGCCGGGTACGGGTACGGGTAGCCGTTTGCGACCCTGGTGCGGCCGGGTACGGGTAGGCCATGAGTCACTGGTGAGTCACCGTTTGTCACTCATTTCGGGTAGGGTACGGGTACGGGTAGGGAACGGCTACCCGTACCCAGCTGGGTACGGGTAGCCATTTGCGACCCTGGTGCGGCCGGGTACAGGTAAGGAATCAAAACCCGTTTGCGACCTCTGCCGTGCCGTGCCCGGCCCATCATAGGTCGATCGCGGACGGCTCTTGCCGAGGTTATACGGGGGACCTTTGTCTTCGTTGGGGAGCGGCGGTGCAAGTGTCAGCCGCGCTGCGCTGTGTGTGGGCCCCGGTAACCCGGGTTCGATTCACACTCACAGCCAACGCCAGTGGCGAATATCTGAATCGGTCCTGGGCCTCCCCAAGGTCTAGTGGCGATGTGTAAACACGCGAACATCGCCACTGGGGAGACAAAGGCGGCCGGGCGTGGTTTTGGCCACCTACGCCGATTCACCTTGCAAATAAGTTCACCATACGCACAGCGCACATTTGCCGGGGCATATTCCCGGCACCCCCTCCGTTCGCCCACGCCGGCAGCCAGCCCGCCAGCCCGCCAGCCCGCCCGCCAGCCAGCCCGCCAGCCTGCCAGCCCGCCAGCCCGCCAGCCAGCCCGGCAATTTATCCTCAACCCAACCATTGCGTTGCCGTCCTCATCGGGATTTGTTCGCTTGGATTAATTAAATAGTCTTAGTAGGCGCACGCCTCTACGAACGGGTGGGGAGGGGGAGGCGTAGGGCAGGGTGAAACTGGCAGACCCTTAAGGATTGTGTGCTGATAAATGATTTTTTACCCTTCTATCTGGCAACAAAACTGACACCTTTTTTTTTTGCAAGGAGTTGTGCGCCTTTTGGCTCACTCACCCACTCAATCACCCACTCAATCATCCACTCAATCACCCACTCAATCAATCACTCACCCACTCACTCACCCACTCACTCACACACCCACCCACTCACCCACTCACTCACCCACTCATCACCCACTCACCCACCCACTCACCCACGCACTCACTCACCCACTCACTCACCCACTCACTCACCCACTCACTCACCCACTCACTCACCCACTCACCCACCCACTCAACACCATGTGAGACTAGGCTCTAAGGAAAGCTGTCTCGGGTGTGGACCAATCAACTTCAAGGACAGTGCATATATTATCAGAGTTGTGTTTTTTGTTTGCATTACGACTGCAGGTATTGTGGTCTATGCAAACATGACTCATTGTTTAAAGGTGTCAGTTTTGTTGCCAGATAGAAGGGTAAAAAATCATTTATCATATTTTTTACTGGCAAATGAGGTTCCAATGGTGATTGTGTGCGGCTTAGGATTTCTCCCACGATTACTCATGGCCCGACTGGTATCACGTCCGAAGCGTGTTTTTATCTCGGTGGTAATTTGTCCGGGAGAAGGAACGCCGCGCGCGCGACCCCGTGCCCACTCCTGCCTCAATGGACGATAAACGTGTTCAACTTTGTTTTTGTTTGCTACTGCTACTGCTGCTACTGCTGCTGCTGCTACTGCTGCTACTACTGCTGCTGCTTCTGCTGCTGCTGCTGCTACTGCTGCTGCTTCTGCTGCTGGCTGCTGCTGCTGTTGATGGCTGCTGGCTGCTACTTCTGCTGCTACTGCTGCTGCTTATGCTGCTACTGCTGCTGCTTCTGCTGCTGCTGCTGCTGCTTCTGCTGCTACTGCTGCTGCTTCTGCTGCTACTGCTGCTGCTTATGCTGCTACTGCTTCTGCTGCTGCTGCTGATGGCTGCTGCTGCTTCTGCTGCTACTGCTGCTGCTTCTGCTGCTTCTGCTGCTGCTTCTGCTGCTGCTGCTGCTGCTACTGCTGATGGCTGCTTCTGCTGCTGCTACTGCTGATGCTGCTTCTGCTGCTGCTGCTACTGCTGCTGCTACTACTTTTGCTGCTACTACTGCTGCTACTACTGCTGCTGCTTCTGCTGATGGCTGCTGCTACTGCTGCTGATGGCTGCTGCTGCTGCTTCTGCTGCTGCTGCATTGACAGTGGTGAACAAGCACAGACCAACAACAGCAACACAACACACTCCACACATTCGTCAACAACATCTCCGCGGCCATGAAAGAACAAAAAAACTAACTAGACGTTTCAGGCAATGGCCCTTCACAGCACGTAGAGGCTAGAGACGTAGTCTCCGACAGGTGACCATGAAACGCTTTATCATACACCGGTTCTTTCGATCGATCAGTGGGTTGCGTTTATTTGTTCTCTATATACAGTGAGGGGAAAAAAATTAACCCGTAAAAACAAAGTTTTTCACTATAAATCCTTTATATGCGTGGCGGCTAGAGTCCTCTCGTCCTCTGGCTTGAGATGGCTGTCACCAATGGGTCAGATGATTGCCTGCCACCATTAAGCAATTGGTAATTAAATATAATTTATTTTTTCCTAAAAAGTGTAAAATTTTGGATTTTTTTTCACGAAAATACATTGTCACGCACAACGAGTCTGTGTGCAAAATGTCAGCTCGATTGGATCACGGGAAGTGGGTTAAAAAACGACCGAAAGATTTGCACGGTCGTCAGCGCGCAAGCAAGCAAGTGAACTTAATATAAAGGATTTAAAAAGTATTTGATCCCCTGCTGATTTTGTAAGTTTGCCCACTGACAAAGAAATGATCAGTCTATAATTTTAACAGTAGGTGTATTTGAACAGTGAGAGACAGAACAACAACAACAAAATCCAGAAAAACTCACGTCAAAAATGTTATACATTGAGTTGCATTTTAATGAGGGAAATAAGTATTTGACCCCCTCTCAATCAGAAAGATTTCTGGCTCCCAGGTGTCTTTTACACAGGTAACCAGCTGAGATTAGGAGCACACTCATAAAGGGAGTGCTCCTAATCTCAGCTTGTTACCTGTATAAAAGACACCTGTTCACAGAAGCAATCAATCAATCAGATTCTAAACTCTCCACCATGGCCAAGACCAAAGAGCTCTTCAAGGGTGTCAGGGACAAGATAGTAGACCCTCACTGTATACTGATCACAGGTGGACACAAACTAGATTCCAACTCAGCAAGGTGCTTGCTCAAAGCACCCCCGACAGCTTCCCAACTCGCTCCAGTCTCAAATGTTTTGTTTTATTTTTAACAACAGCAAAGACAAAAATTGGCACAAAATAACAGCAATCTGTTCATTTTTATTGGAAATGCTGCCCCGGGGAAAAATTGGCTTTGGGCCATCGTGCAAATTAGGTCTTTGTGTGTGTGTGTGTGCACGCGCGTGCATATTTACTAGAGCAGCCGTATCTTGTGTTGGGAGAAGCCGCCGATTTTGGCGTGACCCGATTTTTTGTTTTTCGCGTTTTCTCTCTCCGCTGTGTCGAGAGCGCGACCTGCGACACTTTCCCCAGCGTCTGCGATGCCGTCGAATTATCCGCCCTCCTCGGCAAACGGTGGCGAAGGTGCCAAGAAGGCGTGCGAATCGTTTCGTCGCTCTGGCAAAACACGGTTCCCACCCCTCTCGCCTCGGACCAGAGGTCGCAACCAGGTACCCGATACCCGTACCCTACCCGATACCCGGCTACCCGTACCCAGCCGGGTACGGGTAGGCCGTGAGTCACTGGTGAGTCACCGTTTGTCATTCATTTCGGGTAGGGTACGGGTAGGGAACGGCTTCCCGTACCCGGCCGGGTACGGGTACGGGTAGACCGTGAGTCACTGGTGAGTAGCCGTTTGTCACTCAATTCGGGTAGGGTACGGGTACGGGTACCCGGCCGGGTATCGGGTACCCATTTGCGACCCTGGTGCGGCCGGGTACGGGTAAGGAATCAAAACCCGTTTTCGACCTCTAGCCTCGTACTTTCTACCCGCGCGCCGTTACAGACGCGGGGATTAATTGGCTGCGAATGAATCAGTTTTTTCCCCACCACTTTTCCGACACGCGGCTGCAAGTCAGCGGGGCTTGGCGGGGCGTCCCCCCGTTCGCCGTATAGAATCTCGGGAGCGGTGCGAGCGGGCCCGCCGATGATTTTACCCGTCGCTCACCGCGGGGAAGCGACGTGACCGCTGGTGGCAAAACCGTCTTGCCCCCCCGCCCCCCCCGCCCCCCCCCCACCCTCGCACGTGGCCTTTGTGGGAACGTGGGTGCCGGTAAAGTTTTTGGTTTTATTTCAGCTTGTCTGCCCAGTTCCGATCGTGTACGCGTACATCTTCGGAAACGTGAACAGGCGAAGCGATGGTTCACAGACCGTTGGCAATCTACTAGCGGATAAAGCCCCCTCCCTCCTTCCCTCCATCCCTCCCCTCTCTACCCTCTTTAACACAGCAGTGCAATCCTCTCGTGCATCTCAACACTTTTTCGCTCCCTCCCTCTCCTCCCTCTCCCCTCTCTCCCCTCCCTCCCCTCTCACCCGCCTCTTGACGACATCAGCAATTGCCCTCCAGCATTGCAAATTTCAACTTTGGTGTCTGTCCTCCCATCCACCCCACGCACGCCACCCCACCCACCCCAAGCCACCCACCCCACCCACCCCACCACACGCACCCCACCCCACGCCACCCACCCAACCACACCCACCCCACCCCACGCCACGCTGGCTGAAAAATAAGTGAATGCCTTGGTACGCCTTGCCTGGTGAGGATATGGATGGTTGGTTTGCCTTTCTTGCATTTTGCGCTCCTCAGCCTTCGGTATAGTTGGAGTTTGTGTGTCTCTCTCTCATCATCATCACGGTGGCTGGGAGATGTTAACTACCTCGCCTGGTGTGCAGAAGGTCGTGGGTTCGATCCCGACCCTGACGACACCTGCTGTATATCTGGAATCTGCGTGTCTCTCTCTCATCATAATCATCATGACGGTGGCTAGGAGATGTTAACTACCTCGCCTGGTCTACAGGAGGTCGTGGGTTCGATCCCAACCCTGACGCCTGCTGCTGTATATTTAGAGTTTGCGTGTCTCTCTCTCTCTCATCATCATCACGGTGGCTAGGAGATGTTAACAACCTCGCCTGGTGTACAGGAGGTTGTGGGTTCGATCCCGACCCCGACGCCTGCTGCTGTTTATTCGGAGTTTGCGTGTGTCTCTATCGTCGCGGTCGCGTGGATTTTTCCTCCCCGTTCTCCCTTTCGCGTTCAGAATCGGCGTCACGCGTTCAGAGCGTTCGGCCGCAGTGAATGTCCTGAAGAGCCGTGACGTAGCCCGTTCGGGGGCCTTTCACCTTGGTGCGATGAAATGAAATAAGAAAGTTTCGATACTTTTAGTTGACAAAAATTCACGATCTCAGTGGCTCGGTACGCAGAGGCGGTAGTCATAACCACCCACCCTCCCACCCTCCCCCCCCCGCCACTGAACCACTCAATCAGTCACCGCCATCACTTTGCTGGACGTAATAACATAATGTGCCCGGCACATGAAGTGTCGTAATGGCCCTCCGAGTTCGCAATCGCATTATTATTTCCCTTCTACGTGAGTTTACCGACGAAAGAACCAAGAAGATGAATCCCTGCAGTCACGAAAGAAGCTTTACATCGAAGTTTTATTATGTTTTATTTTTATTATTTTATTACTTCCCTTCTACATGACTTTACCGAAAGAACCAAGAAGATGAATCCCTGCAGTCACGAAAGCTTTACATCGAAATTTTATAATGTTTTATTTTTATTATTTCATTACTTCTCTTCTACGTGACTTTACCGAAAGAACCAAGAAGATGAATCCCTGCAGTCACGAAAGAAGCTTTACATCGAAAGGTAAACAAGCCGACAGCGTACGCGTGCTTTGCGCGGCCGCATTGGCCCTCGGCCACAGCAAGCGGAGATTCCAGCTGCTGGAGGAGTTCCGCGGGGACTCCTCCAGCCAGCGCGTGCCACAGTTCCCGGCCTTCGTAGCCACCACCGCCGCTGCTGCTCGCTGACAACCCTTGCCCCGACGCTCTGTCGAGGCCCTACGGGGGATCTTTGTCTTTGCGCGGCGTGAGAATCCGGCGTGGAAGTTCGATTCCCCGCCGCCACCAGCAGCACCGCTGATGGCGATCATCCCGAACACCGGTTCCCTCGCTGGGTCGACTCAACGACATTTCGCGATTCATGCCAAATCTAAACGTCGGCGCTGGGGGGTAGGGAGACAAACGTCGGCCCGGGCGTGGTGGCCCCCCCCCCCTCCCGGTGTGTGCCACAGTGCCGGCCTTCGTCGGTGCTTTACCGCTATCGGTGGCACTCCACTGGGGGGGGGGTGAGTAGGCTTCGGCCCCGGTGCCGTGCCCGTCCGTAACATTCTCTCTCTCGTCTCCTCCCCCCGACCGCCCGCAGTCTCGGACTCCGGGAGCTTGCCGCGCGAGCCGGACTCACAGCCGAGGCGCCGCGGCGTTCCCGGCGTCTTCCACTTCCCTCCGGAGCACCACGGCGCCGGCGAGCGCCGGTTCGGCGGCGGCGGCGGCACCGGCCGTGGCGGAGAGACGCGCCCCGCCGGTCACGACTTGCCGCCGCGCTTCCAGCGGGAGAGGCGGCCGCCCGCGGAAGGCCGGCACTGGGTGGGCGAGGGGCGGGGGATGCAGCTGCACCAGCCGCAGCAGCAGCAGCAGCAGCAGCAGCATCAGCAGCAGCAGCATCAGCAGCATCAGCAGCAGCATCAGCAGTGGCACCGCGGACGTCCCGGCAGCGCGGAGGAGGAGCGAGGGCAGAGCCCCCGGAGGAGGCGGACTCATCGCGGGGGCGACGACGGTGACGACGGCAACGGCGACAGGAGGTACGTACCACGTGATACGTACCACGTGATACGTACCACGTGATACGTACCACATGATACGTATCACGTGTCACGTACCACGTCCAGCATACCACGTGATACGTACCATGTACCACGTGATACGTACCACGTGATACGTACCACGTACAATGTACCACGTACCACGTGATACGTACCATGTACCACGTGATACGTACCACGTGATACGTACCACGTACAATGTACCACGTACCACGTGATACGTACCACGTGATACGTACCACGTCCAGCGTACCACGTGATACGTACCATGTACCACGTACCACGTGATACGTACCATTTACCACGTGATACGTACCACGTGATACGTACCACGTGATACGTACCACATGATACGTATCACGTGTCACGTACCACGTCCAGCATACCACGTGATACGTACCATGTACCACGTGATACGTACCACGTGATACGTACCACGTACAATGTACCACGTACCACGTGATACGTACCATGTACCACGTGATACGTACCACGTGATACGTACCACGTACAATGTACCACGTACCACGTGATACGTACCACGTGATACGTACCACGTCCAGCGTACCACGTGATACGTACCATGTACCACGTACCACGTGATACGTACCATTTACCACGTGATACGTACCACGTGATACGTACCACGTGATACGTACCACATGATACGTATCACGTGTCACGTACCACGTCCAGCATACCACGTGATACGTACCATGTACCACGTGATACGTACCACGTGATACGTACCACGTACAATGTACCACGTACCACGTGATACGTACCATGTACCACGTGATACGTACCACGTGATACGTACCACGTACAATGTACCACGTACCACGTGATACGTACCACGTGATACGTACCACGTCCAGCGTACCACGTGATACGTACCATGTACCACGTACCACGTGATACGTACCATTTACCACGTGATACGTACCACGTGATACGTACCACGTACAATGTACCACGTACCACGTGATACGTACCACGTGATACGTACCATGTGATACGTACCACGTGATACGTACCACGTGATACGTACCACGTGATACGTACCACGTACAATGTACCACGTACCACGTGATACGTACCACGTGATACGTACCACGTGATACGTACCATGTACAATGTACCACGTACCACGTGATGCGTACCACGTGATACGTACCATGTACCACGTGATACATGACACGTACCACGCACCACGCGCCACATCTTCATCGTGCCGACATTAATAACTGAACACTCGCACGTTGATTTGGACGACGCTTCACGTCGATTCTAAATGCGGAGGGAAAATCCCCGCGACCACGGAGACAGACAGAGAGAGAGAGAGACACGCAGGCTCCAAATGTACAGCAGACGTCAGTGTCCGGGCCAAACCCACGACCTCCTGTATACCAGGCGAGGTAGTTAACATCTCCGTGCCACCGTGATGATGATGAGAGAGAGAGAGACACGCAAACTCCAAATATACAGCAGGCGTCAAGGGTCGGGATCGAACCCACGACCTCCTGCATACCAGGCGAGGTAGTTAACATCTCCGTGCCACCGTGATGATGAGAGAGAGACACGCAAACTCCAAATATACAACAGGCATTGTCAGGGTCGAGATTGAACCCACGACCTCCTGTAGACCAGGCGAGAGAGATAACATCTCACCGCTGCTCCCCTGCGTAACAACAATGAAGACAAAGATCCCCCATTTAGCCAAAACAGACTGTAGGGGCAAGTGCTCTTAGCAGGTAGCTTACCTATGAAGGCCGGATACGGTACACGAGGGGGTGAGTGGCCAGCACCACGCCCGACCGCCTTTGTCTCACCAGTGGCGATGTTCATACATCATACCGGGTACTCATTTAAGGCTGAGTCGACCTAGGGGAGGCTCAGGACAGGTTTGAATGATCGTCACCGGTGTTGGCCGTGAGCGGGAATCGAACTCGGGTGGCCAGGTTTGTAGCGCAGCGACACACACAGACACACAGACACACACACACAGACACACACACCACTCACGCACTCCCGCGCACACACACACAGACACACACACCATTCACGCACTCCCGCGAGCACACACACACACAGACACACACACACACAGACACACACACAGACACACACACACACGGACACACAGACACACACACAGACACACACAAACACACACCACTCACGCACTCCCGCGAGCACACACGCGCACACTGACACACACACAGACACAAATGTCCCCCGTATAGCCTTTAATAGACTGTTGGGGCAAGTGCTGTTAGCGAGCACCTATGAAGGCCGGAACGGTACACGAGGGGGTGGGTGGCCAACACCACGCCCGGCCGCCTTTGTCTCCCTAGTGGCAATGTTTACACACCGCACCAGGTACTCATTTGAGGCTGAGTCGACCTAGGGGAGGCCCGGACCGGTTCAGATAATCGTCACTGGTGTTGGCCGTGAGCGGGAATCGAACCCGTGTCGCCGGGTTCATAGCGCAGCGCGCTAACCGCTACACTACCGCACACACACAGACACACACACAGACACACACAGACACACACACAGACACACACAGACACACACACCACTCACGCACTCCCGCGAGCACACACACACACAGACACACAGACAGACACACACACCACTCACGCATTCCCCAGTGCACACACGCGCGTGCACCGACACACACAGACACACACACAGACACGCACACACACACACAGACACACACACCACTCACGCACTCCCGCGCGCCCACTGACATATGCACACTTAACATGCACGGGCGCTTCGCACACAAATGAGATTTTTTTTTTTAAAACACTAAAACCCTTTTTATTTTCGCCACTGAACGTAGAGCCCAGATATCGCACCGATTTTTTATTTCACTTCTAGATTTGAAGCTTTCGTTATTGCAAGTCTTCATATTCTTGGGTTTTTTCGGTAAAGTCACGTAGGTAAAAAATAAAAATTAATAAAAGTTATTTATTTTATTTCTGATTTCACGTCCCACAGCCGCGGACCAAAGCAGCCGAACCCGTTGAGGACGTTCATTTAATTTAGTTTCGCGTCTGAATTTTCTGTCTCTCTGAAGAGCTTTTGCGCGAAAAAGCTCCAGCCGCAAACACGCGTGCGTTTGTCGCGATGGTGCTGCCGCGAACCCCGGCCACCCGAGTTCGACTCCCCGCTCACGGCCGACGCCGGCGACGAATCATCCCAACCGGTCCCCTAGGTCGACTCGGCCTCAAATCCGCACCCGGTGCGGTGCGCCAGAGGTCGCAAACGGGTTTTGATTCCTTACCCGTACCCGTACCCGGCCGCACCAGGGTCGTAAACGGGTACCCGTACCCGTACCCGGCCGTACCCTACCCGTACCCGGGTACGGGTAGGGTACGGGTATCGGGTACCCTATTGCAACCTCTGGGATGAAGCCATGTTGCAGGCGCGGGTGGGTTGATTCTAGGAACTTGAATTGTGAGAAGAGACAAGACGTTGGGAAATGAGTGACAAACGGTGACTCTTTCGATTTAATAAAATAATTCTCACGACGTTTCGGCCACAACGCAAAACCAGACCTGGTTTTCACCTGAGGACGGCTGCTTGCGTTGTGGCCGAAACGTCGTGAGAATTATTTTATTATGTTTTATTTTAATTTTTTTATTACTTCCCTTCCACGTGACTTTACCGAAAGAACCAAGAAGATGAAACGGTCACTCACCAGTGACTCACGGCCTACCCGTACCCGGCCGCACCAGGGTCGCAAACGGGTACCCGGTACGGGTAGCCGGGTATCGGGAAGGGTACGGGTATCGGGTACCCAGTTGCGACCTCTGGGGTGCGGCAAAAACATCGCCGGCGGGGAATTGCAGCGCTTGCCCCAACGGTCCGTTGCAAGTCCATCGCGGGCGGGTGTGGGTTGGGGTGTGGGTTGGGGTGTGGGGTGTGGGTTGGGGTGTGGGTGTGGGGTGTGGGTTGTGGGTTGGGGTGTGGGTTGGGGTGTGGGTTGGGGGTGGGTTGGGGTGTGGGTTGGGATGTGGGTTGGGGTGTGGGTTGGGGTGTGGGTTGGGGTGTGGGTTGGGGTGTGGGTTGGGGTGTGGGTTGGGGTGTGGGTGTGGGGTGTGGGTTGGGGTGTGGGTTGGGGTGTGGGGAGTGGGTTGGGGTGTGGGTTGGGGTGTGGGTTGGGGTGTGGGTTGGGGTGTGTGTTGGGGTGTGGGTTGGGGTGTGGGTTGGGGTGTGGGTTGGGGTGTGGGTTGGGGTGTGGGTTGGGGTGTGGGTTGGGGTGTGGGTTGGGGTGTGGGGGTGTGGGTTGGGGTGTGGGTTCGGGTGTTGGTTGGGGTGTGGGTTGGGGTGTGGGTTGGGGTTTGGGTTGGGGTGTGGGTTGGGGTGTGGGTTGGGGTGTGGGTTGGGGTGTGGGGTGTGGGGTTGGGGTGTGGGTTCGGGTGTGGGTTGGGGTGTGGTTGGGGGTGTGGGTTGGGGTGTGGGTGGGGTGTGGGGTGTGGGTTGGGGTGTGGTTCGGGTGTTGGTTGGGGTGTGGGTTGGGGTGTGGGAGTGGGTTGGGGTGTGGGTTGGGGTGTGGGTTGGGGTGGTGGGTTGGGGTGTGGGTTGGGTTGTGGGTTGGGGTGGGGGTTGGGGTGTGGGTTGGGGAGTGGGTTGGGGTGTTGGTTGGGGTGTGGGTTGGGGGTGTGGGTTGGGGGTGTGGTTGGGGTGTGGGTTGGGGTGTGGGTTGGGGAGTGGGTTGGGGTGTGGGTTGGGGTGTGGGTTGGGGTGTGGGGTGGGGAGTGGGTTGGGGTGTTGGTTGGGGTGTGGGTTGGGGTGTGGGTTGGGGTGTGGGTTGGGGTGTGGGTTGGGGTGTGTGTTGGGGTGTGGGTTGGGGTGTGGGTTGGGGTGTGGGTTGGGGTGTGGGTTGGGGAGTGGGTTGGGGTGTGGGTTGGGGTGTGGGTTGGTGTGTGGGTTGGGGAGTGGGTTGGGGAGTGGGTTGGGGTGTGGGTTGGGGTGTGGGTTGGGGTGTGGGTTGGGGTGTGGGTTGGGGTGTGGGGTGTGGGTTGGAGTGTGGGTTGGGGTGTGGGTTGGGGTGTGGGTTGGGGTGTGGGTTGGGGTGTGGGGTGTGGGTTGGGGTGTGGGGTGTGTGTTGGGGTGTGGGTTGGGGTGTGGGTTGGGGTGTGCGTTGGGGTGTGTGGAGTGTATTTTGTCTCCTGTAACGTGGCGACGCTTCTCCCTGCGGCAGGCCGAGTGCGAGGCGGCCGCTGTGGGGGGGTGGGAGGAGGAGCGGTCCGGCTGGAGTGGGGCCCAGTTGGACAGAGGCCACAGGAGGCGTCAGGTGACCTCCGTGCGTGTGAGCGTGGGAGCGTGCGTGCGTGTGTGTGTGAGAGCGTGTGTGTGAGTGTGTGAGCGTGTGTGTGTATGTGTGAGCGTGTGTGTGTGAGTGAGCGTGTGAGCGTGTGTGTGTGAGTGTGTGAGAGCGTGTGTGGTGAGCGTGTGTGTGAGCGTGTGTGTGAGTGTGTGGTGTGAGCGTGTGTGTGTGTGTGAGTGTGTGAGTGTGTGTGTGAGTGTGAGCGTGTGGTGTGGTGTGTGTGAGCGTGTGAGCGTGGGTGTGTGAGGTTGTGTGAGCGTGTGTGGGTGAGCGTGTGTGTGTGAGCGTGGGAGCGTGCGTGTGAGCGTGTGTGTGTGAGTGTGTGTGAGCGTGTGTGGTGTGTGTGAGCGGTGTGAGAGCGTGTGTGTGAGCGTGTGTGTGTGAGTGTGGTGAGAGCGTGTGTGTGTGTGAGTGTGTGAGAGCGTGTGTGTGAGCGTGTGTGTGAGCGTGTGTGTGTGTGACCGTGTGTGAGCGTGTGTGTGTGTGAGCGTGTGTGTGTGCGTGCGTGTGTGTGTGTGTGTGAGCTGTGTGTGTGTGACCGTGTGAGCATGTGTGTGTGACCGTGTGAGCGTGTGTGTGTGAGCGTGTGTGTGTGTGAGCGTGTGTGTGAGCGTGTGCGTGTGCGAGTGCGTGTGTGAGTGTGTCTGAGCGTGTGTGAGCGTGTGTGTGTGAGCATGTGAGCATGTGAGCGCGTGTGTGAGCGTATATAAGCATGTGAGCGTGTGAGCATGTAAGCGTGTGTGTGTACGTGTGTGGCCGGGTAGCGTGCGGAGCGGTGATGCAGCAACGCGTGCGGTGATACCCGTGACCCCGCATGACCCCCCCCCCCCGCGTGACCCTGAATGACCCCCGCGTGACCCCCGCGTGACCCCCGCGTGACCCCAGGGACCCTCCGTGGGGCCGAGCGACGACTTTCCCGCCCTCTGGCACAACGGAGCGGCGGGACGCGGCGGCGGCGTCGGCGTCGCCCGGCCCCCCCCGGCAACCCCAGGGCCCCCCACGGCAACCCCGGGGCCCCCCACGGTAACTCCAGGGCCCCCCACGGCAACTCCAGGGCCCCCCACGGCAACGCCAGGGCCCCCCACGGTGGAACCGACGCCCGCCAGGGCCAGGCGCACAGGACCCATCAAGCCCCCGCCGGGTCCTCGTCCACAGGGGCAGCACTTGCACGCCGGTGAGGGTCGCGGGTTTGGCGCGAAGTGGCGCTTGGGCGGTCCTGGGCCTCCCCTAGGTCGACTCGGCCTCAAATGAGTACCCAGTGTGGCGGTAGTGTAGCGGTTAGCGCCACGCTGCGCTATGAACCCGGTGACCCGGGTTCGATTCCCGCTCACGGCCAACACCGGTGACGATTATTTAAACCGGTACTGCGCCTCCCCTAGGTCGACTCAGCCTCAAATGAGTAGCTGGTGCCGTGTGAAGTAAACATCGTCACTAGGGAGACAAAGGCGGTCGGGCGTGGTGCTGGCCACCCACCCCCTCGTGTGACGTGCCGGCCTTCGTAGGATCAGCTAGCTGACAGCACTTGCCCCAACAGTCTGTTAAGGCTACACGGGGGATTTTTGTCTTTTTTGTGTGAGGAGTGGTGGCGCAACGATTAGCACATTCCCATGCGAATCCAACCACCTGAGCTCGACCAGGCAGCCACGGCTGCCATCAGTGGCGAGCGATTCCCTGAACCGGGTCCCAGATCTCTCCATAAAGTTCAAAGTTCAAAGTTCATGTATTAGGTATAGCCCTGTGAGCCATTCGGCTCTTGAATCGGGTGCAACCGCAACAAGCAAAAAAACAAAAACATGAACAAAAAACATCTTCAAGTGAATATGTGACTGAGTGCAAACAGAAAATCCAAGAAAGGACAGCAAAATATTGCGGGAAAAAAAATCACCGTACACCAACGCTGTGTGAGTTGGGTGTGAAAAACGGTAACCGAAATATGATTCGGCGGTTTCCGTTCCTCGGTTTGAAACAAAACAAAAAAAATTAACTCGTAAAAACAAAGTTTTTCACTCGAAATCCTTTATATGCGTGGCGGCTAGAGTCCTCTCGTCCTCTGGCTTGAGATGGCTGCCACCTATGGGTCAGATGATTGTCTGCCACCATTAAGCAATTGGGAATTAAATATTTAAAAACATTTCCCTAAACAGTGTAAAGTTTTGGGAAAAAAATTTCACGGGAAGTGGGTTAAAAAACGACCGAAAGATTTGCACGGTCGTAAGCAAGCAAGCAAGCAAACTTAATATAAAGGATTTAAAAAGAAAACGCATCTCGGCTCTGTTTTTAAATCGCGGTTCACCAACTGTGACAAAACTAAAAAATATAGTAGTAGGTTTTTACCCTTTAAACTGGTACAAAACTGCCACCTTTATACAAGGCATCATGTTTGCAATAACCACAACACAAGCAGTCAAAATGCAAACAAAAAGAAACAACTCTGATGATGGTTATCAGAGTCGTTTCGCCTCCCTTGCCGAGAGCGTGCACCGGTGATATGGACCTGCGTCCGCTCAGGCCCCCCACCACCACCCCCCCACCCATCACCAATCCCCCCCCCCACCACCCCCCCCAACACCCCCCAACCACCACCCACTCACCACCTACCCCCCCACCACCCCCCACCACCCCCCCCAACACCCCCCAACCACCACCCACCCCCCCCCCACCACCACCCACTCACCACCTACCCCCCCACCACCCCACACCACCCACTCACCACCCACCCCCCCCACCCCCCCCCACCACCACCCCCCCACCACCACCCCCCCACCACCCCCACCACCACCCCACCACCACCCACCCCCCCACCACCCACCCCCCCACCACCCCCCCACCCACCCCCCACCACCCCCCCCACCCCCACTCACCACCCCACCACCCCACCCCACCACCCCCCCCACCACCACCCACTCACCATCCACCCCCCCACCCACCACCCCCCCACCACCACCCCCCCCCCACCACCCCACCACCCCACTACCACCACCACTCCCCCACCACCCACCCACCACCCCACCACCACCACCCACCCACCACCCACCACCACCACCACCCCCCCAGGTGCCTTGGGGAAGGTGGGGAGAGGTCTGCCGCCTGCCAACGCGCCCTTTAATTGCCGCCTTTGCTCCGCGTGACTTCTCGACTTTAATAAGCGCCGCACCTCCCCCCCCTTGCCCCCAATACCCCCCCACCCCCCCCCCTTGCCCCCCAATACCCCCCCAATACCCCCCCACCCCCCCCCTTGCCCCTCCCCCCCGTCCTTCTTGCCCCCCCCCCTGCGTGTCTCTCGTCAATGACACCGTAGGCGACTTTGAAGGGAGATAAATCCAAGACGTTTTAGTCTGGGCGGTCATCAGGCGAAGAGCGGGGGGTGGGGGGGAGGGGGGAGGGGATTGTCCCCCCACCCCCCTTCACCCCCCCCCCCCACCTTGATATTTGAACATTGCAATATAAATACATTAATGCGTTCATCATTCCGAGCGCCGGGATGTAGCTCGGGTGACTCGGGGCGCTGCGCTCGACGCCGTGAGGTTCGAATCAAGTCCTGGGTTGACTTGTCACTCGTTGTCGTTAGCAGCGTCATCATCATCAGTGACATCATCATCAGTGTCATCATCAGTGTCATCATCATCAGTGTCATCATCAGTGACGTCATCATCAGTGTCATCATCAGTGTCATCATCATCAGTGTCATCATCAGTGTCATCATCAGCGTCATCATCGTTATCAGCGTCATCATCATTATCAGCGTCATCATCAGCGTCATCATCAGCGTCATCATCATCATCAGTGTCATCATCAGTGTCATCATCAGCGTCATCATCGTTATCAGCGTCATCATCATTATCAGCGTCATCATCAGCGTCATCATCAGCGTCATCATCATCATCAGTGTCATCATCATCAGTGTCATCATCAGCACAATCAGTGTCATCATCATCATCAGTGTCATCATCATCATCAGCGTCATCATCATCATCATCAGTGTCATCATCAGCACAATCAGTGTCATCATCATCAGTGTCATCATCATCAGTGTCATCATCATCAGTGTCATCAGCACCATCAAATCTAGAACCATCATAAGCACCATCAGCGTCAGCATCATCATCAGCGTCATCATCAGCGTCATCATCAGCGTCATCATCAGCGTCATCATCAGCACCATCATCACCACCGCCAGCAACCAATCGGCACCGCCATCCCACCGTGCGTTTGCTCGCTCCGTCGGCCCAAACGAAGGCAACTTAACGCAACGGTTATCAGCAGGCGTTTGTTTGCGGTGATGTTTCACGGCGAAGAGATGCGCGCGCATCGGAGCGACGTGGAGACTTTCTGTCCCACCGCGCCGATGCTTCTCCCGCGCTTGCCGCTCTAAATGCGCGCGTCGTTGTAAACGCGACAGCGTCAGAGGCTGAAACAAACGCACGGTGTTTATTGTGAGTGGCGGGTGAGCGTGAGCGGATGACGGGGAGCTCTGCATGCTGATACGAGCTACCCGTCGGAGGCCGTCGGACTGCGAGAAGGGCTGCGTGCAGAACGAGAGTGAGCGAGAGAGCGAGCGAGAGAGTGAGCGAGAGAGTGAGCGAGAGAGTGAGCGAGAGAGTGAGCGAGAGAGCGAGCGAGAGAGTGAGCGAGAAAGTGAGCGAGAAAGTGAGCTAGAGAGTGAGCGAGAGAGTGAGCGAGAGAGTGAGCGAGAGAGTGAGCGAGAAAGTGAGCGAGAAAGTAAGCGAGAAAGTAAGCGAGAAAGTGAGCGAGAAAGTGAGCGAGAAAGTGAGCGAGAGAGCGAGCGAGAGAGTGAGCGAGAAAGTGAGCGAGAAAGTGAGCTAGAGAGTGAGCGAGAGAGCGAGCGAGAGAGTGACCGAGAGAGTGAGCGAGAGAGCGACCGAGAGAGCGAGCGAGAGAGCGAGCGAGAGAGCGAGCGAGAGAGCGAGCGAGAGAGCGAGCGAGAGAGCGAGCGAGAGAGCGATCGAGAGAGTGAGCGAGAGAGCGACTGAGAGAGAGTGAGCGAGAGAGTGAGCGAGAGAGTGAGCGAGAGACCGAGAGAGCGACCGAGAGAGCGAGCGAGAGAGCGAGCGAGAGAGCGAGCGAGAGAGCGAGCGAGAGAGCGAGCGAGAGAGCGAGAGAGCGAGCGAGAGAGCGAGCGAGAGAGTAAAGTAAAAAAAATACGAAAAGATGAACGAAGCAAAGTGCCGACTACACCGAGCATCTTCTTGTTTCCACTGATCGTAAAAAAAAGAGGGAGGGAGGGAGGGAGAGTGGCGTTTTCCTCGCAAGTCTCTGTAAGCGGCGCTCACCGCAAGGCCTCTGTCAGTGGCACCAGCGTCTGTCGGGGCGAAAGCCTCCTCCACCATGTCCACCCCCTTCTCTCTCACCTCTGTCCACCTCACCGCGTGCTCCTCACCCCCTCACCGTGTGGGAACGGAAGAGCCCTCACGGCTCATCGGATTCCTCCGCTGTGAACAAAGTTTCAGATTTGATTCACGTTCGCTTCTCCAGTGGAGAGTGTCCATCCTCCCCCCCCGTCCACCCCCTCTCTCTCTCCCCTCTGCGTGCGTATGTTTGCCGTACCTGTATGTCTGTTGTGCACACGTGTTTGCACACGTGTTTGTACGCATGTCAGAGGTCGCAAACGGGTTTTGATTCCTTACCCATACCCGTACCCGGCCGCACCAGGGTCGCAAACGGGTACCCGTACCCGTACCCGTCTGGGTACGGGTAGCCGGGTATCGGGTAGGCTACGGGTATCGGGTACCCGATTGCGACCTCTGGGATGAAGCCATGTTGCAGGCGCGGGTGAGTTGATTCTAGGAACTTGAATTGTGAGAAGAGACAAGACGTTGGGAAATGAGTGACAAACGGTGACTCGCCAGTGACTCACGGCCTACCCGTACCCGGCCGCACCAGGGTCGCAAACGGCTACCCGTACCCGTCTGGGTACGGGTAGCCGGGTATCGGGTAGGGTACGGGTATCGGGTACCCGGTTGCGACCTCTGGGATGAAGCCATGTTGCAGGCGCGGGTGGGTTGATTCTAGGAACTTGAATTGTGAGAAGAGACAAGACGTTGGGAAATGAGTGACAAACGGTGACTCGCCAGTGACTCACGGCCTACCCGTACCCGTACCCGGCCGCACCAGGGTCGCAAACGGCTACCCGTACCTGGCCGGGTACGGGTAGCCGGGTATCGGGTAGGGTACGGGTATCGGGTACCCGGTTGCGACCTCTGACGTTTGTGTCATTGTTGCACGGTACGCATGATGAACTTCTTTTGCACCCTACGTAGCCGGCCGCGCTCACCAGAGGTGCGCTGCCAAGGCGCAGGAAACTGAAAACACGACAAAAACACAACTCTGATGATGTATGCACTGTCCTTGAAGTTGATTGGTCCACACCCGAGACAGCTTTCCTTAGAGCCTAGTCTCACATGGTGTTGGACCAGATGACGCCAAAAGGCGCACAACTCAAAGACAATGCACCATCAGAGTACGAGAGCTCGGGGTAAGCATTTACACCATTGCAACCTCATTTGCCAGTAAAAAATATATGATAATTGTTTTTTTACCCTTCTATCTGGCAACAAAACTGACACCTTCGGCTCTAAGGAAAGCTGTCTCGGGTGTGGACCAATCAACTTCAAGGACAGTGCATACATTATCAGAGTTGTGTTTTTTGTTTGCATTATGACTGCAGGTATTGTGGTCAATGCAAACATGACTCCTTGTAAAAAGGTGTCAGTTTTGTTGCCAGATAGAAGGGTAAAAAACAATTATCAAGATGAACAGGAATAGCGTGATGATGCTTTATAAAGACGACGATTTACGCTCCTTGACGCGACCAGCGAGCTCCCTTCACCCGCCGGCTACCGTTCGTCCCACCGTCAGCCACCTCGCCTCACCGCGTGTTCCTCACCCCACCCGCCCCCCCCACCCTCCCCCTCACCGGGTGAGCAGGCGCGGCAGCTCCCGGCGTGCCGATCGAGCCGTCGGAAGGACCCCACGGGAGGAGTGGCGGCTCACTGAGGACGGGGGACCCGTGCCTGGCACTCTACTGGGAGGACAACAAGGTTAGTGCCGATTTAAAGCTTCTTTCGTGACTGCAGGGATTCATCTTCTTGGTTCTTTCGGTAAAGTCACGTAGAAGGGAAGTAATAAAATAATAAAAATAAAACATAATTAAATAATTCTCACGACGTTTCGGCCACTCACACAGAGACCCACACACTCACACAGAAACCCATAGACTCACACAAAGACCCATAGACTCACACAAAGACCCATAGACTCACATAGAGACCCATAGACTCATACAGAGACCCACACACTCACACAGAGACCCACACACTCACACAGAGACCCATAGACTCACACAGAGACCCACATACTCACACAGAGACCCATAGACTCACACAAAGACCCATAGACTCACATAGAGACCCATAGACTCACACAGAGACCCACACACTCACACAGAGACCCATAGACTCACACAAAGACCCATAGACTCACATAGAGACCCATAGACTCACACAGAGACCCACATACTCACACAGAGAACCATAGACTCACACAAAGACCCATAGACTCACACAAAGACCCATAGACTCACATAGAGACCCATAGACTCATACAGAGACCCACACACTCACACAGAGACCCACACACTCACACAGAGACCCATAGACTCACACAGAGACCCACATACTCACACAGAGACCCATAGACTCACACAAAGACCCATAGACTCACATAGAGACCCATAGACTCACACAGAGACCCACACACTCACACAGAGACCCATAGACTCACACAAAGACCCATAGACTCACATAGAGACCCATAGACTCACACAGAGACCCACATACTCACACAGAGAACCATAGACTCACACAAAGACCCATAGACTCACACAAAGACCCATAGACTCACATAGAGACCCATAGACTCATACAGAGACCCACACACTCACACAGAGACCCACACACTCACACAGAGACCCATAGACTCACACAGAGACCCACATACTCACACAGAGACCCACAGACTCACACAGAGACCCACAGACTCACACAGAGAACCATAGACTCACACAGAGACCCACATACTCACACAGAGACCCACAGACTCACACAGAGAACCATAGACTCACACAGAGACCCACATACTCACACAGAGACCCACAGACTCACACAGAGACCCACAGACTCACACAGAGAACCATAGACTCACACGGAGACCCATAGACTCACACGGAGACCCATAGACTCACACGGAGACCCATAGACTCACACAGAGACCCACAGACTCACACAGAGACCCATAGACTCATACAGAGACCCACAGACTCACACAGAGACCCGTAGACTCACACAGAGACCCATAGACTCACACAGAGACCCACATACTCACACAGAGACCCACACACTCACACAGAGACCCACAGTCTCACACAGAGACCCACAGACTCACACAGAGACCCATGGACTCACACAGAGACCCACAGACTCACACAGAGACCCATAGACTCACACAGAGACCCATAGACTCACACAGAGACCCATAGACTCACACAGAGACCCATAGACTCACACAGAGACCCACAGACTCACACAGAGACCCGTAGACTCACATAGAGACCCATAGACTCACACAGAGACCCACATACTCACACAGAGAACCATAGACTCACACAAAGACCCATAGACTCACACAAAGACCCATAGACTCACATAAAGACCCATAGACTCATACAGAGACCCACACACTCACACAGAGACCCACACACTCACACAGAGACCCATAGACTCACACAAAGACCCATAGACTCACATAGAGACCCACAGACTCACACAGAGACCCACAGACTCACACAGAGAACCATAGACTCACACAGAGACCCACATACTCACACAGAGACCCACACACTCACACAGAGACCCACAGTCTCACACAGAGACCCACAGACTCACACAGAGACCCATAGACTCACACAGAGACCCACAGACTCACACAGAGACCCATAGACGCACACGGAGACCCATAGACTCACACGGAGACCCATAGACTCACACAGAGACCCACAGACTCACACAGAGACCCGTAGACTCACACAGAGACCCATAGACTCACATAGAGACCCATAGACGCACACAGAGACCCACAGACTCGCACAGAGACCCACAGACTCGCACAGAGACCCACAGACTCACACAGACTGACAGAGAGACCCACAGACTCACACAGAGACCCACAGACTCACACAGAGACCCACAGACTCACACAGAGACCCATAGACTCACACAGCGACCCATAGACTCACACAGACTCACAGACTCACGCAGAGACCCGTAGACTCACACAGAGACCCACAGACTCACATAGAGACCCACAGACTCGCACAGAGACCCACATACTCACACAGAGACACCACAGACTGCCCCCGCACCTCCAATCGGCACAGTTGGGGCTAAGTACGGTGCAAAAGAAGTTCAACGTCATCACTCTGACCTCGGATGTATAGGCAAGGGGGGTGGAAGTGCCGGAAATATTTTCCCCGACCAATTATAACCAGGCACGGGGGAACTCCGCGGAGTAGTGTGACATTTCGCGGGCAACTTGTAAAGACAGCGACCACGTTGTTAATGAGACGCTAACATACGGAGGGGGGCGACAGGGATGACAACGTTGACTGATTGAACGGGTTAGACGCGTGAGTGCTCGTAGTGTGTGAATGTTGCGTCGTTAAACCCGCCACCATCCGGAGAATGGTGTGAGGGTCCATGTTCTTAGGTTTTTTCGGTAAAGTGACGTAGGTAAAAAATTTAATTAATAAAATAAAAATAAAATAAAAATCACGACGTTTCGGAGGTAATACAAGCTTCCGTATTCTTAGGTTTTTTCGGTAAAGTCACGTAGGTAAAAATTTAAAATCAATAAAATAAAAATAAAATAAAAATCACGACGTTTCGGAGGCAACACAAGCTTCCGTCTTCAGGTGGATCCGTCACAGCCACGACAGCTGTATCAAGTGAGAGAAATTTCAAGAAAACAATCCTTGTATATATACTGGTTGAGGGTGGGAGGAGCCAAGGTAGGCCCTGGATATTATTTTTGTGAGGTTCGGTGCAGCTGAAGCACGCTTATTTTAGTAGTAGTAGGTTTTTACCCTTTTAAACTGGTACAAAACTGATACCTTTATACAAGGCATCATGTTTAAAGGGTAAAAACCTACTACTCTATTTTGCCACTGATAAAGGAGGTCTCATAGTGTAAACACTTATTTTATTTTACTTTTATTAATTTTAATTTTTTTACCTACGTGACTTCACCGAAAAAAACTAAGAATACGGAAGCTTGTGTTGCCCCCGATACGTCGTTATTTTTATTTTATTTTTATTTTACTTTTATTAATTTTAATTTTTTTACCTACGTGACTTTACCGAACAAAACCTAACAATATGAATCCTTGCAGTCACGAAAGCTTCAAATCTAGAAGGTGTGAGTGTCCGTCGCAATTTTGATGTGAAGCTTTTCGTGACCGCATGAAACCACGCTCGTTGGTTTCCCTCAAGTCACGTGAGTGGAAAGTTAATAGATTAATGGATCACGACGTTTCGATGGCAGCACGAAGCTTTTGTGTCGCGATCGGAACGCGGTGATCAATTGATTTTCTGTCTCCGTGACTTTGCCGAAAGAAGCGGAGAGCGTGGTTTGGTTTGTCGCGTCGACGAAATGCGCCGCTTGGCTACCAGTTCAGCATCGCCGGTGGCGTGTCGGAGAGTAAACCCCGCGAACAACCGCCACAACCACAACAACAACCGCCACCACAACAACAACAACAACCGCCACCACATCAACAACAACAACCGCCACAGCAACAACAACAACAACCGCCACCACCACAGCAACAACAACAACCGCCACAACAACAACCGCCACCACAACAACATCAACAACCGCCACCACCACAACACCAACAACAACCGCCATTACCACAACAACAACAACCGCCACCACCACAACAACAACCGCCACCACAACAACAACAACAACCGCCACCACCACAACACCAACAACAACCGCCACCACCACAACAACAACAACAACCGCCACCACCACAACACCAACAACAACCGCCACCACCACAACAACAACCACCACCACACCAACAACCGCCACAACAACAACAACAGCCACAACAACAACAACAACAGCCACAACAACAACAACCTCCACAACAACAACCGCCACCACAACAACAACCGCCACCACAACAACAACCGCCACCACAACAACAACAACCACCACCACCACAACAACACCCGAATCAGTCGAGCGGCAATATCTTTTCATCGGTTGCGTAACGCTGTGTGGAAGCTACCTGGTCTGTCGCTCCGCACGAAGCTTCAGGTCTTCTCGGCCACGGTCATTCCCTCCCTTCTCTACGCTTGCGAAACGTGGACCCCCCTAATGGAGCATCTTCGCCCGGTTAGAAACATTTAGGCTGGCCTGCCTACGATCAATCCTGGGTTTAACCAGGTAGGATTGTGTGAGGAGCTCACAAATCCTTGAAAGATCTGGGCAAAGTCCCATCGGTGAGCTCCTCCGGCAGGCAAGGCTGCATTGGCTGGGTCATGTGTGAGTAGCTTATAAATACCACCCCCTCGTGTACCGTGCCAGCCTTCATAGGTGCTCGCTAACAGCTAGATTTACTGTATCAAGTGAATCTGGCTGTAACGGTCCCACCTGATGACGGAGACTTGTGTTGCCTCCGAAACGTCGTGATTTAAAATTTTATTTCTATTATTTCCATTATTTTTATTTTATTACTTTTTACATCTACGTGACTTTACCGAAAGAACTAAGAGTATGAATCATTGCAGTCACGAAAGCTTCAAATCTAGAACCACTCGTCATCGTCATCGTTAATTGCCTGAAAACATCTTGCGAACGAAAAGCCATCCTAGTAGCAGCAGCAGCAGGCATCCTCCTGAAAAAGAGTCACATGACTCAGCGTGTCTCGCCTTGATGAATAAGTTAAACATCATGATTATCGTCATCATCATCACCATCACATAAAACATACTCGCCGTTGCAGTTTCAACTTTCGGTGAGTTGGATTTTCATCTGCAACGCAGGCAAAGACAAAGATCCCCCGTGTAGCCTGTAACAGACTGTAGGGGCAAGTGCTGTTAGCGAGCACCTATGAAGGCCGGCACAGCACACGAGGGGGTGGGTGGCCAGCACCACGCCCGGCCGCCTTTGTCTCCCCAGTGGCGATGTTTACACACCGCGCCAGGTACTCACTCGAGGCTGAGTCGACCTAGGGGATGCCCAGAACGGGTTCAGATAATCGTGTTGGCCGTGAGCGGGAATCGAACCCGGGTCGCCAGGTTCGTAGCGCAGCATAGCGCTAACTGGGCACAAGCAGTTACAGCAGCAGAGGGCTTTGTGAAAGATTTCATTGATAATTGTTTTTTTACCCTTCTATCTGGCAACAAAACTGACACCTTTTTACAAGGAGTCATGTTTGTATAGACCACAATACCTGCAGTCACAATGCAAACAAAAGACGTAACTCTGATGATGTGCACTGTCCTTGAAGTTGATTGGTCCACACCCGAGACAGCTTTCCTTAGAGCCTAGTCTCACATGGGTTGGACCAGATGACGCCAAAAGGCGCACAACTCAAAGACAATGCACCATCAGAGTATGAGAGCTCGTGGTAAGCATTTACACCATTGGAACCTCATTTGCCAGTAGAACAATATGATCATTGGTTTTTTACCTTTCTATCTGGTAACAAAACTGACACCTTTTTTACAAGGAGTCACGTTTGCATAGACCACAATACCTGCAGTCGTAATGCAAACAAAAAACACAACTCTGATATTGTATGCACTGTCCTTGAAGTTGATTGGTCCACACCCGAGACAGCTTTCCTTAGAGCCTAGTCTCACATGGTGTTGGACCAGATGACGCCAAAAGGCGCACAACTCAAAGACAATGCACCATCAGACTATGAGAGCTCGGGGCAAGCATCTACACTATGGGAACCTCATTTGCCAGTTTTGTTGCCAGATAGAAGGGTAAAATACCAATTATCATATTTTTACTGGCAAATGAGGTTCCCATAGTGAATGATATCATTGAGGAGTGGCAGGCGTTCTGTTTGCTTGAGTGCGTTTACTTTTGGTAATTACGCCACAAAGCCACCACTTAATCTGCCTGTCCCACGTTTTTTTGTCCCAGTATTTACGTAGGTAAATTCACGGAGGCCTTTGTTAGTGATTGGAATTTGTATTTCGTAGCTGTCAACCCCCTTAGCAGTTGCCCGACCTGCCTTATTAAAGAGCAATTGGTCACGCCGTGTGTCCCTTATACAGCTCAACGTTTATCCTGCAGTCCCATCACGAGGGAGAAATACAAACACAGAGACACTCACCACTACACTCACCACTACACTCACCACTAGTACACTCCCCACTACACTCACCACTAGTACACTCACCACTACACTCACCACTACACTCACCACTAGTACACTCACCACTACACTCATCACTAGTACACTCATCACTACACTCACCACTACACTCACCACTACACTCACCACTAGTACACTCACCACTACACTCACCACTACACTTACCACTACACTCACCACTAGTACACTCACCACTACACTCACCACTACACTCACCACTAGTACACTCACCACTAGTACACTCACCACTACACTCACCACTACACTCACCACTAGTACACTCACCACTACACTCACCACTACACTTACCACTAGTACACTCACCACTAGTACACTCACCACTACACTCACCACTAGTACACTCACCACTACACTCACCACCACACTCACCACTAGTACACTCACCAATACACTCACCACTACACTTACCACTACACTCACCACTAGTACACTCACCACTACACTCACCACTACACTCACCACTAGTACACTCACCACTAGTACACTCACCACTACACTCACCACTACACTCACCACTAGTACACTCACCACTACACTCACCACTACACTCACCACTAGTACACTCACCACTAGTACACTCACCACTACACTCACCACTAGTACACTCACCACTAGTACACTCACCACTAATACACTCACCACTAGTACACTCACCACTACACTCACCACTAGTACACTCACCACTAATACACTCACCACTACACTCACTAGTACACTCACCACTACACTCACCACTACACAACACCACTACACTCACCACTACACTCACCACTACACAACACCACTACACTCACCACTACACTCACCACTACACTCACCACTAGCACACTCACCACTAGTACACTCACCCTAGTACACTCACCACTACACTCACCACCAGTACACTCACCACTACACTCACCACCACTACACTCACCACTAGTACACTCACCACTACTACACTCACCACTAGTACACTCACCACTACACTCACCACTACACTCACCACCACTACACTCACCACCAGTACACTCACCACTACACTCACCACCACTACACTCACCACTAGTACACTCACCACTACTACACTCACCACTAGTACACTCACCACTACACTCACCACTACACTCACCACCACTACACTCACCACCAGTACACTCACCACTACACTCACCACCACTACACTCACCACTAGTACACTCACCACTACTACACTCACCACTAGTACACTCACCACTACACTCACCACTACACTCACCACCACTACACTCACCACCAGTACACTCACCACTACACTCACCACCACTACACTCACCACTAGTACACTCACCACTACTACACTCACCACTAGTACACTCACCACTACACTCACCACTACACTCACCACCACTACACTCACCACCAGTACACTCACCACTACACTCACCACCACTACACTCACCACTAGTACACTCACCACTACTACACTCACCACTAGTACACTCACCACTACACTCACCACTACAAACCTTTCAACCCGTTATCAGTTGCTCCACCTTATTGCAGACCAATTCAGACCTTACTGGTCACCCCGTGTCCCTCATAAATCTCAACGTTCATCCTACAGAGTCCTATCACGAGAGAGAAACACAAAAAAATAGACAAAAATAATGTTATTAAACAAAACCAGTTTTTTTAAACGTATCAATGTTGATAGTTGGCCTCAATGATTCTACTCATCATGCTACTGTCTGTGACCTTGCATGCTGACGCTGACGCTGCAGCTGCCCTTTGGATGTGTGGATTCACACACTAAATGCTGCAAATGCACATGATGAAGGGTTAAACAAAACACGAATCGCTTAATTTGGCCGCGCGATTATTTGTTGTGCCCGCGTTGACGCGGCTTCCACGCCGCCGTATCAGGACCTGAAAAATCAATTTCCCCGTACAAAGAATACGGGGGGGGGGGGGGGGGGGGTCGGTGCAACAGTAAAGGATACGAAAACTAAAAAAAACGATATGAGTGCAAAGTGTAAGGGGTAGGTGAGAAAATCGCTGAAATTAAATCAACTAAAACACTAAACGGCGTGGGTTATTTTATGTATCACCAACTAAGGCCTCACTGAGCTATTCGTTATTTTTCAGAAGCGCCCCAGCCATCATTCCCGTGTATAGCCCTTGTACTGGCAGTTTGTAAGGCTAAAGGGGACCCCCCTGTGTGTGTGTGTGTGAAACCGGTGGTGTCGCAATTGTAGCACTGCTCAACGAATCCGGCGACGGGAGTTCGATTCCCGCTCACGGCCACCACCAAGCACCCGGCAGAGGTCGCAAACGGGTTTTGATTCCTTACCCGTACCCGGCCGCACCAGGGTCGCAAACGGGTACCCGTACCCGGCCGTACCCGTACCCTACCCGTACCCGGCCGGGTACGGGTAGGGTACGGGTATCGGGTACCTGATTGCGACCTCTGGGATTAAGCCATGTTGCAGGCGCGGGTGGGTTGATTCTAGGAACTTGAATTGTGAGAAGAGACAAGACGTTGGGAAATGAGTGACAAACGGTGACTCACCAGTGACTCACGGCCTACCCGTACCCATACCCGGCCGCACCAGGGTCGCAAACGGCTACCCGTACCCAGCCGGGTACGGGTAGCCGAGTATCGGGTAGGGTACGGGTATCGGATACCCGATTGTGAACTCTGGCACCTGGTGACGATTATCCGAACCGGTCCTCAAACGAGTAGCTGCCGCCGTGTGTAGTAAACGTCGCCACTGGGGAGACAACGGCGGCCGGGCGTGGTGCTGGCCGCGCTCCCCCTCCGTGCGCCGTGCCGGCCTTCACAGGCGTCGCTCGCTAACAGCACTTGCCCCAACAGTCTGTTACAGGCGATGGGGAGGGGGGGGGTGTCTTTGCCTTTGTACAATTTAAAAAGTTTGTGGCGAGTAAGCGTGCGAGCGAGCGAGACCACGACCCGTTCGTGCCGTAATATAGTTGCTGCACAATGAGTGGGTGCAGGAGGGGGATGCTCCCTAATGGCAGTGCTTTTTAAATCCTTTATATTAAGTTCACTTGCTTGCTTGCTTGCGCGCTTACGACCGTGCAAATCTTTCGGTGGTTTTTTACCCCACTTCCCGTGATCCAATCGAGCTGACATTTTGCACACATACTCGTTGTGCGTGACAATTTTTTTACACTTTTTTGAAAAAATAAATTATATTTAATTACCAATTGCTTAATGGTGGCAGACAATCATCTGACCCATAGGTGGCAGCCATCTCAAGCCAGAGGACGAGAGGACTCTAGCCGCCACTCATATAAAGGATTTATAGTGAAAAACTTTGTTTTTACGGGTTAAATTTTTTTGCGGGGATAATCTGCGGCCAGCAACTCGAAAGAAACAGCGCCGGTGCCGCTCGCTGCGTGCGAGGACGAGCGGCAGGAGCTGGTGGGGGTGGGGGGATCAAGGCGGCAGCAGAAGCTAAACTCTACTGAACTCTAGTCGCTTTTTCTTTTTGTTCTACCCGGTAAAAGTTGAAGTTGTTAGTGCTAGAGAGTCGGGGGGGGGGGGGGGGGGGGTGGCCCGTGGCAAGATGAAACATCTCGGTGCTGCCTGAGACAGCCACTTGGAATCCGTGGCTCTGCCAGCCCAAGAAATGGCCCAGTTTTGGCCTAGCAATAGCAATCCAGGCCCCCCCATGCCCTGTAGGAACAGCCCAGTTCTGGCCCAGCAATGTCACTCTAGGCCCTGGTCTGTGTCTCCATGCCCCATGGAAACCAGCCCAGTCCTGGCCCAGCAATGTCACTCTAGGCCCTGGTCTGGGTCTCCATGCCCCATGGGAACCAGCCCAGTCCTGGCCCAGCAATGTCACTCTAGACCCTGGTCTGTGTCTCCATGCCCCATGGGAACCAGCCCAGATCTAGCCTAGCAATGTCACTCTAGGCCCTGGTCTGTGTCTCCATGCCCCATGGAAACCAGCCCAGTCCTAGCCTAGCAATGTCACTCTAGGCCCTGGTCTGTGTCTCCATGCCCCATGGAAACCAGCTCAGCTCTAGCCTAGCAATGTCACTCTAGGCCCTGGTCTCTGTCTCCATGCCCCATGGAAACCAGTCCAGTTCTAGCCTAGCAATGTCACTCTAGGCCCTGGTCTGTGTCTCAATGCCCCATGGAAACCAGCTCAGCTCTAGCCTAGCAATGTCACTCTAGGCCCTGGTCTGTGTCTCCATGCCCCATGGAAACCAGCTCAGCTCTAGCCTAGCAATGTCACTCTAGGCCCTGGTCTGTGTCTCAATGCCCCATGGGAACCAGTCCAGTTCTGGCCCAGCAATGTCACTCTAGGCCCTGGTCTGTGTTCCCATGCCCCATGGGAACCAGCCCAGTTCTGGCCTAGCAATGTCACTCTAGACCCTGGTCTGTGTCTCCATGCCCCATGGGAACCAGCCCAGTCCTGGCCCAGCAATGTCACTCTAGACCCTGGTCTGTGTCTCCATGCCCCATGGAAACCAGCCCAGTTCTGGCCTAGCAATGTCACTCTAGACCCTGGTCTGTGCCTCCATGCCCCATGGAAACCAGCCCAGTTCTGGCCTAGCAATGTCACTCTAGACCCTGGTCTGTGTCTCCATGCCCCATGGGAACCAGCCCAGCTCTAGCCTAGCAATGTCACTCTAGGCCCTGGTTTGTGTCTCCATGCCCCATGGAAACCAGCCCAGTTCTGGCCTAGCAATGTCACTCTAGACCCTGGTCTGTGTCTCCATGCCCCATGGGAACCAGCCCAGCTCTAGCCTAGCAATGTCACTCTAGGCCCTGGTTTGTGTCTCTATGCCCCATGGAAACCAGCTCAGTTCTGGCCTAGCAATGTCACTCTAGGCCCTGGTCTGTGTCTCCATGCCCCATGGGAACCAGCCCAGTCCTAGCCTCGCAATGTCACTCTAGGGCCTGGTCCCCCATGAAGCCATAACGCTTGCCTTTAACGCGATTCACCCTCAGCGTGGGTTCTGTTCGATTCACTTCGATCGGGGAAAAGGTGTCGCATTCGTAATCTTTCACCGTGTGCGTTTTCACGCGGACATATGCGACACACCAAGCGAGCGAGTGCCGTCACCGAAAAGCCGGGGGCAGGCAGCCGGAAGCGGTGCCAATGATTGCCCGAGCTCTGCAGCCCTATGTTAGAATGTTTGGGCAACTCCGCTCGTGAGTGTTGTGTTCGTGTGCGAGGAAATCGCGCGGTAGCCAAAGAAAACCCACGCGGTTCGGGTGGGGAGAGGGTGGGACGGGGTGTTAATACTAATCCCCCGTACCGATTGAACTCAGATTGATGTTACATTAATCTCTCGCGCCTCTCCCCGTGTCTCTCTCTCTCTCTCTGTATGAATCTCTCGCTGTTTCTCTCTCTCTCTCTTTCGGGTCACTTGCTAATGAGACTAATATGGGGGAGCCTTGGAGGCGAGATGTTAACTGCATCGCTTGGTATGCAGGTGGTCGCGGGTTTGACGCCAAAACTGACGCCTGATTATTTAAAATCTGGCCGTCGCCTGATGAAGCTGGTTGTAATTACTGGCGAAACGTCGTTACTCAGATTGTAAATGTTGTGGTTTGGCTCTCCAACACACCGGTGTGGTGTACTATACACTACACTATACACTACACTATACACTACTATATACTACACTATACACTACACTATACACTACACTATACACTACACTATACACTACTATACACTACACTATACACTATACTATACACTATACACTACTAGACACTACACTATACACTACTATACACTACACTATACACTACATTATACACTATACTATACACTACACTATACACTACACACTACACTATACACTACTATACACTACACTATACACTACACTATACACTACTATACACTACACTATACACTACTATACACTACACACTACACTACTACACACTACACTATACTCTACTATACATTACACTATACACTACACTATACACTACACTATACACTACACTATACACTACTACACACTACACTATACACTACACTATACACTACTACACTATACACTACTATACATTACACTATACACTACACTATACACTACACACTACACTACACTATACACTATACACTACACTATACACTACTATACACTATACACTACACTACACACTACACTATATGCTAGTGCTGCACTAGTAACGAATTGGCCACGATCTTACCAGTCGTCCGTATCGGATGGTGGTGGGTTTAACGACACAAAAAAATACTTTTCTGTGCAAGTAGAAAATTAGTGTTTTAATATTTACGTTTTTTTTGTAATTGAGTGCCCCTTCATAACAGACGCTACAGGCCAGGTTAAGCTAGTGCGGGCACTAGCTTACTAGCTTAATCCAGCACTGGGTGACACAGTTACAAGTTCAAGTTCATGTATTAGGTGTAGCCCTGTGAGCCATTCGGCTCTTGAATCGGGTGCAACCGCAACAAACAAAAAACAAAAACATGAACAAAAAATCTTCTTGGTTCTTTCGGTAAAGTCACGTAGAAGGGAAGTAATAAAATAATTCTCACGACGTTTCGGCCACAACACAACGCAAGCAGCCGTCCTCAGGTGAAAACCAGGTCTGTCGAGGCGACAGCGTCTGAATGAAACAGCACCATGCTTGGAGCATACAAAATGAACAAAAAACATCTTAAAGTGAATATGTGACTAAGTGCAAGCATAAAATCCAAGAAAAGACAGCAAAATATTTCAGAAAAAAATCACCGTACACCAACGCTGTGTGCAAAAATCCCAGTGGGATGCAAGTCAAACAACCGACAACAACCACAAGACAACTTAGATTTGTACGATGCTTAGGCCTGTGTTCTTGTAGCGGCAACCACTCCGGGAATGGGTGTCAGTTTTTCTCGGTTCGATTCTTCGTCATGATCATCCAAGCTTGGGGTCAGGGATATCTCAGCCCTGGCCTTGGTATTCTTAGGTTTTTTCTTCGGTAAAGTCAGGTAGGTAAAACATTTTAATTAATAAAAGTAAAATAAAAATAAAATAAAAATCACGACGTTTCGGAGGCAACACAAGCTTCCGTCTTCAGGTGGAACCGTCACAGCTCACGATAGCTGTATCAAGTGAGAGAAATTCCAAGAACACAGTATTTATTGAAAGCGATGGGTATGATCTTGTTATCTCGGCATCTCTTGAGGAAGGCCAGCGTCTCGAGAAGCTGTGACTTCTTGTCTCGTTGTCTGTTAAAAACTCTCACAGATAGGTGGAATTCCTCCCCGTAGAGGGTGTTCACTCTAGATTTGAAGCTTTCGTGACTGCAAGGATTCATACTCCTAGGTTTTTTCGGTAAAGTCACGTAGTTAAAAAATTAAAATTAATAAAAGTAAAATAAAAATACAGCAATCGTGGCGTGACGGTTCCACCTGAAGACGGAAGCCTGTGTTGCCTCCAAAACGTCGTGATTTTTATTTAATTTTTATTTTACTTTTATTAATTTTTAATTTTTTACCTACGTGACTTTACCGAAAAAACTTAAGAATATGAATCCTTGCAGTCACGAAAGCTTCAAACCTGGCCTTGGTGTTGAATCACACGTGCGTGCAATTAGCGTAAATTGCAAATAATAGATTCCCGCGCACGTGATTCATTGCGAGTACGGTGAGCACAAAGAATCGATTTGAATTGATTAAGGCCTTCACATTGTTTCGTGCCGATAAGTCTTGTGGCTCGATCGAATCTTGGTTCGGCGCTCACTCCATTGGTGGTCCCGAGCCAGTGACAAGACATTTCAGATTTCCGTGACCGAGCAATTTTACTGAATTCTAGATTTGAAGCTTTCGTGACTGCAAGGATTCATATTCTTAGGTTTTCTCGGTAAAGTCACGTAGGTAAAAAATTTAAATTAATAAAAGTAAAATAAAAATAAAATAAAAATCACGACGTTTCGGAGGCAACACAAGCTTCCGTCTTCAGGTGGAACCGTAGTATATATACGGGGTAGTATCTCTTGGAATTTCTCTCACTTGATACAGCTATCGTGCTGTGACGGTTCCACCTGAAGACGGAAGCTTGTGTTGCCTCCGAAACCTCGTGATTTTTATTTTATTTTTATTTTACTTTTATTAATTGAAATTTAAAATTTTTACCTACGTGACTTTACCGAAAAAACCTAAGAATAATAATAATTTTGCTGAACCCCGGATGGACGGCGATTATGATCGAACGAAGGCGCTTCTGCGGCCGTCTGGAACGCAACTTCCTTCCGATATTGGGCAGCCAATATCGGAAGTCATTTCTTTAGAACGTCTTTTTTGTGTTTAGCTTGATGTCCTCCCCCGTCGGCAAAGACCAATCGGCATCCCGTACCGCCGTCGCTGTGAGCTCGCGCGTGACTTCGCAAGGCCGCCGTTTGAACGACAGAGACAAAGATCCCCCGTGTAGCCTGTAACAGACTGCTGGGGCAAGTGCTGTTAGCGAGCGCCGATGAATTCCCGCACGGCGCACGAGGGGGTGGGTGGCCAGAACCACGCCCGGCCGCCTTTGTCTCCCCAGTGGCGATGTGCAAGCACCACACCAGGTACTCACTTGAGGCCAAGTCGACCTAGGGGGAGGCCCAGGACCGGTTCGGATAATCGCCACGGGCATTGGCCGCGAGCGGGAATCGAACTCGGGCCGCCGGGTTCGCAGCAGAGGTCGCAACCGGGTACCCGAAAGCCGTACCCTACCCGATACCCGGGTACCCGTACCCAGCCGGGTATCGGGTAGGGTACGGGTACGGGTACCTGATTGCGACCTCTGGGATGAAGCCATGTTGCAGGCGCGGGTGGGTTGATTCTAGGAACTTGAATTGTGAGAAGAGACAAGACGTTGGGAAATGAGTGACAAACGGTGACTCACCAGTGACTCACGGCCTACCCGTACCCGACCGCACCAGGGTCGCAAACGGGTACCGGCCGGGTATCGGGTACCCGGTTGCGACCTCTGGTGCGGGGGGCACGGAGGGGGAGGAGGAGGTTTTGGCGAAGCTTGGAGCCTGGCTCCTCGGCAGCGGCATCAACAAGCAGCAAGGGAGGCGGGGTACGGCGTTGTAATCCGCGAAAAAACAGAGGAGGGAGGAAATTAACGGACGGCTCTTGCGCCGCCCGTTTCGCATGCAAATCGTCCTTTCTCAATCTTCCGGGCCAATTTGCCGCCGATTAACATGCGGGAGTTTTTTTTTTTTTTTCACCACCGCGCTTTTCAGATCTCTCGGAGGAGGAGATAGAATCCGCCGGCTTTGACCGGCCTCTCGGAGCCCAATTAATGCAAATTGCGGCCTCGTTAATGCCGACGGCCAAAAAGCCCGGGCCTCTCCCCATGCGCGCACGCACGCACGCGCGCGCGCGGCCGTGCCACGTGCTGCGAGACCCCTAGCCGCCGTGGGGGGGGGGGGTGCCCCCCCTCACCCCCCCCACGCCCGACCTGCGGTGCCTCGCAGATATTCGGCGGGGGAGCAACGGGCTCAGGAAAGTTACGATCGGAATAAGAACGAGTTCACTGGAGGAATCCTATGAGCCGTAAAGCTCTAAATTTTTTCTAGATTTGAAGCTTTCGTGACTGCAAGGATCAATTAATAAAAGTAAAATAAAATAAAAATCACGTTTCGGAGGCAGCACAAGCTTCCGTCTTCAGGTGGAACCGTCACAGCCACGACTGCTGTATCAAGTAAATGAGAGATCATTTAATTGATACAGCTGTCGTAATTTTAATTTTTTACCTACGTGACTATACCGAAAAACCTAACTCAAAATTTTTGTTACGTATGTAATGGCTCCGGACTCAATTTTATTTCACGTAAATGCAGCCGAGGGCCGCGTCGCCATGAGATAATGCCGGCCGTGGAGATCGTGTGACCGAGCGGACAGCGAAGCCGTGAAGGTTGCGATGACGCCCCCCCCCCCCCCCCCCGAGTCTCCCTCTCGACAGCCCCGAACATCCCTCCTTGCCCTGCTTTTATCCTCGTGAATTCTCTGGGAGAATTTTCCCAGCCGTCTCTTTTTGGAATTTCACAACCAAGTTCCTCCAGTCTCGCCGACAGCCTCTCTTCACATCGACACACTTGCTGACAAAAGTCTTTTGCCTACAGATATCCGATCGGCGGGCCACGGGGTCAGAAAATGTACGCTCACAATAAGAAACGTGTGCACTGGAGAAATCCGATGAGCCGTGAAGCTCTTTTTCATATTTTTCCGTTCGGGGGCCACGCGGGGTCAGAAGCAGAGGTCGCAAACGGGTTTTGATTCCGTACTCGTACCCGGCCGCACCAGGGTCGCAAACGGGTACTCGTACACGTACCCACCCACCAACTACCACCCACCCACCACCACCCACCAACATCACTACACACCAACACCACCACCCACCAACATCACCACACACCACCACCACCCACTAACACCACCACCACCCAACACCACCCACCACCATCACCCACCAACCATCACCCCCATCACCCACCCACCAACACCACCACCCACCAACACCACCACCCACCCACTACCACCCATCAACATCACCACACACCAACACCACCAACCACCCACTACCACCCATCACCCACCCACCCACCAACACCAACACTCACCAACACCACCGCCCACCCACTACCACCCACCAACACCACCACCCACCCACCACCACCCACCAACACTACCACCCACCCACTACCACCCACCACCATCACCCACCAACCATCACCCACCCACCACCAACATCACTCCCCACCACCACCACCCACTCACCAACACCACCCACCCACCCACCAACACACCAACACCACCACCGACCAACACCACCACCCACCAATACCACCACCACCCAACACCACCCACCCACCACCCACCCACCACCCACCACCACTACCCACCACCACCCACCCACCAACAACACCACCCACCACCACCCAAACACCCACCACCTACCCACCACCACTACCACCAGCACCACCACCAGCACCACCACCACCCCCACCACCAGCACCACCACCAGCACCACCAGCAGCACCACCACCACCAGCACCACCAGCACCACCAGCAGCACCACTACCAGCACCACCAGCACCACCAGCACCACCAGCACCACCAGCACCACTACCACCACCACCAGCACCACCAGCAACAACATCAGCAAAAATTAAAAACGCCGTCAAGTTCAAAATAACCCCGGCAGAAGTTTGGTGGAGATCGGCCACGCCTCGCAGTAGCGGCGTCGCCACGGGGCGCAGACGATTTGAGCGTTCAAAAAAGAAATAACAGCGACAAGAATGTTTCCATTATATAAATGTCTTTTTTTGAGGTTAGTCCGCAAAGCTTGCAGGTTGAACGGGCAGAGCGGGATTCTCGCGTAGCGGAGTGATTTTTTTTCTTCTTGGTTCTTCTTTCGGTAAAGTCACGTAGAAGGGAAATACTAAAATAATAATAATAAAACGTAATAAAATAATTCTCACGACGTTTCGGCCACAACGCAAGCAGCCGTCCTCAGGTGAAGAACAGGTCTGTCGGGGAGACAGCGTCTGAATGGCATTCACTATACACTATACACATTCACTATACACTATACACATTCACTATATACTATACACATTCACTATACACTATACACATTCACTATACACATTCACTATACACATTCACTATACACTATACACATTCACTATACACTATACACATTCACTATACACTATACACATTCACTATACACTATACACATTCACTATACACTATACACATTCACTATACACTATACACATTCACTATACACTATACACATTCACTATACACTATACACATTCACTATACACTATACACATTCACTATACACTATACACATTCACTATACACTATACTATGCATTCAGACGCTGTCTTTCCAACAGACCTGGTCTTCACCTGAGGACGGCTGCTTGCGTTGTGGCCGAAACGTCGTGAGAATTATTTTATTATGTTTTATTTTTATTATTTTATTACTTCCCTTCTACGTGACTTTACCGAAAGAACCAAGAAGATGAATCCCTGCAGTCACGAAAGCTTTAAATCGAAACTACCCATAGACTCAACACTACCCATAGACTCAACACTGCCCATACACTCAACACTACCCATAGACTCAACACTGCCCATACACTCAACACTACCCATAGACTCAACACTACCCATATACTCAACACTACCCATAGACTCAACACTGCCCATAGACTCAACACTGCCCATACACTCAACACTACCCATAGACTCAACACTGCCCATACACTCAACACTACCCATAGACTCAACACTGCCCATACACTCAACACTACCCATAGACTCAACACTGCCCATAGACTCAACACTGCCCATACACTCAACACTACCCATAGACTCAACACTGCCCATACACTCAACACTACCCATAGACTCAACACTGCCCATACACTCAACACTACCCATAGACTCAACACTGCCCATAGACTCAACACTGCCCATAGACTCAACACTACCCATAGACTCAACACTACCCATAGACTCAACACTGCCCATAGACTCAACACTGCCCATAGACTCAACACTGCCCATAGACTCAACACTACCCATAGACTCAACACTGCCCATAGACTCAACACTGCCCATAGACTCAACACTGCCCATAGACTCAACACTGCACCATAGACTCAACACTGCCCATAGACTCAACATTACCCATAGACTCAATACTACCCATAGACTCAACACTGCCCATAGACTCAACACTGCCCATAGACTCAACACTGCCCATAGACTCAACACTGCACCATAGACTCAACACTGCCCATAGACTCAACACTGCCCATAGACTCAACACTGCACCATAGACTCAACACTGCCCATAGACTCAACACTGCCCATAGACTCAACACTGCCCATAGACTCAACATTACCCATAGACTCAACACTACCCATAGACTCAACACTACCATAGACTCACAACTGCCCATAGACTCAACATGCCCACAGACTCAACACTGCCCATAGACTCAACACCTGCCCATAGACTCAACACTACCCATAGACTCAACACTGTACCATAGACTCAACACTACCCATAGACTCACACTACCCACAGACTCAACACTGCCCATAGACTCAACACTACCATAGACTCAACACTGCCCATAGACTCAACACTGACATAGACTCAACACTACCCATAGACTCAACACTACCATAGACTCAACACGGTACCATAGACTCAAAACTACCCATGACTCAACATGTACCATAGACTCAACACTACCCATAGACTCAACACTACCCACAGACTCAACACTGCCCATAGACTCAACACTACCCATAGACTCAACACTACCCATAGACTCAACACTGTACCATAGACTCAACACTACCCATAGACTCAACCACTACCCCATAGACTCAACACTGTACCATAGATAAACACTCCATAGACAACACTAC
>NC_083837.1:3479748-3543990 GCF_015708825.2 Lethenteron reissneri | reverse complement strand
CTGAAAAGCGCGGTGGTGAAAAAAAAAAAAAAACTCCCGCATGTTAATCGGCGGCAAATTGGCCCGGAAGATTGAGAAAGGACGATTTGCATGCAAAACGGGCGGCGCAAGAGCCGTCCGTTAATTTCCTCCCTCCTCTGTTTTTTCGCGGATTACAACGCCGTACCCCGCCTCCCTTGCTGCTCCTCCCCCTCCGTGCCCCCCGCACCAGAGGTCGCAACCGGGTACCCGATACCCGGCCGGTACCCGTTTGCGACCCTGGTGCGGTCGGGTACGGGTAGGCCGTGAGTCACTGGTGAGTCCCGTTTGTCACTCATTTCGGGTACGGGTAGGCCGTGAGTCACTGGTGAGTCACCGTTTGTCACTCATTTCCCAACGTCTTGTCTCTTCACACAATTCAAGTTCCTAGAATCAACCCACCCGCGCCTGCAACATGGCTTCATCCCAGAGGTCGCAATCGGGTACCCGTACCCTACCCGATACCCGGCCGGGTACGGGTAGCCGGGTATCGGGTAGGGTACGGGTACCCATTTGCGACCCTGGTGCGGCCGGGTACTGGTACGGGTAAGGAATCAAAACCCGTTTGCGACCTCTGTCCTGCACCACAGAGGGCAAAGCAGCCGGCGCGTGAACGAGTAGCTGGCACGTGCTCCTGCTCGCACTCGCGTGTGCGGGAACGAGCGAGCGAGCGAGTTCGTTGCGTCGCTGCAGAAGGCGCGCGGAGAAAACAGGGACCACGACGACGCGGGAGGGATGAGAGGGCGGCGGTTGAAGTGGCGATCGGTGACAGCGGGAATCTCAGGGGGTGCCCTCGTCGGCCGTGGAAGGGTGGGTGGGTTCGGCAGCTGTGGCAAAGCCGCGCTGCGAACCAGAGGTCGCAAACGGGTTTTGATTCCTTACCCGTACCCGGCCGCACCAGGGTCGCAAACGGGTACCCGTACCCGGCCGTACCCGTACCCTACCCGTACCCGGCCGGGTACGGGTAGGGTACGGGTACGAAACCGTTCACTGGTGCAAAAAAAGGTTGGGGACCGCTGGTCTATGTTGTTGAACTTCTTTCGAACTGTACGTAGCCTACCGTGCTTATTGGAGGTCCGGGGGGGGGGGGGGGGGACATCAAGCTAAACACAAACATCAGTTCTAAAGAAATGAGTTTTCAATCTAAGTGAGTCTGTGGGTCTCTGTGTGAGTCTATGGGTCTCACTGTGAGTATATGGGTCTCTATGTGAGTCTATGGGTCTCTGTGTGAGTTTATGGATCTCTATGTGAGTCTATGGGTCTCTATGTGAGTCTATGGGTCTCTGTGGGAGTCTATGGGTCTCTATGTGAGTCTATGGGTCTCTGCGGGAGTCTATGGGTCTCTGTGTGAGTCTATGGGTCTCTGTGTGAGTCTATGGGTCTCTATGTGAGTCTATGGGTCTCTATGTGAGTCTATGGGTCTCTATGTGAGTATATGGGTCTCTATGTGAGTCTATGGGTCTCTATGTGAGTCTATGGGTCTCTATGTGAGTCTATGGGTGTCTGTGTGAGTCTATGGGTCTCTGCGGGAGTCTATGGGCCTCTGCGGGAGTCTATGGGTCTCTCTGTGAGTCTATGGGTCTCTATGTGAGTCTATGAGTCTCTATGTGAGTCTATGGGTCTCTGCGGAAGTCTATGGGTCTCTATGTGAGTCTATGGGTCTCTGCGGGAGTCTATGGGTCTCTATGCGAGTCTATGGGTCTCTGTGTGAGTCCATGGGTCTCTGTGAGTCTATGAGTCTCTATGTGAGTCTATGGGTCTTTATGTGAGTCTATGGGTCTCTATGTGAGTATATGGGTCTCTATGTGAGTCTATGGGTCTCTATGTGAGTCAATGGGTCTCTATGTGAGTCTATGGGTCTCTGCGGGAGTCTATGGGTCTCTATGTGAGTCTATGGGTCTCTGCGGGAGTCTATGGGTCTCTATGCGAGTCTATGGGTCTCTGTGTGAGTCCATGGGTCTCTGTGTGAGTCTATGGGTCTCTCTGTGAGTCTATGGGTCTCTATGTGAGTCTATGAGTCTCTATGTGAGTCTATGGGTCTCTGCGGGAGTCTATGGGTCTCTATGTGAGTCTATGGGTCTCTGCGGGAGTCTATGGGTCTCTATGCGAGTCTACGGGTCTCTGTGTGAGTCCATGGGTCTCTGTGTGAGTCTATGGGTCTCTCTGTGAGTCTATGAGTCTCTATGTGAGTCTATGGGTCTCTATGTGAGTTTATGGGTCTCTATGTGAGTCTATGGGTCTCTGCGGGAGTCTATGGGTCTCTGCGTGGGTCTATGGGTCTCTGCGTGAGTCTATGGGTCTCTGCGTGAGTCTATGGGTCTCTATGTGAGTCTATGGGTCTCTATGTGAGTCTATGGGTCTCTATGTGAGTCTATGGGTGTCTATGTGAGTCTATGGGTCTCTATGTGAGTCTATGGGTCTCTATGTGAGTCTATGGGTCTCTGCGGGAGTCTATGGGTGTCTATGTGAGTCTATGGGTCTCTATATGAGTCTATGGGTGTCTGTGTGAGTCTATGGGTGTCTATGTGAGTCTATGGGTCTCTGTGTAAGTCTATGGGTCTCTATTGAGTCTATGGGTCTCTACGTGAGTCTATGGGTCTCTACGTGAGTCTATGGGTCTCTATGTGATTCTATGGGTCTCTATGTAAGTCGATGGGTCTCTGCGGGAGTCTACGGGTCTCGATGTGAGTCTACGGGTGTCTATGTGAGTCTATGGGTCTCTATGTGAGTCTATGGGTCTCTATGTGAGTCTATGGGTCTCTGCGGGAGTCTATGGGTCTCTGCGGGAGTCTATGGGTGTCTATGTGAGTCTATGGGTTTCTATGTGAGTCTATGGGTGTCTATGTGAGTCTATGGGTCTCTATGTGAGTCTACGGGTCTCGATGTGAGTCTATGGGTCTCTGCGGGAGTCTATGGGTCTCTGCGTGGGTCTATGGGTCTCTGCGTGAGTCTATGGGTCTCTGTGTGAGTCTATGGGTCTCTATGTGAGTCTATGGGTCTCTATGTGAGTCTATGGGTCTCTATGTGAGTCTATGGGTGTCTATGTGAGTCTATGGGTCTCTATGTGAGTCTATGGGTCTCTATGTGAGTCTATGGGTCTCTGCGGGAGTCTATGGGTGTCTATGTGAGTCTATGGGTCTCTATGTGAGTCTATGGGTGTCTGTGTGAGTCTATGGGTGTCTATGTGAGTCTATGGGTCTCTGTGTAAGTCTATGGGTCTCTATGTGAGTCTATGGGTCTCTACGTGAGTCTATGGGTCTCTATGTGAGTCTATGGGTCTCTATGTAAGTCGATGGGTCTCTGCGGGAGTCTATGGGTCTCTGTGTGAGTCTACGGGTCTCGATGTGAGTCTACGGGTGTCTATGTGAGTCTATGGGTCTCTATGTGAGTCTATGGGTCTCTGCGGGAGTCTATGGGTCTCTGTGTGAGTCTACGGGTCTCGATGTGAGTCTACGGGTGTCTATGTGAGTCTATGGGTCCCTATGTAAGTCGATGGGTCTCTGCGGGAGTCTATGGGTCTCTGTGTGAGTCTACGGGTCTCGATGTGAGTCTACGGGTGTCTATGTGAGTCTATGGGTCTCTATGTGAGTCTATGGGTCTCTGCGGGAGTCTATGGGTCTCTGTGTGAGTCTACGGGTCTCGATGTGAGTCTACGGGTGTCTATGTGAGTCTATGGGTCTCTATGTAAGTCGATGGGTCTCTGCGGGAGTCTATGGGTCTCTGTGTGAGTCTACGGGTCTCGATATGAGTCTACGGGTGTCTATGTGAGTCTATGGGTCTCTATGTGAGTCTATGGGTCTCTGCGGGAGTCTATGGGTCTCTGTGTGAGTCTACGGGTCTCGATGTGAGTCTACGGGTGTCTATGTGAGTCTATGGGTCTCTATGTGAGTCTATGGGTCTCTGCGGGAGTCTATGGGTCTCTGCGGGAGTCTATGTATGTTGTTGAACTTCTTTCGCACCGTACGTAACCTACCGTGCTAATCAAAGGTCCGGGGGGAGGGGACATCAAGCTAAACACAAACATCAGTTCTAAAAAAACTACTTTGTCGATCTAGATTTGAAAGTGCACAGTTCCTGCGACTGCCCAATATCGGGAATGCAAGAGCGTTCCAGACGGCCGCAGAAGCGCGTCTGAAAGCTCCGCGCGATGACCACCGCCTTCGTTCGATCATCATCACCGTCCATCCGGGGTTCAGTCAAATTATTATTATTCTTAGGGTTTTTCGGTAAAGTCACGTAGGTAAAACATAAAAATTAATAAAAAAAAAATCACGACGTTTCTGAGGCAACACAAGCTTCCGTCTTCAGGTGGAACCGTCACAGCACGATTGCTGTATCAAGTGAGAGAAATTCCAAGAGCTACTACCCCGTATATATACTACGGTTCCACCTGAAGACGGAAGCTTGTGTTGCCTCCGAAACGTCGTGATTTTTATTTTATTTTTATTTTACTTTTATTAATTTAAATTTTTTACCTACGTGACTTTACCGAGAAAACCTAAGAATATGAATCCTTGCAGTCACGAAAGCTTCAAATCTAGAATTCAGTAAAATTGCTCGGTCACGGAAATCTGAAATGTCTTGTCACTGGCTCGGGACCGCCAATGGAGTGAGCGCCGAACCAAGATTCGATCGAGCCACAAGACTTATCGGCACGAAACAATGTGAAGGCCTTAATCAATTGAAATCGATTCTTTGTGCTCACCGTACTCGCAATGAATCACGTGCGCGGGAATCTATTATTTGCAATTTACGCTAATTGCACGCACGTGTGATTCAACACCAAGGCCAGGTTTGAAGCTTTCGTGACTGCAAGGATTCATATTCTTAAGTTTTTTCGGTAAAGTCACGTAGGTAAAAAATTAAAAATTAATAAAAGTAAAATAAAAATTAAATAAAAATCACGACGTTTTGGAGGCAACACAGGCTTCCGTCTTCAGGTGGAACCGTCACGCCACGATTGCTGTATTTTTATTTTACTTTTATTAATTTTAATTTTTTAACTACGTGACTTTACCAAAAAAACCTAGGAGTATGAATCCTTGCAGTCACGAAAGCTTCAAATCTAGAGTGAACACCCTCTACGGGGAGGAATTCCACCTATCTGTGAGAGTTTTTAACAGACAACGAGACAAGAAGTCACAGCTTCTCGAGACGCTGGCCTTCCTCAAGAGATGCCGAGATAACAAGATCATACCCATCGCTTTCAATAAATACTGTGTTCTTGGAATTTCTCTCACTTGATACAGCTATCGTGAGCTGTGACGGTTCCACCTGAAGACGGAAGCTTGTGTTGCCTCCGAAACGTCGTGATTTTTATTTTATTTTTATTTTACTTTTATTAATTAAAATGTTTTACCTACCTGACTTTACCGAAGAAAAAACCTAAGAATACCAAGGCCAGGGCTGAGATATCCCTGACCCCAAGCTTGGATGATCATGACGAAGAATCGAACCGAGAAAAACTGACACCCATTCCCGGAGTGGTTGCCGCTACAAGAACACAGGCCTAAGCATCGTACAAATCTAAGTTGTCTTGTGGTTGTTGTCGGTTGTTTGACTTGCATCCCACTGGGATTTTTGCACACAGCGTTGGTGTACGGTGATTTTTTTCTGAAATATTTTGCTGTCTTTTCTTGGATTTTATGCTTGCACTTAGTCACATATTCACTTTAAGATGTTTTTTGTTCATTTTGTATGCTCCAAGCATGGTGCTGTTTCATTCAGACGCTGTCGCCTCGACAGACCTGGTTTTCACCTGAGGACGGCTGCTTGCGTTGTGTTGTGGCCGAAACGTCGTGAGAATTATTTTATTACTTCCCTTCTACGTGACTTTACCGAAAGAACCAAGAAGATTTTTTGTTCATGTTTTTGTTTTTTGTTTGTTGCGGTTGCACCCGATTCAAGAGCCGAATGGCTCACAGGGCTACACCTAATACATGAACTTGAACTTGTAACTGTGTCACCCAGTGCTGGATTAAGCTAGTAAGCTAGTGCCCGCACTAGCTTAACCTGGCCTGTAGCGTCTGTTATGAAGGGGCACTCAATTACAAAAAAAACGTAAATATTAAAACACTAATTTTCTACTTGCACAGAAAAGTATTTTTTTGTGTCGTTAAACCCACCACCATCCGATACGGACGACTGGTAAGATCGTGGCCAATTCGTTACTAGTGCAGCACTAGCATATAGTGTAGTGTGTAGTGTAGTGTATAGTGTATAGTAGTGTATAGTGTAGTGTATAGTGTAGTGTGTAGTGTATAGTGTAGTGTAGTGTGTAGTGTATAGTGTAGTGTATAGTGTAATGTATAGTAGTGTATAGTGTAGTAGTGTATAGTGTAGTGTATAGTGTAGTGTGTAGTAGTGTATAGTGTAGTGTATAGTGTAGTGTATAGTGTAGTGTATAGTGTAGTGTATAGTGTAATGTATAGTAGAGTATAGTGTAGTGTGTAGTAGTGTAGTGTGTAGTGTATAGTAGTGTATAGTAGTGTATAGTGTAGTGTATAGTGTAGTGTATAGTAGTGTATAGTGTAGTGTGTAGTGTATAGTGTAGTGTATAGTATAGTGTATAATGTAGTGTATAGTGTAGTGTATAGTAGTGTATAGTGTAGTGTCTAGTAGTGTATAGTGTATAGTATAGTGTATAGTGTAGTGTATAGTAGTGTATAGTGTAGTGTATAGTGTAGTGTATAGTGTAGTATATAGTAGTGTATAGTGTAGTGTATAGTGTAGTGTATAGTACACCATACCGGTGTGTTGGAGAGCCAAACCACAACATTTACAATCTGAGTAACGACGTTTCGCCAGTAATTACAACCAGCTTCATCAGGCGACGGCCAGATTTTAAATAATCAGGCGTCAGTTTTGGCGTCAAACCCGCGACCACCTGCATACCAAGCGATGCAGTTAACATCTCGCCTCCAAGGCTCCCCCATATTAGTCTCATTAGCAAGTGACCCGAAAGAGAGAGAGAGAGAAACAGCGAGAGATTCATACAGAGAGAGAGAGAGAGACACGGGGAGAGGCGCGAGAGATTAATGTAACATCAATCTGAGTTCAATCGGTATGGGGGATTAGTATTAACACCCCGTCCCACCCTCTCCCCACCCGAACCGCGTGGGTTTTCTTTGGCTACCGCGCGATTTCCTCGCACACGAACACAACACTCACGAGCGGAGTTGCCCAAACATTCTAACATAGGGCTGCAGAGCTCGGGCAATCATTGGCACCGCTTCCGGCTGCCTGCCCCCGGCTTTTCGGTGACGGCACTCGCTCGCTTGGTGTGTCGCATATGTCCGCGTGAAAACGCACACGGTGAAAGATTACGAATGCGACACCTTTTCCCCGATCGAAGTGAATCGAACAGAACCCACGCTGAGGGTGAATCGCGTTAAAGGCAAGCGTTATGGCTTCATGGGGGACCAGGCCCTAGAGTGACATTGCGAGGCTAGGACTGGGCTGGTTCCCATGGGGCATGGAGACACAGACCAGGGCCTAGAGTGACATTGCTAGGCCAGAACTGAGCTGGTTTCCATGGGGCATAGAGACACAAACCAGGGCCTAGAGTGACATTGCTAGGCTAGAGCTGGGCTGGTTCCCATGGGGCATGGAGACACAGACCAGGGTCTAGAGTGACATTGCTAGGCCAGAACTGGGCTGGTTTCCATGGGGCATGGAGACACAAACCAGGGCCTAGAGTGACATTGCTAGGCTAGAGCTGGGCTGGTTCCCATGGGGCATGGAGACACAGACCAGGGTCTAGAGTGACATTGCTAGGCCAGAACTGGGCTGGTTTCCATGGGGCATGGAGGCACAGACCAGGGTCTAGAGTGACATTGCTAGGCCAGAACTGGGCTGGTTTCCATGGGGCATGGAGACACAGACCAGGGTCTAGAGTGACATTGCTGGGCCAGGACTGGGCTGGTTCCCATGGGGCATGGAGACACAGACCAGGGTCTAGAGTGACATTGCTAGGCCAGAACTGGGCTGGTTCCCATGGGGCATGGGAACACAGACCAGGGCCTAGAGTGACATTGCTGGGCCAGAACTGGACTGGTTCCCATGGGGCATTGAGACACAGACCAGGGCCTAGAGTGACATTGCTAGGCTAGAGCTGAGCTGGTTTCCATGGGGCATGGAGACACAGACCAGGGCCTAGAGTGACATTGCTAGGCTAGAGCTGAGCTGGTTTCCATGGGGCATTGAGACACAGACCAGGGCCTAGAGTGACATTGCTAGGCTAGAACTGGACTGGTTTCCATGGGGCATGGAGACAGAGACCAGGGCCTAGAGTGACATTGCTAGGCTAGAGCTGAGCTGGTTTCCATGGGGCATGGAGACACAGACCAGGGCCTAGAGTGACATTGCTAGGCTAGATCTGGGCTGGTTCCCATGGGGCATGGAGACACAGACCAGGGTCTAGAGTGACATTGCTGGGCCAGGACTGGGCTGGTTCCCATGGGGCATGGAGACCCAGACCAGGGCCTAGAGTGACATTGCTGGGCCAGGACTGGGCTGGTTTCCATGGGGCATGGAGACACAGACCAGGGCCTAGAGTGACATTGCTGGGCCAGAACTGGGCTGTTCCTACAGGGCATGGGGGGGCCTGGATTGCTATTGCTAGGCCAAAACTGGGCCATTTCTTGGGCTGGCAGAGCCACGGATTCCAAGTGGCTGTCTCAGGCAGCACCGAGATGTTTCATCTTGCCACGGGCCACCCCCCCCACCCCCCCCCCGACTCTCTAGCACTAACAACTTCAACTTTTACCGGGTAGAACAAAAAGAAAAAGCGACTAGAGTTCAGTAGAGTTTAGCTTCTGCTGCCGCCTTGATCCCCCCACCCCCACCAGCTCCTGCCGCTCGTCCTCGCACGCAGCGAGCGGCACCGGCGCTGTTTCTTTCGAGTTGCTGGCCGCAGATTATCCCCGCAAAAAAATTTAACCCGTAAAAACAAAGTTTTTCACTATAAATCCTTTATATGAGTGGCGGCTAGAGTCCTCTCGTCCTCTGGCTTGAGATGGCTGCCACCTATGGGTCAGATGATTGTCTGCCACCATTAAGCAATTGGTAATTAAATATAATTTATTTTTTCAAAAAAGTGTAAAAAAATTGTCACGCACAACGAGTATGTGTGCAAAATGTCAGCTCGATTGGATCACGGGAAGTGGGGTAAAAAACCACCGAAAGATTTGCACGGTCGTAAGCGCGCAAGCAAGCAAGCAAGTGAACTTAATATAAAGGATTTAAAAAGCACTGCCATTAGGGAGCATCCCCCTCCTGCACCCACTCATTGTGCAGCAACTATATTACGGCACGAACGGGTCGTGGTCTCGCTCGCTCGCACGCTTACTCGCCACAAACTTTTTAAATTGTACAAAGGCAAAGACACCCCCCCCCCTCCCCATCGCCTGTAACAGACTGTTGGGGCAAGTGCTGTTAGCGAGCGACGCCTGTGAAGGCCGGCACGGCGCACGGAGGGGGAGCGCGGCCAGCACCACGCCCGGCCGCCGTTGTCTCCCCAGTGGCGACGTTTACTACACACGGCGGCAGCTACTCGTTTGAGGACCGGTTCGGATAATCGTCACCAGGTGCCAGAGTTCACAATCGGGTATCCGATACCCGTACCCTACCCGATACTCGGCTACCCGTACCCGGCTGGGTACGGGTAGCCGTTTGCGACCCTGGTGCGGCCGGGTATGGGTACGGGTAGGCCGTGAGTCACTGGTGAGTCACCGTTTGTCACTCATTTCCCAACGTCTTGTCTCTTCTCACAATTCAAGTTCCTAGAATCAACCCACCCGCGCCTGCAACATGGCTTAATCCCAGAGGTCGCAATCAGGTACCCGATACCCGTACCCTACCCGTACCCGGCCGGGTACGGGTAGGGTACGGGTACGGCCGGGTACGGGTACCCGTTTGCGACCCTGGTGCGGCCGGGTACGGGTAAGGAATCAAAACCCGTTTGCGACCTCTGCCGGGTGCTTGGTGGTGGCCGTGAGCGGGAATCGAACTCCCGTCGCCGGATTCGTTGAGCAGTGCTACAATTGCGACACCACCGGTTTCACACACACACACACAGGGGGGTCCCCTTTAGCCTTACAAACTGCCAGTACAAGGGCTATACACGGGAATGATGGCTGGGGCGCTTCTGAAAAATAACGAATAGCTCAGTGAGGCCTTAGTTGGTGATACATAAAATAACCCACGCCGTTTAGTGTTTTAGTTGATTTAATTTCAGCGATTTTCTCACCTACCCCTTACACTTTGCACTCATATCGTTTTTTTTAGTTTTCGTATCCTTTACTGTTGCACCGACCCCCCCCCCCCCCCCCCCCGTATTCTTTGTACGGGGAAATTGATTTTTCAGGTCCTGATACGGCGGCGTGGAAGCCGCGTCAACGCGGGCACAACAAATAATCGCGCGGCCAAATTAAGCGATTCGTGTTTTGTTTAACCCTTCATCATGTGCATTTGCAGCATTTAGTGTGTGAATCCACACATCCAAAGGGCAGCTGCAGCGTCAGCGTCAGCATGCAAGGTCACAGACAGTAGCATGATGAGTAGAATCATTGAGGCCAACTATCAACATTGATACGTTTAAAAAAACTGGTTTTGTTTAATAACATTATTTTTGTCTATTTTTTTGTGTTTCTCTCTCGTGATGGGACTCTGTAGGATGAACGTTGAGATTTATGAGGGACACGGGGTGACCAGTAAGGTCTGAATTGGTCTGCAATAAGGTGGAGCAACTGATAACGGGTTGAAAGGTTTGTAGTGGTGAGTGTAGTGGTGAGTGTACTAGTGGTGAGTGTAGTAGTGGTGAGTGTACTAGTGGTGAGTGTAGTGGTGGTGAGTGTAGTGGTGAGTGTACTGGTGGTGAGTGTAGTGGTGGTGAGTGTAGTGGTGAGTGTAGTGGTGAGTGTACTAGTGGTGAGTGTAGTAGTGGTGAGTGTACTAGTGGTGAGTGTAGTGGTGGTGAGTGTAGTGGTGAGTGTACTGGTGGTGAGTGTAGTGGTGGTGAGTGTAGTGGTGAGTGTAGTGGTGAGTGTACTAGTGGTGAGTGTAGTAGTGGTGAGTGTACTAGTGGTGAGTGTAGTGGTGGTGAGTGTAGTGGTGAGTGTACTGGTGGTGAGTGTAGTGGTGAGTGTACTAGGGTGAGTGTACTAGTGGTGAGTGTGCTAGTGGTGAGTGTAGTGGTGAGTGTAGTGGTGAGTGTAGTGGTGAGTGTAGTGGTGTTGTGTAGTGGTGAGTGTAGTGGTGAGTGTAGTGGTGTTGTGTAGTGGTGAGTGTAGTGGTGAGTGTACTAGTGAGTGTAGTGGTGAGTGTATTAGTGGTGAGTGTACTAGTGGTGAGTGTAGTGGTGAGTGTACTAGTGGTGAGTGTATTAGTGGTGAGTGTACTAGTGGTGAGTGTACTAGTGGTGAGTGTAGTGGTGAGTGTACTAGTGGTGAGTGTACTAGTGGTGAGTGTAGTGGTGAGTGTAGTGGTGAGTGTACTAGTGGTGAGTGTAGTGGTGAGTGTAGTGGTGAGTGTACTAGTGGTGAGTGTACTAGTGGTGAGTGTAGTGGTGAGTGTAGTGGTGAGTGTACTAGTGGTGAGTGTAGTGGTAAGTGTAGTGGTGAGTGTATTGGTGAGTGTATTGGTGAGTGTACTAGTGGTGAGTGTGGTGGTGAGTGTAGTGGTGAGTGTACTAGTGGTGAGTGTAGTGGTGAGTGTACTAGTGGTGAGTGTAGTGGTGAGTGTACTAGTGGTGAGTGTATTGGTGAGTGTATTGGTGAGTGTACTAGTGGTAAGTGTAGTGGTGAGTGTAGTGGTGAGTGTAGTGGTGAGTGTAGTGATGAGTGTACTAGTGATGAGTGTAGTGGTGAGTGTACTAGTGGTGAGTGTAGTGGTGAGTGTAGTGGTGAGTGTAGTGGTGAGTGTACTAGTGGTGAGTGTAGTGGTGAGTGTACTAGTGGTGAGTGTAGTGGTGAGTGTAGTGGTGAGTGTAGTGGTGAGTGTCTCTGTGTTTGTATTTCTCCCTCGTGATGGGACTGCAGGATAAACGTTGAGCTGTATAAGGGACACACGGCGTGACCAATTGCTCTTTAATAAGGCAGGTCGGGCAACTGATAAGGGGGTTGACAGCTACGAAATACAAATTCCAATCACTAACAAAGGCCTCCGTGAATTTACCTACGTAAATACTGGGACAAAAAAACGTGGGACAGGCAGATTAAGTGGTGGCTTTGTGGCGTAATTACCAAAAGTAAACGCACTCAAGCAAACAGAACGCCTGCCACTCCTCAATGATATCATTCACTATGGGAACCTCATTTGCCAGTAAAAATATGATAATTGGTATTTTACCCATCTATCTGGCAACAAAACTGGCAAATGAGGTTCCCATAGTGTAGATGCTTGCCCCGAGCTCTCATAGTCTGATGGTGCATTGTCTTTGAGTTGTGCGCCTTTTGGCGTCATCTGGTCCAACACCATGTGAGACTAGGCTCTAAGGAAAGCTGTCTCGGGTGTGGACCAATCAACTTCAAGGACAGTGCATACAATATCAGAGTTGTGTTTTTTGTTTGCATTACGACTGCAGGTATTGTGGTCTATGCAAACGTGACTCCTTGTAAAAAAGGTGTCAGTTTTGTTGCCAGATAGAAGGGTAAAAAAACAATTATCGATGATATCTTTCACAAAGTCCTCTGCTGCTTCAACTGCTTTTGCCCAGTTAGCGCTACGCTGCGCTACGAACCTGGCGACCCGGGTTCGATTCCCGCTCACGGCCAACACGATTATCTGAACCGGTTCTGGGCCTCCCCTAGGTCGACTCAGCCTCGAGTGAGTACCTGGCGCGGTGTGTAAACATCGCCCCTGGGGAGACAAAAGCGGCCGGGCGTGGTGCTGGCCACCCACCCCCTCGTGTGCTGTGCCGGCCTTCATAGGTGCTCGCTAACAGCACTTGCCCCTACAGTCTGTTACAGGCTACACGGGGGATCTTTGTCTTTGCCTGCGTTGCAGATGAAAATCCAAATCACCGAAAGTTGAAACTGCAACGGCGAGTATGTTTTATGTGATGGTGATGATGATGACGATAATCACGATGTTTAACTTATTCATCAAGGCGAGACACGCTGAGTCATGTGACTCTTTTTCAGGAGGATGCCTGCTGCTGCTACTACGCTTGGCTTTTCGTTCGCAAGATGTTTTCAGGCAATTAACGATGACGATGACGAGTGGTTCTAGATTTGAAGCTTTCGTGACTGCAAGGATTCATCCTCTTAGGTTTTTTTCGGTAAAGTAACGTAGGTAAAAAATAATAAAATAAAAATAATGGAAATTATAGAAATACAATTAAAAATCACGACGTTTCGGAGGCAACACAAGTCTCCGTCATCAGGTGGGACCGTCACAGCTAGATTCACTTGATACAGTAAGTCTAGCTGTTAGCGAGCACCTATGAAGGCTGGCACGGTACACGAGGGGGTGGTATTTATAAGCTACTCACACATGACCCAGCCAACGCAGCCTTGCCTGCCGGAGGAGCTCACCGATGGGACTTTGCCCAGATCTTTCAAGGATTTGTGAGCTCCTCACACAATCCTACCTGGTTAAACCCAGGATTGATCGTAGGCAGGCCAGCCTAAATGTTTCTAACCGGGCGAAGATGCTCCATTAGGGGGGTCCACGTTTCGCAAGCGTAGAGAAGGGAGGGAATGACCGTGGCCGAGAAGACCTGAAGCTTCGTGCGGAGCGACAGACCAGGTAGCTTCCACACAGCGTTACGCAACCGATGAAAAGATATTGCCGCTCGACTGATTCGGGTGTTGTTGTGGTGGTGGTGGTTGTTGTTGTTGTGGTGGCGGTTGTTGTTGTGGTGGCGGTTGTTGTTGTGGTGGCGGTTGTTGTTGTGGAGGTTGTTGTTGTTGTGGCTGTTGTTGTTGTGGCTGTTGTTGTTGTTGTGGCGGTTGTTGGTGTGGTGGTGGTTGTTGTTGTGGTGGTGGCGGTTGTTGTTGGTGTTGTGGTGGTGGCGGTTGTTGTTGTTGTTGTGGTGGTGGCGGTTGTTGTTGGTGTTGTGGTGGTGGCGGTTGTTGTTGTTGTTGTGGTGGCGGTTGTTGTTGTGGTGGTGGCGGTTGTTGTTGTTGTGGTAATGGCGGTTGTTGTTGGTGTTGTGGTGGTGGCGGTTGTTGATGTTGTTGTGGTGGCGGTTGTTGTTGTGGCGGTTGTTGTTGTTGCTGTGGTGGTGGCGGTTGTTGTTGTTGCTGTGGCGGTTGTTGTTGTTGTTGATGTGGTGGCGGTTGTTGTTGTTGTTGTGGTGGCGGTTGTTGTTGTGGTTGTGGCGGTTGTTCGCGGGGTTTACTCTCCGACACGCCACCGGCGATGCTGAACTGGTAGCCAAGCGGCGCATTTCGTCGACGCGACAAACCAAACCACGCTCTCCGCTTCTTTCGGCAAAGTCACGGAGACAGAAAATCAATTGATCACCGCGTTCCGATCGCGACACAAAAGCTTCGTGCTGCCATCGAAACGTCGTGATCCATTAATCTATTAACTTTCCACTCACGTGACTTGAGGGAAACCAACGAGCGTGGTTTCATGCGGTCACGAAAAGCTTCACATCAAAATTGCGACGGACACTCACACCTTCTAGATTTGAAGCTTTCGTGACTGCAAGGATTCATATTGTTAGGTTTTGTTCGGTAAAGTCACGTAGGTAAAAAAATTAAAATTAATAAAAGTAAAATAAAAATAAAATAAAAATAACGACGTATCGGGGGCAACACAAGCTTCCGTATTCTTAGTTTTTTTCGGTGAAGTCACGTAGGTAAAAAAATTAAAATTAATAAAAGTAAAATAAAATAAGTGTTTACACTATGAGACCTCCTTTATCAGTGACAAAATATAGTAGTAGGTTTTTACCCTTTAAACATGATGCCTTGTATAAAGGTGTCAGTTTTGTACCAGTTTAAAAGGGTAAAAACCTACTACTACTAAAATAAGCGTGCTTCAGCCGCACCGAACCTCACAAAAATAATATCCAGGGCCTACCTTGGCTCCTCACACCCTCAACCAGTATATATACAAATACTGTGTTCTTGGAATTCCTCTCACTTGATACAGCTGTTGTGGCTGTGACGGTTCCACCTGAAGACGGAAGCTTGTGTTGCCTCCGAAACGTCGTGATTTTTATTTTATTTTTATTTTATTGATTTTAAATTTTTACCTACGTGACTTTACCGAAAAAACCTAAGAATACGGAAGCTTGTGCTGCCTCCGAAACGTCGTGATTTTTATTTTATTTTTATTTTATTGATTTTAAATTTTTACCTACGTGACTTTACCGAAAAAACCTAAGAATACGGAAGCTTGTGTTGCCTCCGAAACGTCGTGATTTTTATTTTATTTTTATTTTATTGATTTTAAATTTTTACCTACGTGACTTTACCGAAAAAACCTAAGAATACGGAAGCTTGTATTACCTCCGAAACGTCGTGATTTTTATTTTATTTTATTAATTAAATTTTTTACCTACGTCACTTTACCGAAAAAACCTAAGAACATGGACCCTCACACCATTCTCCGGATGGTGGCGGGTTTAACGACGCAACATTCACACACTACGAGCACTCACGCGTCTAACCCGTTCAATCAGTCAACGTTGTCATCCCTGTCGCCCCCCTCCGTATGTTAGCGTCTCATTAACAACGTGGTCGCTGTCTTTACAAGTTGCCCGCGAAATGTCACACTACTCCGCGGAGTTCCCCCGTGCCTGGTTATAATTGGTCGGGGAAAATATTTCCGGCACTTCCACCCCCCTTGCCTATACATCCGAGGTCAGAGTGATGACGTTGAACTTCTTTTGCACCGTACTTAGCCCCAACTGTGCCGATTGGAGGTGCGGGGGCAGTCTGTGGTGTCTCTGTGTGAGTATGTGGGTCTCTGTGCGAGTCTGTGGGTCTCTATGTGAGTCTGTGGGTCTCTGTGTGAGTCTACGGGTCTCTGCGTGAGTCTGTGAGTCTGTGTGAGTCTATGGGTCGCTGTGTGAGTCTATGGGTCTCTGTGTGAGTCTGTGGGTCTCTGTGTGAGTCTGTGGGTCTCTGTGTGAGTCTGTGGGTCTCTCTGTCAGTCTGTGTGAGTCTGTGGGTCTCTGTGCGAGTCTGTGGGTCTCTGTGCGAGTCTGTGGGTCTCTGTGTGCGTCTATGGGTCTCTATGTGAGTCTATGGGTCTCTGTGTGAGTCTACGGGTCTCTGTGTGAGTCTGTGGGTCTCTGTGTGAGTCTATGGGTCTCCGTGTGAGTCTATGGGTCTCCGTGTGCGTCTATGGGTCTCTGTGTGAGTCTGTGGGTCTCTGTGTGAGTCTATGGGTCTCTGTGTGAGTCTGTGGGTCTCTGTGTGAGACTGTGGGTCTCTGTGTGAGTGTGTGGGTCTCTGTGTGAGTATGTGGGTCTCTGTGTGAGTCTATGGTTCTCTGTGTGAGTCTGTGGGTCTCTGTGTGAGTCTGTGGGTCTCTATGTGAGTCTATGGGTCTTTGTGTGAGTCTATGGGTCTCTGTGTGAGTGTGTGGGTCTCTGTGTGAGTGTGTGGGTCTCTGTATGAGTCTATGGGTCTTTATGTGAGTCTATGGGTCTTTGTGTGAGTCTATGGGTCTTTGTGTGAGTCTATGGTTCTCTGTGTGAGTATGTGGGTCTCTGTGTGAGTCTATGGGTCTCTATGTGAGTCTACGGGTCTCTGTGTGAGTCTGTGGGTCTCTGTGTGAGTCTATGGGTCTCTGTGTGAGTCTATGGGTCTCTGTGTGAGTCTATGGGTCTCTGTGTGAGTCTATGGGTCTCTGTGTGAGTCTGTGGGTCTCTGTGTGAGTCCATGGGTCTCTGTGTGAGTCTGTGGGTCTCTGTGTGAGACTGTGGGTCTCTGTGTGAGTGTGTGGGTCTCTGTGTGAGTATGTGGGTCTCTGTGTGAGTCTATGGGTCTCTGTGTGAGTCTACGGGTCTCTGTGTGAGTCTGTGGGTCTCTGTATGAGTCTATGGGTCTCTGTGTGAGTCTGTGGGTCTCTGTGTGAGTCTATGGGTCTCCGTGTGAGTCTATGGGTCTCCGTGTGAGTCTATGGGTCTCCGTGTGAGTCTATGGTTCTCTGTGTGAGTCTGTGGGTCTCTGTGTGAGTCTGTGGGTCTCTGTGTGAGTATGTGGGTCTCTGTGTGAGTCTATGGTTCTCTGTGTGAGTCTGTGGGTCTCTGTGTGAGTATGTGGGTCTCTGTGTGAGTCTATGGTTCTCTGTGTGAGTCTGTGGGTCTCTGTGTGAGTCTGTGGGTCTCTGTGTGAGTATGTGGGTCTCTGTGTGAGTCTATGGGTCTCTGTGTGAGTGTGTGGGTCTCTGTGTGAGTGTGTGGGTCTCTGTATGAGTCTATGGGTCTCTATGTGAGTCTATGGGTCTTTGTGTGAGTCTATGGGTCTTTGTGTGAGTCTATGGTTCTCTGTGTGAGTATGTGGGTCTCTGTGTGAGTCTATGGGTCTCTATGTGAGTCTATGGGTCTTTGTGTGAGTCTATGGGTCTCTGTGTGAGTGTGTGGGTCTCTGTGTGAGTCTATGGGTCTCTATGTGAGTCTATGGGTCTTTGTGTGAGTCTATGGGTCTCTGTGTGAGTATGTGGGTCTCTGTGTGAGTCTATGGGTCTCTGTGTGAGTGTGTGGGTCTCTGTGTGAGTGTGTGGGTCTCTGTATGAGTCTATGGGTCTCTATGTGAGTCTATGGGTCTTTGTGTGAGTCTATGGGTCTTTGTGTGAGTCTATGGTTCTCTGTGTGAGTATGTGGGTCTCTGTGTGAGTCTATGGGTCTCTATGTGAGTCTATGGGTCTTTGTGTGAGTCTATGGGTCTCTGTGTGAGTGTGTGGGTCTCTGTGTGAGTCTATGGGTCTCTATGTGAGTCTATGGGTCTTTGTGTGAGTCTATGGGTCTCTGTGTGAGTATGTGGGTCTCTGTGTGAGTCTATGGGTCTCTGTGTGAGTGTGTGGGTCTCTGTGTGAGTGTGTGGGTCTCTGTATGAGTCTATGGGTCTCTATGTGAGTCTATGGGTCTTTGTGTGAGTCTATGGGTCTTTGTGTGAGTCTATGGGTTTCTGTGTGAGTGTGTGGGTCTCTGTGTGAGTGGCCGAAACGTCGTGAGAATTATTTAATTATGTTTTATTTTTATTATTTTATTACTTCCCTTCTACGTGACTTTACCGAAAGAACCAAGAAGATGAATCCCTGCAGTCACGAAAGAAGCTTTAAATCGGCACTAACCTTGTTGTCCTCCCAGTAGAGTGCCAGGCACGGGTCCCCCGTCCTCAGTGAGCCGCCACTCCTCCCGTGGGGTCCTTCCGACGGCTCGATCGGCACGCCGGGAGCTGCCGCGCCTGCTCACCCGGTGAGGGGGAGGGTGGGGGGGGCGGGTGGGGTGAGGAACACGCGGTGAGGCGAGGTGGCTGACGGTGGGACGAACGGTAGCCGGCGGGTGAAGGGAGCTCGCTGGTCGCGTCAAGGAGCGTAAATCGTCGTCTTTATAAAGCATCATCACGCTATTCCTGTTCATCTTGATAATTGTTTTTTACCCTTCTATCTGGCAACAAAACTGACACCTTTTTACAAGGAGTCATGTTTGCATTGACCACAATACCTGCAGTCATAATGCAAACAAAAAACACAACTCTGATAATGTATGCACTGTCCTTGAAGTTGATTGGTCCACACCCGAGACAGCTTTCCTTAGAGCCGAAGGTGTCAGTTTTGTTGCCAGATAGAAGGGTAAAAAAACAATTATCATATATTTTTTACTGGCAAATGAGGTTGCAATGGTGTAAATGCTTACCCCGAGCTCTCGTACTCTGATGGTGCATTGTCTTTGAGTTGTGCGCCTTTTGGCGTCATCTGGTCCAACACCATGTGAGACTAGGCTCTAAGGAAAGCTGTCTCGGGTGTGGACCAATCAACTTCAAGGACAGTGCATACATCATCAGAGTTGTGTTTTTGTCGTGTTTTCAGTTTCCTGCGCCTTGGCAGCGCACCTCTGGTGAGCGCGGCCGGCTACGTAGGGTGCAAAAGAAGTTCATCATGCGTACCGTGCAACAATGACACAAACGTCAGAGGTCGCAACCGGGTACCCGATACCCGTACCCTACCCGATACCCGGCTACCCGTACCCGGCCAGGTACGGGTAGCCGTTTGCGACCCTGGTGCGGCCGGGTACGGGTACGGGTAGGCCGTGAGTCACTGGCGAGTCACCGTTTGTCACTCATTTCCCAACGTCTTGTCTCTTCTCACAATTCAAGTTCCTAGAATCAACCCACCCGCGCCTGCAACATGGCTTCATCCCAGAGGTCGCAACCGGGTACCCGATACCCGTACCCTACCCGATACCCGGCTACCCGTACCCAGACGGGTACGGGTAGCCGTTTGCGACCCTGGTGCGGCCGGGTACGGGTAGGCCGTGAGTCACTGGCGAGTCACCGTTTGTCACTCATTTCCCAACGTCTTGTCTCTTCTCACAATTCAAGTTCCTAGAATCAACTCACCCGCGCCTGCAACATGGCTTCATCCCAGAGGTCGCAATCGGGTACCCGATACCCGTAGCCTACCCGATACCCGGCTACCCGTACCCAGACGGGTACGGGTACGGGTACCCGTTTGCGACCCTGGTGCGGCCGGGTACGGGTATGGGTAAGGAATCAAAACCCGTTTGCGACCTCTGACATGCGTACAAACACGTGTGCAAACACGTGTGCACAACAGACATACAGGTACGGCAAACATACGCACGCAGAGGGGAGAGAGAGAGGGGGTGGACGGGGGGGGAGGATGGACACTCTCCACTGGAGAAGCGAACGTGAATCAAATCTGAAACTTTGTTCACAGCGGAGGAATCCGATGAGCCGTGAGGGCTCTTCCGTTCCCACACGGTGAGGGGGTGAGGAGCACGCGGTGAGGTGGACAGAGGTGAGAGAGAAGGGGGTGGACATGGTGGAGGAGGCTTTCGCCCCGACAGACGCTGGTGCCACTGACAGAGGCCTTGCGGTGAGCGCCGCTTACAGAGACTTGCGAGGAAAACGCCACTCTCCCTCCCTCCCTCCCTCTTTTTTTTACGATCAGTGGAAACAAGAAGATGCTCGGTGTAGTCGGCACTTTGCTTCGTTCATCTTTTCGTATTTTTTTACTTTACTCTCTCGCTCGCTCTCTCGCTCGCTCTCTCGCTCTCTCGCTCGCTCTCTCGCTCGCTCTCTCGCTCGCTCTCTCGCTCGCTCTCTCGCTCGCTCTCTCGCTCGCTCTCTCGGTCGCTCTCTCGGTCTCTCGCTCACTCTCTCGCTCACTCTCTCGCTCACTCTCTCTCAGTCGCTCTCTCGCTCACTCTCTCGATCGCTCTCTCGCTCGCTCTCTCGCTCGCTCTCTCGCTCGCTCTCTCGCTCGCTCTCTCGCTCGCTCTCTCGCTCGCTCTCTCGGTCGCTCTCTCGCTCACTCTCTCGGTCACTCTCTCGCTCGCTCTCTCGCTCACTCTCTAGCTCACTTTCTCGCTCACTTTCTCGCTCACTCTCTCGCTCGCTCTCTCGCTCACTTTCTCGCTCACTTTCTCGCTCACTTTCTCGCTTACTTTCTCGCTTACTTTCTCGCTCACTTTCTCGCTCACTCTCTCGCTCACTCTCTCGCTCACTCTCTCGCTCACTCTCTAGCTCACTTTCTCGCTCACTTTCTCGCTCACTCTCTCGCTCGCTCTCTCGCTCACTCTCTCGCTCACTCTCTCGCTCACTCTCTCGCTCACTCTCTCGCTCGCTCTCTCGCTCACTCTCGTTCTGCACGCAGCCCTTCTCGCAGTCCGACGGCCTCCGACGGGTAGCTCGTATCAGCATGCAGAGCTCCCCGTCATCCGCTCACGCTCACCCGCCACTCACAATAAACACCGTGCGTTTGTTTCAGCCTCTGACGCTGTCGCGTTTACAACGACGCGCGCATTTAGAGCGGCAAGCGCGGGAGAAGCATCGGCGCGGTGGGACAGAAAGTCTCCACGTCGCTCCGATGCGCGCGCATCTCTTCGCCGTGAAACATCACCGCAAACAAACGCCTGCTGATAACCGTTGCGTTAAGTTGCCTTCGTTTGGGCCGACGGAGCGAGCAAACGCACGGTGGGATGGCGGTGCCGATTGGTTGCTGGCGGTGGTGATGATGGTGCTGATGATGACGCTGATGATGACGCTGATGATGACGCTGATGATGACGCTGATGATGATGCTGACGCTGATGGTGCTTATGATGGTTCTAGATTTGATGGTGCTGATGACACTGATGATGATGACACTGATGATGATGACACTGATGATGATGACACTGATTGTGCTGATGATGACACTGATGATGATGATGATGACGCTGATGATGATGATGACACTGATGATGATGATGACACTGATGATGATGATGACACTGATGATGATGATGACACTGATGATGATGATGACGCTGATGATGACGCTGATGATGACGCTGATAATGATGATGACGCTGATAACGATGATGACGCTGATGATGACACTGATGATGACACTGATGATGATGATGACGCTGATGATGACGCTGATGATGACGCTGATAATGATGATGACGCTGATAACGATGATGACGCTGATGATGACACTGATGATGACACTGATGATGATGATGACACTGATGATGACACTGATGATGACACTGATGATGACACTGATGATGATGACACTGATGATGACACTGATGATGACACTGATGATGATGACGCTGCTAACGACAACGAGTGACAAGTCAACCCAGGACTTGATTCGAACCTCACGGCGTCGAGCGCAGCGCCCCGAGTCACCCGAGCTACATCCCGGCGCTCGGAATGATGAACGCATTAATGTATTTATATTGCAATGTTCAAATATCAAGGTGGGGGGGGGGGGTGAAGGGGGGGTGGGGGGACAATCCCCTCCCCCCTCCCCCCCACCCCCCGCTCTTCGCCTGATGACCGCCCAGACTAAAACGTCTTGGATTTATCTCCCTTCAAAGTCGCCTACGGTGTCATTGACGAGAGACACGCAGGGGGGGGGGCAAGAAGGACGGGGGGGAGGGGCAAGGGGGGGGGTGGGGGGGTATTGGGGGGGTATTGGGGGGCAAGGGGGGGGGGGTGGGGGGGGTATTGGGGGCAAGGGGGGGGAGGTGCGGCGCTTATTAAAGTCGAGAAGTCACGCGGAGCAAAGGCGGCAATTAAAGGGCGCGTTGGCAGGCGGCAGACCTCTCCCCACCTTCCCCAAGGCACCTGGGGGGGTGGTGGTGGTGGTGGGTGGTGGGTGGGTGGTGGTGGTGGGGTGGTGGGTGGGTGGTGGGGGGAGTGGTGGTGGTAGTGGGGTGGTGGGGTGGTGGGGGGGGGTGTGGTGGGGGGTGGTGGGTGGGGGGTGGATGGTGAGTGGGTGGTGGTGGGGGGGGGTGGTGGGTGGGGTGGTGGGGTGGTGAGTGGGTGGTGGGGGGGTGGTGGGGGGTGGGTGGGGGGGTGGTGGGGGGGTGGGTGGTGGGGGGGTGGGTGGTGGTGGGGTGGTGGTGGGGGTGGTGGGGGGGTGGTGGTGGGGGGGTGGTGGTGGGGGGGGGTGGGGGGGGTGGGTGGTGAGTGGGTGGTGGTGGGGTGGTGGGGGGGGTAGGTGGTGAGTGGGGTGGTGGTGGGGGGGGTGGGTGGTGGTTGGGGGTGTTGGGGGGGGTGGTGGGGGGTGGTGGGGGGGTAGGTGGTGAGTGGGTGGTGGTTGGGGGGTGTTGGGGGGGGTGGTGGGGGGGGGGATTGGTGATGGGTGGGGGGGTGGTGGTGGGGGGCTGAGCGGACGCAGGTCCATATCACCGGTGCACGCTCTCGGCAAGGGAGGCGAAACGACTCTGATAACCATCATCAGAGTTGTTTCTTTTTGTTTGCATTTTGACTGCTTGTGTTGTGGTTATTGCAAACATGATGCCTTGTATAAAGGTGGCAGTTTTGTACCAGTTTAAAGGGTAAAAACCTACTACTATATTTTTTAGTTTTGTCACAGTTGGTGAACCGCGATTTAAAAACAGAGCCGAGATGCGTTTTCTTTTTAAATCCTTTATATTAAGTTTGCTTGCTTGCTTGCTTACGACCGTGCAAATCTTTCGGTCGTTTTTTAACCCACTTCCCGTGAAATTTTTTTCCCAAAATTTTACACTGTTTAGGGAAATGTTTTTAAATATTTAATTCCCAATTGCTTAATGGTGGCAGACAATCATCTGACCCATAGGTGGCAGCCATCTCAAGCCAGAGGACGAGAGGACTCTAGCCGCCACGCATATAAAGGATTTCGAGTGAAAAACTTTGTTTTTACGAGTTAATTTTTTTTGTTTTGTTTCAAACCGAGGAACGGAAACCGCCGAATCATATTTCGGTTACCGTTTTTCACACCCAACTCACACAGCGTTGGTGTACGGTGATTTTTTTTCCCGCAATATTTTGCTGTCCTTTCTTGGATTTTCTGTTTGCACTCAGTCACATATTCACTTGAAGATGTTTTTTGTTCATGTTTTTGTTTTTTTGCTTGTTGCGGTTGCACCCGATTCAAGAGCCGAATGGCTCACAGGGCTATACCTAATACATGAACTTTGAACTTTGAACTTTATGGAGAGATCTGGGACCCGGTTCAGGGAATCGCTCGCCACTGATGGCAGCCGTGGCTGCCTGGTCGAGCTCAGGTGGTTGGATTCGCATGGGAATGTGCTAATCGTTGCGCCACCACTCCTCACACAAAAAAGACAAAAATCCCCCGTGTAGCCTTAACAGACTGTTGGGGCAAGTGCTGTCAGCTAGCTGATCCTACGAAGGCCGGCACGTCACACGAGGGGGTGGGTGGCCAGCACCACGCCCGGCCGCCTTTGTCTCCCTAGTGACGATGTTTACTTCACACGGCACCAGCTACTCATTTGAGGCTGAGTCGACCTAGGGGAGGCGCAGTACCGGTTTAGATAATCGTCACCGGTGTTGGCCGTGAGCGGGAATCGAACCCGGGTCACCGGGTTCATAGCGCAGCGTGGCGCTAACCGCTACACTACCGCCACACTGGGTACTCATTTGAGGCCGAGTCGACCTAGGGGAGGCCCAGGACCGCCCAAGCACCACTTCGCGCCAAACCCGCGACCCTCACCGGCGTGCAAGTGCTGCCCCTGTGGACGAGGACCCGGCGGGGGCTTGATGGGTCCTGTGCGCCTGGCCCTGGCGGGCGTCGGTTCCACCGTGGGGGGCCCTGGCGTTGCCGTGGGGGGCCCTGGAGTTGCCGTGGGGGGCCCTGGAGTTACCGTGGGGGGCCCCGGGGTTGCCGTGGGGGGCCCTGGGGTTGCCGGGGGGGGCCGGGCGACGCCGACGCCGCCGCCGCGTCCCGCCGCTCCGTTGTGCCAGAGGGCGGGAAAGTCGTCGCTCGGCCCCACGGAGGGTCCCTGGGGTCACGCGGGGGTCACGCGGGGGTCACGCGGGGTCATTCAGGGTCACGCGGGGGGGGGGGGTCATGCGGGGTCACGGGTATCACCGCACGCGTTGCTGCATCACCGCTCCGCACGCTACCCGGCCACACACGTACACACACACGCTTACACGCTCACACGCTCACATGCTTATATACGCTCACACACGCGCTCACATGCTCACATGCTCACACACACACGCTCACACACGCTCAGACACACTCACACACACACTCACACACGCACACGCTCACACACACGCTCACACACGCTCACACACACGCACACACGCTCACACACACACGCTCACACGGTCACACACACATGCTCACACGGTCACACACACGCTCACACACACACACACACGCACGCACACACACACGCTCACACACACACACGCTCACACACGGTCACACACACACACGCTCACACACGCTCACACACACACACACGCTCACACACACTCACACACACACGCTCACACACACGCTCTCACACTCACACACACACGCTCACACACACACGCTCACACACACTCACACACACACGCTCACACACACGCTCTCACACTCACACACACACACGCTCACACACGCTCACACACACTCACACACACACGCTCACACGCACGCTCCCACGCTCACACACACACGCTCACACACACACGCTCACACACACTCACACACACACGCTCACACGCTCACACACTCACACACACACGCTCACACTCACACACACACTCACACACTCACACACACACACACACGCTCACACACACACTCACACACACGCTCACACACACGCTCACACACACGCTCTCACACACTCACACACACACGCTCACACGCTCACTCACACACACACGCTCACACATACACACACACGCTCACACACTCACACACACGCTCTCACACACACACGCACGCACGCTCCCACGCTCACACGCACGGAGGTCACCTTGACGCTCCTGTGGCCTCTGTCCAACTGGGCCCCACTCCAGCCGGACCGCTCCTCCTCCCCACCCCCCCACAGCGGCCGCCTCGCACTCGGCCTGCCGCAGGGAGAAGCGTCGCCACGTTACAGGAGACAAAATACACTCCACACACCCCAACGCACACCCCAACCCACACCCCAACACACACCCCAACACACACCCACACCCCAACCCACACCCACACCCCACACCCCAACCCACACCCCAACCCACACCCCAACCCACACCCCAACCCACACTCCACCCACACCCCACACCCCAACCCACACCCCAACCCACTCCCCAACCCACACCCCAACCCACACCCCAACCCACTCCCCAACCCACTCCCCAACCCACACCCCAACCCACACCCCAACCCACACCCCAACCCCCTCCCCAACCACACCCCAACCCACACAACCCCAACCCACACCCCAACCCACACCCCAACACACACCCCAACCCCACACCCAACCCACACCCCAACCACACCCCCAACCAACACCCCAACCCACTCCCCAACCCACACCCCAACCCACACCCCAACCCACACCCCAACCCACTCCCCAACCCACACCCACACCCCAACCCACACCCCAACCAACACCCGAACCCACAACCCCAACCCACAACCCAACACCCCAACCCACACCCCAACCCACACCCCACCCACACCCCAACCCACACCCCAACACACACCCCAACCCACACCCCAACCCACACCCCAACCCACACCCTAACCCACACCCCAACCCACTCCCCACACCCCAACCCACACCCCAACCCACACCCCACACCACACCCACACCCAACCCACACCCCAACCCACACCCCAACCCACAACCCAACCCACACCCCAACCCACACCCCAACACACCCCAACCCACACCCCACCCACACCCAACCCACACCCCAACCCACCCACCCACCACCCAACTCCCCAACCCACACCCCAACTCACACCCCAACCCACACCCCAACCCACACCCCAACCCACACCCACAAACCACACCCCAACCCACACCCCAACCCACTCCCCACACCCCAACCCACACCCCAACCCACACCCCAACACTCACAACCCCAACCCACACAACCCCAACCCACACCCCAACCCACAACCCAACCCACACCCCAACCCACACCCCAACACACACCCCAACCCACACCCCAACCCACACCCCAACCCACCCCCCAACCCCCCCCAACCCACACCCAACCCACACCCCAACCCACACCCCAACCCACACCCCAACCCACACCCACAACCCACACCCCAACCCACATCCCAACCCACACCCCAACCCACACCCCAACCCACACCCCACACCCCAACCCACTCCCCAACCCACACCCCAACCCACACCCCACACCCCAACCCACACCCCAACCCACACCCGCCCGCGATGGACTTGCAACGGACCGTTGGGGCAAGCGCTGCAATTCCCCGCCGGCGATGTTTTTGCCGCACCCCAGAGGTCGCAACTGGGTACCCGATACCCGTACCCTTCCCGATACCCGGCTACCCGTACCCGGGTACCCGTTTGCGACCCTGGTGCGGCCGGGTACGGGTAGGCCGTGAGTCACTGGTGAGTGACCGTTTCATCTTCTTGGTTCTTTCGGTAAAGTCACGTGGAAGGGAAGTAATAAAAAAATTAAAATAAAACATAATAAAATAATTCTCACGACGTTTCGGCCACAACGCAAGCAGCCGTCCTCAGGTGAAAACCAGGTCTGGTTTTGCGTTGTGGCCGAAACGTCGTGAGAATTATTTTATTAAATCGAAAGAGTCACCGTTTGTCACTCATTTCCCAACGTCTTGTCTCTTCTCACAATTCAAGTTCCTAGAATCAACCCACCCGCGCCTGCAACATGGCTTCATCCCAGAGGTTGCAATAGGGTACCCGATACCCGTACCCTACCCGTACCCGGGTACGGGTAGGGTACGGCCGGGTACGGGTACGGGTACCCGTTTACGACCCTGGTGCGGCCGGGTACGGGTACGGGTAAGGAATCAAAACCCGTTTGCGACCTCTGGCGCACCGCACCGGGTGCGGATTTGAGGCCGAGTCGACCTAGGGGACCGGTTGGGATGATTCGTCGCCGGCGTCGGCCGTGAGCGGGGAGTCGAACTCGGGTGGCCGGGGTTCGCGGCAGCACCATCGCGACAAATGCACGCGTGTTTGCGGCTGGAGCTTTTTTCGCGCAAAAGCTCTTCAGAGAGACAGAAAATTCAGACGCGAAACTAAATTAAATGAACGTCCTCAACGGGTTCGGCTGCTTTGGTCCGCGGCTGTGGGACGTGAAATCAGAAATAAAATAAATAACTTTTATTAATTTTTATTTTTTACCTACGTGACTTTACCGAAAAAACCCAAGAATATGAAGACTTGCAATAACGAAAGCTTCAAATTCTAGAAGTGAAATAAAAAATCGGTGCGATATCTGGGCTCTACGTTCAGTGGCGAAAATAAAAAGGGTTTTAGTGTTTTAAAAAAAAAAATCTCATTTGTGTGCGAAGCGCCCGTGCATGTTAAGTGTGCATATGTCAGTGGGCGCGCGGGAGTGCGTGAGTGGTGTGTGTGTCTGTGTGTGTGTGTGCGTGTCTGTGTGTGTGTCTGTGTGTGTCGGTGCACGCGCGTGTGTGCACTGGGGAATGCGTGAGTGGTGTGTGTGTCTGTCTGTGTGTCTGTGTGTGTGTGTGCTCGCGGGAGTGCGTGAGTGGTGTGTGTGTCTGTGTGTGTCTGTGTGTGTGTCTGTGTGTGTCTGTGTGTGTGTCTGTGTGTGTGCGGTAGTGTAGCGGTTAGCGCGCTGCGCTATGAACCCGGCGACACGGGTTCGATTCCCGCTCACGGCCAACACCAGTGACGATTATCTGAACCGGTCCCGGGCCTCCCCTAGGTCGACTCAGCCTCAAATGAGTACCTGGTGCGGTGTGTAAACATTGCCACTAGGGAGACAAAGGCGGCCGGGCGTGGTGTTGGCCACCCACCCCCTCGTGTACCGTTCCGGCCTTCATAGGTGCTCGCTAACAGCACTTGCCCCAACAGTCTATTAAAGGCTATACGGGGGACATTTGTGTCTGTGTGTGTGTCAGTGTGCGCGTGTGTGCTCGCGGGAGTGCGTGAGTGGTGTGTGTTTGTGTGTGTCTGTGTGTGTGTCTGTGTGTCCGTGTGTGTGTGTGTCTGTGTGTGTGTCTGTGTGTGTGTGTGTCTGTGTGTGTGTGTGCTCGCGGGAGTGCGTGAATGGTGTGTGTGTCTGTGTGTGTGTGCGCGGGAGTGCGTGAGTGGTGTGTGTGTCTGTGTGTGTGTGTCTGTGTGTCTGTGTGTGTCGCTGCGCTACAAACCTGGCCACCCGAGTTCGATTCCCGCTCACGGCCAACACCGGTGACGATCATTCAAACCTGTCCTGAGCCTCCCCTAGGTCGACTCAGCCTTAAATGAGTACCCGGTATGATGTATGAACATCGCCACTGGTGAGACAAAGGCGGTCGGGCGTGGTGCTGGCCACTCACCCCCTCGTGTACCGTATCCGGCCTTCATAGGTAAGCTACCTGCTAAGAGCACTTGCCCCTACAGTCTGTTTTGGCTAAATGGGGGATCTTTGTCTTCATTGTTGTTACGCAGGGGAGCAGCGGTGAGATGTTATCTCTCTCGCCTGGTCTACAGGAGGTCGTGGGTTCAATCTCGACCCTGACAATGCCTGTTGTATATTTGGAGTTTGCGTGTCTCTCTCTCATCATCACGGTGGCACGGAGATGTTAACTACCTCGCCTGGTATGCAGGAGGTCGTGGGTTCGATCCCGACCCTTGACGCCTGCTGTATATTTGGAGTTTGCGTGTCTCTCTCTCTCTCATCATCATCACGGTGGCACGGAGATGTTAACTACCTCGCCTGGTATACAGGAGGTCGTGGGTTTGGCCCGGACACTGACGTCTGCTGTACATTTGGAGCCTGCGTGTCTCTCTCTCTCTCTGTCTGTCTCCGTGGTCGCGGGGATTTTCCCTCCGCATTTAGAATCGACGTGACGCGTCGTCCAAATCAACGTGCGAGTGTTCAGTTATTAATGTCGGCACGATGAAGATGTGGCGCGTGGTGCGTGGTACGTGTCATGTATCACGTGGTACATGGTACGTATCACGTGGTACGCATCACGTGGTACGTGGTACATTGTACATGGTACGTATCACGTGGTACGTATCACGTGGTACGTATCACGTGGTACGTGGTACATTGTACGTGGTACGTATCACGTGGTACGTATCACGTGGTACGTATCACGTGGTACGTATCACATGGTACGTATCACGTGGTACGTATCACGTGGTACGTGGTACATTGTACGTGGTACGTATCACGTGGTACGTATCACGTGGTAAATGGTACGTATCACGTGGTACGTGGTACATGGTACGTATCACGTGGTACGCTGGACGTGGTACGTATCACGTGGTACGTATCACGTGGTACGTGGTACATTGTACGTGGTACGTATCACGTGGTACGTATCACGTGGTACATGGTACGTATCACGTGGTACGTGGTACATTGTACGTGGTACGTATCACGTGGTACGTATCACGTGGTACATGGTACGTATCACGTGGTATGCTGGACGTGGTACGTGACACGTGATACGTATCATGTGGTACGTATCACGTGGTACGTATCACGTGGTACGTATCACGTGGTAAATGGTACGTATCACGTGGTACGTGGTACATGGTACGTATCACGTGGTACGCTGGACGTGGTACGTATCACGTGGTACGTATCACGTGGTACGTGGTACATTGTACGTGGTACGTATCACGTGGTACGTATCACGTGGTACATGGTACGTATCACGTGGTACGTGGTACATTGTACGTGGTACGTATCACGTGGTACGTATCACGTGGTACATGGTACGTATCACGTGGTATGCTGGACGTGGTACGTGACACGTGATACGTATCATGTGGTACGTATCACGTGGTACGTATCACGTGGTAAATGGTACGTATCACGTGGTACGTGGTACATGGTACGTATCACGTGGTACGCTGGACGTGGTACGTATCACGTGGTACGTATCACGTGGTACGTGGTACATTGTACGTGGTACGTATCACGTGGTACGTATCACGTGGTACATGGTACGTATCACGTGGTACGTGGTACATTGTACGTGGTACGTATCACGTGGTACGTATCACGTGGTACATGGTACGTATCACGTGGTATGCTGGACGTGGTACGTGACACGTGATACGTATCATGTGGTACGTATCACGTGGTACGTATCACGTGGTACATGGTACGTATCACGTGGTACGTATCACGTGGTACGTATCACGTGGTACGTACCTCCTGTCGCCGTCGCCGTCGTCACCGTCGTCGCCCCCGCGATGAGTCCGCCTCCTCCGGGGGCTCTGCCCTCGCTCCTCCTCCGCGCTGCCGGGACGTCCGCGGTGCCACTGCTGATGCTGCTGCTGATGCTGCTGATGCTGCTGCTGCTGATGCTGCTGCTGCTGCTGCTGCTGCGGCTGGTGCAGCTGCATCCCCCGCCCCTCGCCCACCCAGTGCCGGCCTTCCGCGGGCGGCCGCCTCTCCCGCTGGAAGCGCGGCGGCAAGTCGTGACCGGCGGGACGCGTCTCTCCGCCACGGCCGGTGCCGCCGCCGCCGCCGAACCGGCGCTCGCCGGCGCCGTGGTGCTCCGGAGGGAAGTGGAAGACGCCGGGAACGCCGCGGCGCCTCGGCTGTGAGTCCGGCTCGCGCGGCAAGCTCCCGGAGTCCGAGACTGCGGGCGGTCGGGGGGAGGAGACGAGAGAGAGAACGTTACGGACGGGCACGGCACCGGGGCCGAAGCCTACTCACCCCCCCCAGTGGAGTGCCACCGATAGCGGTAAAGCACCGATGAAGGCCGGCACTGTGGCACACACCGGGAGGGGGGGAGCACCACGCCCGGGCCGCCGTTTGTCTCCATACCCCCCAGCGCCGACGTTTAGATTTGGCATGAATCACGAAATGTCGTTGAGTCGACTCAGCGAGGGAACCGGTGTTCGGGATGATCGCCATCAGCGGTGCTGCTGGTGGCGGCGGGGAATCGAACTTCCACGCCGGATTCTCACGCCGCGCAAAGACAAAGATCCCCCGTAGGGCCTCGACAGAGCGTCGGGGCAAGGGTTGTCAGCGAGCAGCAGCGGCGGTGGTGGCTACGAAGGCCGGGAACTGTGGCACGCGCTGGCTGGAGGAGTCCCCGCGGAACTCCTCCAGCAGCTGGAATCTCCGCTTGCTGTGGCCGAGGGCCAATGCGGCCGCGCAAAGCACGCGTACGCTGTCGGCTTGTTTACCTTTCGATGTAAAGCTTCTTTCGTGACTGCAGGGATTCATCTTCTTGGTTCTTTCGGTAAAGTCACGTAGAAGGGAAGTAATGAAATAATAAAAATAAAACATAATAAAATTTCGATGTAAAGCTTTCGTGACTGCAGGGATTCATCTTCTTGGTTCTTTCGGTAAAGTCATGTAGAAGGGAAGTAATAAAATAATAAAAATAAAACATAATAAAACTTCGATGTAAAGCTTCTTTCGTGACTGCAGGGATTCATCTTCTTGGTTCTTTCGTCGGTAAACTCACGTAGAAGGGAAATAATAATGCGATTGCGAACTCGGAGGGCCATTACGACACTTCATGTGCCGGGCACATTATGTTATTACGTCCAGCAAAGTGATGGCGGTGACTGATTGAGTGGTTCAGTGGCGGGGGGGAAGGAGGGTGGGAGGGTGGGTGGTTATGACTACCGCCTCTGCGCGCCGAGTCACTGAGATCGTGAATTTTTGTCAACTAAAAGTATCGAAACTTTCTTATTTCATTTCATCGCACCAAGGTGAAAGGCCCCCGAACGGGCTACGTCACGGCTCTTCAGGACATTCACTGCGGCCGAACGCTCTGAACGCGTGACGCCGATTCTGAACGCGAAGGGGAGAACGGGGAGGAAAAATTCACGCGACCGCGGCGATAGAGACACACGCAAACTCCGAATAAACAGCAGCAGGCGTCGGGGTCGGGATCGAACCCACGACCTCCTGTATACCAGGCGAGGTAGTTAACATCTCCTAGCCACCGTCATGATGATTATGATGAGAGAGAGACACGCAGATTCCAGATATACAGCAGGTGTCGTCAGGGTCGGGATCGAACCCACGACCTCCTGCATACCAGACGAGGTAGTTAACATCTCCCAGCCACCGTGATGATGATGAGAGAGAGACACACAAACTCCAACTATACCGAAGGCTGAGGAGCGCAAAATGCAAGAAAGGCAAACCAACCATCCATATCCTCACCAGGCAAGGCGTACCAAGGCATTCACTTATTTTTCAGCCAGCGTGGCGTGGGGTGGGGTGCGTGTGGTGGGGTGGGTGGGGTGGGTGGCTTGGGGTGGGTGGGGTGGCGTGCGTGGGGTGGATGGGAGGACAGACACCAAAGTTGAAATTTGCAATGCTGGAGGGCAATTGCTGATGTCGTCAAGAGGCGGGTGAGAGGGGAGGGAGGGGAGAAAGGGGAGAGGGAGGAGAGGGAGGGAGCGAAAAAGTGTTGAGATGCACGAGAGGATTGCACTGCTGTGTTAAAGAGGGTAGAGAGGGGAGGGATGGAGGGAAGGAGGGAGGGGGCTTTATCCGCTAGTAGATTGCCAACGGTCTGTGAACCATCACTTCGCCTGTTCACGTTTCCGAAGATGTACGCGTACACGATCGGAACTGGGCAGACAAGCTGAAATAAAACCAAAAACTTTACCGGCACCGACGTTCCCACAAAGGCCACGTGCGAGGGTGGGGGGGGGCGGGGGGGGCGGGGGGGCGAGGGGGGCAAGACGGTTTTGCCACCAGCGGTCACGTCGCTTCCCCGCGGTGAGCGACGGGTAAAATCATCGGCGGGCCCGCTTGCACCGCTCCCGAGATTCTATACGGCGAACGGGGGGACGCCCCGCCAAGCCCCGCCGACTTGCAGCCACGTCTCGGAAAAGTGGTGGGGAAAAAACTATTCATTCGCAGCCAATTAACCCCTGCGTCTGTAACGGCGCGCGGGTAGAAAGTACGAGGCTAGAGGTCGAAAACGGGTTTTGATTCCTTACCCGTACCCGGCCGCACCAGGGTCGCAAATGGGTACCCGATACCCGGCCGGGTACCCGTACCCGTACCCTACCCGAATTGAGTGACAAACGGCTACTCACCAGTGACTCACGGTCTACCCGTACCCGTACCCGGCCGGGTACGGGAAGCCGTTCCCTACCCGTACCCTACCCGAAATGAATGACAAACGGTGACTCACCAGTGACTCACGGCCTACCCGTACCCGGCTGGGTACGGGTAGCCGGGTATCGGGTAGGGTACGGGTATCGGGTACCTGGTTGCGACCTCTGGTCCGAGGCGAGAGGGGTGGGAACCGTGTTTTGCCAGAGCGACGAAACGATTCGCACGCCTTCTTGGCACCTTCGCCACCGTTTGCCGAGGAGGGCGGATAATTCGACGGCATCGCAGACGCTGGGGAAAGTGTCGCAGGTCGCGCTCTCGACACAGCGGAGAGAGAAAACGCGAAAAACAAAAAATCGGGTCACGCCAAAATCGGCGGCTTCTCCCAACACAAGATACGGCTGCTCTAGTAAATATGCACGCGCGTGCACACACACACACACAAAGACCTAATTTGCACGATGGCCCAAAGCCAATTTTTCCCCGGGGCAGCATTTCCAATAAAAATGAACAGATTGCTGTTATTTTGTGCCAATTTTTGTCTTTGCTGTTGTTAAAAATAAAACAAAACATTTGAGACTGGAGCGAGTTGGGAAGCTGTCGGGGGTGCTTTGGGCAAGCACCTTGCTGAGTTGGAATCTAGTTTGTGTCCACCTGTGATCAGTATACAGTGAGGGTCTACTATCTTGTCCCTGACACCCTTGGAGAGCTCTTTGGTCTTGGCCATGGTGGAGAGTTTAGAATCTGATTGATTGATTGCTTCTGTGAACAGGTGTCTTTTATACAGGTAACAAGCTGAGATTAGGAGCACTCCCTTTTAAGAGTGTGCTCCTAATCTCAGCTGGTTACCTGTGTAAAAGACACCTGGGAGCCAGAAATTTTTCTGATAGAGAGGGGGTCAAATACTTATTTCCCTCATTAAAATGCAAATCAATGTATAACATTTTTGACGTGCGTTTTTCTGGATTTTGTTGTTGTTGTTGTTATTCTGTCTCTCACTGTTCAAATACACCTACTGTTAAAATTATAGACTGATCATTTCTTTGTCAGTGAGCAAACTTACAAAATCAGCAGGGGATCAAATACTTTTTAAATCCTTTATATTAAGTTCACTTGCTTGCTTGCTTGCGCGCTTACGACCGTGCAAATCTTTCGGTCGTTTTTTAACCCACTTCCCGTGATCCAATCGAGCTGACATTTTGCACACAGACTCGTTGTGCGTGACAATGTATTTTCGTGAAAAAAAATCCAAAATTTTACACTTTTTAGGAAAAAATAAATTATATTTAATTACCAATTGCTTAATGGTGGCAGGCAATCATCTGACCCATTGGTGACAGCTATCTCAAGCCAGAGGACGAGAGGACTCTAGCCGCCACGCATATAAAGGATTTATAGTGAAAAACTTTGTTTTTACGGGTTAATTTTTTTCCCCTCACTGTATATAGAGAACAAATAAACGCAACCCACTGATCGATCGAAAGAACCGGTGTATGATAAAGCGTTTCATGGTCACCTGTCGGAGACTACGTCTCTAGCCTCTACGTGCTGTGAAGGGCCATTGCCTGAAACGTCTAGTTAGTTTTTTTGTTCTTTCATGGCCGCGGAGATGTTGTTGACGAATGTGTGGAGTGTGTTGTGTTGCTGTTGTTGGTCTGTGCTTGTTCACCACTGTCAATGCAGCAGCAGCAGAAGCAGCAGCAGCAGCCATCAGCAGCAGTAGCAGCAGCCATCAGCAGAAGCAGCAGCAGTAGTAGCAGCAGTAGTAGCAGCAAAAGTAGTAGCAGCAGCAGTAGCAGCAGCAGCAGAAGCAGCATCAGCAGTAGCAGCAGCAGAAGCAGCCATCAGCAGTAGCAGCAGCAGCAGCAGCAGAAGCAGCAGCAGAAGCAGCAGAAGCAGCAGCAGTAGCAGCAGAAGCAGCAGCAGCCATCAGCAGCAGCAGCAGAAGCAGCAGCAGTAGCAGCATAAGCAGCAGCAGTAGCAGCAGAAGCAGCAGCAGTAGCAGCAGAAGCAGCAGCAGCAGCAGCAGAAGCAGCAGCAGTAGCAGCATAAGCAGCAGCAGTAGCAGCAGAAGTAGCAGCCAGCAGCCATCAACAGCAGCAGCAGCCAGCAGCAGAAGCAGCAGCAGTAGCAGCAGCAGCAGCAGAAGCAGCAGCAGTAGTAGCAGCAGTAGCAGCAGCAGCAGTAGCAGCAGTAGCAGCAGTAGTAGCAGTAGCAGTAGCAAACAAAAACAAAGTTGAACACGTTTATCGTCCATTGAGGCAGGAGTGGGCACGGGGTCGCGCGCGCGGCGTTCCTTCTCCCGGACAAATTACCACCGAGATAAAAACACGCTTCGGACGTGATACCAGTCGGGCCATGAGTAATCGTGGGAGAAATCCTAAGCCGCACACAATCACCATTGGAACCTCATTTGCCAGTAAAAATATGATAAATGATTTTTTACCCTTCTATCTGGCAACAAAACTGACACCTTTAAACAATGAGTCATGTTTGCATAGACCACAATACCTGCAGTCGTAATGCAAACAAAAAACACAACTCTGATAATATATGCACTGTCCTTGAAGTTGATTGGTCCACACCCGAGACAGCTTTCCTTAGAGCCTAGTCTCACATGGTGTTGAGTGGGTGGGTGAGTGGGTGAGTGAGTGGGTGAGTGAGTGGGTGAGTGAGTGGGTGAGTGAGTGGGTGAGTGAGTGCGTGGGTGAGTGGGTGGGTGAGTGGGTGATGAGTGGGTGAGTGAGTGGGTGAGTGGGTGGGTGTGTGAGTGAGTGGGTGAGTGAGTGGGTGAGTGATTGATTGAGTGGGTGATTGAGTGGATGATTGAGTGGGTGATTGAGTGGGTGAGTGAGCCAAAAGGCGCACAACTCCTTGCAAAAAAAAAAGGTGTCAGTTTTGTTGCCAGATAGAAGGGTAAAAAATCATTTATCAGCACACAATCCTTAAGGGTCTGCCAGTTTCACCCTGCCCTACGCCTCCCCCTCCCCACCCGTTCGTAGAGGCGTGCGCCTACTAAGACTATTTAATTAATCCAAGCGAACAAATCCCGATGAGGACGGCAACGCGATGGTTGGGTTGAGGATAAATTGCCGGGCTGGCTGGCGGGCTGGCGGGCTGGCAGGCTGGCGGGCTGGCTGGCGGGCGGGCTGGCGGGCTGGCGGGCTGGCTGCCGGCGTGGGCGAACGGAGGGGGTGCCGGGAATATGCCCCGGCAAATGTGCGCTGTGCGTATGGTGAACTTATTTGCAAGGTGAATCGGCGTAGGTGGCCAAAACCACGCCCGGCCGCCTTTGTCTCCCCAGTGGCGATGTTCGCGTGTTTACACATCGCCACTAGACCTTGGGGAGGCCCAGGACCGATTCAGATATTCGCCACTGGCGTTGGCTGTGAGTGTGAATCGAACCCGGGTTACCGGGGCCCACACACAGCGCAGCGCGGCTGACACTTGCACCGCCGCTCCCCAACGAAGACAAAGGTCCCCCGTATAACCTCGGCAAGAGCCGTCCGCGATCGACCTATGATGGGCCGGGCACGGCACGGCAGAGGTCGCAAACGGGTTTTGATTCCTTACCTGTACCCGGCCGCACCAGGGTCGCAAATGGCTACCCGTACCCAGCTGGGTACGGGTAGCCGTTCCCTACCCGTACCCGTACCCTACCCGAAATGAGTGACAAACGGTGACTCACCAGTGACTCATGGCCTACCCGTACCCGGCCGCACCAGGGTCGCAAACGGCTACCCGTACCCGTACCCGGCTGGGTACGGGTAGCCGGGTATCGGGTAGGGTACGGGTATCGGGTACCCGGTTCTGACCTCTGCGGCACGGAGTGGAATGGGTGGCTGCCCGCCACACACACACACTCCCACACACACACTCACACACACTCACACACACACTCACACACACTCACACACACTCACAGACACACACACACTCACACACTCACACACTCACACACACACTCACACACTCACACACACACTCACACACACACTCACACACTCACACACACTCACACACTCACACACACTCACACACACTCACACACACTCACACACTCACACACACTCACACACACAGACACACACTCACACACACTCACACACACTCACACACACAGACTCACAGACACACTCACAGACACACACACACAGCCAGGCAGAGTAACACGCAAACCCGCTCTAGGCAAATCCTCATTGCACTTTACCACCCCTCCACCATTGCCATTCCACGCTTTAAGGTGCCACGGGTTTTCCCGCGTTGACCTCGCGTTAGCCGACCTTTGGATGCGACGCTTCTAGACGGCGGCTGTCGCAGGGAGGCTCATCACCGCCGCACTCGCCGCGTTGACCGGGGGCAACCGGGGGACGGAGCGAAAGAGAATTGTTGCTGCAGGTTCATTTCCACCCCATCGCGCCGGTTTAATATTGTTATTTTTTTAAATCTATGGGCAGTGTTAGTCTATGGGTAGTGCTGAGTCTATGGGCAGTGTTAGTCTATGGGCAGTGTTGAGTCTATGGGCAGTGTTAGTCTATGGGCAGTGTTAGTCTATGGGCAGTGTTGAGTCTATGGGCAATGTTAGTCTATGGGCAGTGTTGAGTCTATGGGCAGTGTTGAGTCTATAGGCAGTGTTAGTCTATGGGCAGTGTTAGTCTATGGGCAGTGTTAGTCTATGGACAGTGTTGAGTCTATGGGCAGTGTTAGTCTATGGGCAGTGTTAGTCTATGGGCAGTGTTGAGTCTATGGGCAATGTTGGGTCTATGGGCAGTGTTAGTCTATGGGCAGTGTTGAGTCTATGGGTAGTGTTGAGTCTATGGGCAGTGTTAGTATATGGGCAGTGTTAGTCTATGGGCAGTGTTAGTCTATGGGCAGTGTTAGTCTATGGGCAGTGTTAGTCTAAGGGCAGTGTTAGTCTATGGGCAGTGTTGAGTCTATGGGGAATGTTAGTCTATGGGCAGTGTTGAGTCTATGGGCAGTGTTGAGTCTATAGGCAGTGTTAGTCTATGGGCAGTGTTAGTCAATGGGCAGTGTTGAGTCTATGGGCAATGTTAGTCTAAGGGCAGTGTTGAGTCTATGGGCAGTGTTAGTCTATGGGCAGTGTTAGTCTATGGGCAGTGTTAGTCTATGGGCAGTGTTGAGTCTATGGGCAGTGTTGAGTCTATGGGCAGTGTTAGTCTATGGGCAGTGTTGAGTCTATGGGCAGTGTTAGTCTATGGGCAGTGTTAGTCTATGGGCAGTGTTGAGTCTATGGGCAGTGTTGAGTCTATGGGCAGTGTTAGTCTATGGGCAGTGTTGAGTCTATGGGCAGTGTTAGTCTATGGGCAGTGTTAGTCTATGGGCAGTGTTAGTCTATGGGCAGTGTTAGTCTATGGGCAGTGTTAGTCTATGGGCAGTGTTGAGTCTATGGCAGTGTTAGTCTATGGCAGTGTTAGTCTATGGGCAGTGTTAGTCTATGGGCAGTGTTAGTCTATGGGCAGTGTTAGTCTATGGGCAGTGTTAGTCTATGGGCAGTGTAGCCCAGTGTTAGTCTATGGGTAGTGTTAAGTCTATGGGTAGTGTTGAGTCTATGGGTAGTGTTGAGTCTATGGGCAGTGTTAGTCTATGGGCAGTGTTAGTCTATGGGCAGTGTTGAGTCTATGGGCAGTGTTGAGTCTATGGGCAGTGTTAGTCTATGGGCAGTGTTAGTCTATGGGCAGTGTTGAGTCTATGGGCAGTGTTAGTCTATGGGCAGTGTTAGTCTATGGGCAGTGTTGAGTCTATGGGCAGTGTTGAGTCTATGGGCATGTTAGTCTAGGGCAGGTTAGTCTATGGGCAGTGTTAGTCTATGGGCAGTGTTAGTCTATGGGCAGTGTTAGTCTATGGGCAGTGTTAGTCTATGGGCAGTGTTAGTCTATGGGCAGTGTTAGTCTATGGGTAGTGTTAAGTCTATGGGTAGTGTTGAGTCTATGGGTAGTGTTGAGTCTATGGGCAGTGTTAGTCTATGGGCAGTGTTGAGTCTATGGGCAGTGTTGAGTCTATGGGCAGTGTTGAGTCTATGGGCAGTATGTATGTTTGTTGAACTTCTTTCGCACCGTACGTAGCCAACCGCGGCTAATCGGAGGTGCGATGTGAACACGACAAGGTAAAAACGCAAACAGAAGCCGTTCTAAAGAAATGAGTTCGTCAACGTCGATTTTAAAAAGCCCGTAGCTCCATAACTCGCTGAGCTCTCGTTTGTGACAGCCGGGACGCTTCTGAACAAGAGCGAGCGATGGAGTCTCAGTGGGCTTTAGCTGGTCAAATAAAAAGATAGTTTAAGGTCAAGTCCCTGGTCGCTTAGCCCACCCACCCACCCCACCGCTCCCTCCCTCCCTCCCTCCCCGATCCTCCTTATTTCAGAATGAGAATCTTTAATCGCAGCGGATGAATCCGACGCGCTATGAAGCTTTCGCGGTCACAGATACCACCGCCCTCATCCCCTCCCTGGGCAGCCCCCCCTCCCACCCACGCCCCCCCCCCCACCCCCGTGTGCTCATAACGTTGAGAACGGCTGCAGATCCAGTAAAGTGAATTGCCGATATTGAATGACTTTCACCGGTTTATTGACAATACTTTTTGAGCCACCACCACCACCACCACCATCCCACCGGCCCAAATCGCCCGGCCAACCAGGGAGATAGATTCAGGCTAATGGGACCTGACGGCTAAAACGAAAATGGTCAATGGGGGGGGGGGGGGGGGGGGGGAGGGCAGTGGGTGGGTTCAGGGTCAGATGCAGTGGAGGCCCGGACTGGAACAGCGCAGCGATGAAAAAAATTACAAAATAAAAATTACAAAAATTTAAAACTGTGCGGCTGCAACATCCCCGGGGTTTGACCTCTGACCTTCCGACCAAGACTCACGCTCCACACCCCGAAGAGGAGAACAAAAAAACAACTCCGAAAAAACCACGGCGTTGGTAAGATGCGGACACCCTGTTTCATGGTGCCCAAAGGGAAAACTTGACTTTACCGAAAGACCCAAAGAATATCTAAAAATTTTTATTTTTTATTTTACCAGGGTAGGCCCACTGAGCTACATAGCTTTTCTTTTCAGAAGGGAAATCTGGCCACAAATGATGGCCCAGTGAAGTGGCTTATCATGATCACCGTGTGGAAATGTACAAAAGCACGAATACTCAAAACGCGTGACGTTGATTCTAAATGTGGAGGGTAAAACTGGAGGACCCGGAGAAAAATAAACGCGACCACGGGGAGAGAAAGATACGCAAACTCCAAATACACAGCAGCAGGAGCCAGGATCGGGATCGAACCCACGACCTCCTGCACACCAGGCGAGATAGTTAACATCTCCTAGCCACCGTGATAATGATGATGAGAGAGAGAGACACGCAAACTCCAAATATACAACAAGCGTCAGGGTCAAGATCGAACCCACGACCTCCTGTATACCAGGCGAGGCAGTCAATATCTCATAGCCACAGTGATGATGATTATGATGAGAAAGACACGCAAACTCCAAATATACAGCAGCAGGCGTCAAGGTCAGGATTGAACTCACGACCTCCTGCATACCGGGCGAGGTAGTTAACATCTCATCAACCGTGGCGCACAGGGCAAGCAGTGGCACAAGGGCCGGCGGGCCCAGGTTCGATTCCCGCTCCCGAAGAACACAAAAGTGGTAAATGTTTGAACCCGCACTGCGCCTCCCCTAGGTCGACTCAGCCTTAACCCAGCGCGATGCGTAAACATCGCAACCAGGGTGCCAACTGGCAGTCCCGTAGTGTTCCCGCATGCGGTGTGTGAACGTGAGCACTGGGAAGACAAAGACGGCCGGGCGTGGTGCTGGCCACCAACCCACCCGCCCGTCATTTGCCGTGCCAGCCTTTCGTAGGTGCTCGCTAACAGCACTTGCCCCGGCAGCCCGTGAAAAGGGCTACACGGGGAGCTTTGCTTTGTGTGTACACACACCCGCATAGGTTGGCGCATTAATCATCAGGAACATGCAAGCGTTCCCATTGAAAATGAATTCATCAAATAGCAGCGAGGTACAAGTTTGATGATTCCGTAATTGTATTGCAAAACTTGGTCAAGGCCTCAATATTAGCATTCGCTTGATTAATTGGCTGCACGTTTATGTAGATAGAATAATAATAATAAAAATAAAAGAACACATTGCAACTCAAATATACATTCGCTCACGTCGGAGAGAGAAGGGAGCCGGCTAATTAAAGCGGCGACTCGCTACCCTGAAGATGCCGCATGGAGCTCCCTCCTGGATTGTACCCGTTGCCTCGTCGTGTGTGCGTGCGTGTGTGTGTTCAGTGCGTGTGTTCAGTGCGTGTGTTCAGTGCGTGTGTTCAGTGCGTGTGGTGTGTGTGTTCAGTGCGTGTGTTGTGTGTGTGTGTGTTCAGTGCGTGTGTGCGTGTGTGCGTGCGTGTGTGCGTGTGTGTGTCGTGCGTGTGTGTGTGTTCAGTGCGTGTGTGTGTGTTCCGTGCGTGTGTCGTGTGCGTGTTCAGTGCGTGTGTGTGCCGTGCGTGTGTGTGTGTTCTGTGCGTGTGTGTCGCGTGCGTGTGTGTGTGTTCAGTGCGTGTGTGTCGCGTGCGTGTCGTGTGTGCGCGTGTGTCGTGTGTGTGTGTGTGTCGTGTGTGCGTGTGTGTGTGTTCACCGCGTGTGTGTGTGTGTGTTCAGTGCGTGTGTGTGTGTGTGTGTCGTGCGTTCCATGAGTGTGTCGGGCGTACGTACACCATGCGTGCGTGTGTGCGTAGTGTGTTCAGTGCGTGTGTCGTGTGTGCGTCGTGCGTTCAGTGCGTGTGTTTTTGCGGGCGAGGTCTTACGTATGCCATGTGTATGTTGCATGCTGCGTGTGCATGCGTGTGTTTCGTGTTGCGTGTGCATGCGTTGCGTGTTGTGTGTGCATGCGTGTGCATGCGTGTACGTTGCGTGTTGCGTGTGGGGAGCGGCGGTGCAGTGGTTAGCGCTGCGCTACGAACCCGGCAACCCGAGTTCGAGTCCCACTCACGGCGAACTCCGGTGAGGAATATCTGAATCGGTCCTGGGCCTCCCCGAGGTCGACTCAGCCTCAAATCAATACCAGGTGCGATGTGTAATCATCGCCGTTGGGGAGACAAAGGCGGCCGGGCGTGGTGTTGGCCACCCCACCCCCTCGTGTGCCGTGCCGGCCTTCAAAGCACTTTCCCCAACAGTCTGTTAAGGCTATACGGGGGATCTTTCTCTCTGTACGTATGTCCCGTGCGCGTGTGTGTGTGTTGTGTGTTGTACGTCTGCGTGTTGAAGTTCTTTCGCGCCATACGTGGCTAACCGGAGGTGGCGAAAAACAAGGAATTGCTCTTAAGGTTTTTTCGGTAAAGTCACGTAGGTAAAAAATAAATACAAATAAATAATAAAAAATGCAAATAAATCAATTAAATCGGAGGCAACACAAGCTTCCTTCATCTGGTGTAAAAAGGCACAGCAACATAACTGTATCTTCTTGGTTCTTTCGGTAAAGTCACGTAGAAGGGAAATAAAATAATAAAAATAAAACATAATAAAATACAAATCTCACGACGTTTCGGCCACAACGCAAGCAGCCGTCCTCAGGAAAGACAGCGTCTGAATTCAGACGCTGTCTTTCTGACAGACCTGTTCTTCACCTGAGGACGGCTGCTTGCGTTGTGGCCGAAACGTCGTGAAAATTATTTTATTATGTTTTATTTTTATTATTTCCATTCTACGTGACTTTACCGAAAGAACCAAGAAGATAAATCCCTGCAGTCACGAAAGCTTTAAACCGAAACATAATTGTAGTGGAGCTTCAAATCTAGAAGGAATTGCTCATTCCACGCGTTGCGTCGTGTGCGTGCGTGTGCGTGCGTGTGTGCGTGCGTGTGCGTGCGTGTGTGTGCGTGTGTGTGTGCGTGCGTGTGCGTGTGTGCGTGCGTGTGCGTGCGTGTGTGCGTGCGTGTGCGTGCGTGTGTGCGTGCGTGTGCGTGCGTGTGCGTGCGTGCGTGCGAATGGGGAGCGGTAGTGTAGTGGTTAGCGCGCTTCGCTACGAACCTGGCGACCCGGGTTCGATTCCCGCTCACGGCCAACACCAGTGACGATGATCTAAACCGGTCCTGGGCCTCCCCTAGGTCGACTCAGCCTTAAATGAGTACCTGGCGCGGTGTGTAAACATCGCCACTGGGGAGACAAAGGCGATCGGGCGTGGTGCTGGCCACCCAACTCCTCTTTCGTGTACCGTTCTGGCCTTCATAGGTGCTCGCTAACAGCACTTGCCCCTACAGTCTGTTAAGGCTATACGGGGGATCTTTGTGCGTGCGCGTGCGTTTGCTTTTCCATCGTGGCCACGCTGATGCGTTGCCTTTGCGTTGTTTCACACTCGGTTCGATGGCACCGCGGGTGCGAGGGAAAGATGGAAATCTCTCGGCAAAATCCAACTGCCACACCCATTCATCTTCTTGGTTCTTTCGGTAAAGTCACGTAGAAGGGAAGTAATAAAATAATACAAATAAAACGTAATAAAATTTCGATTTAAAGCTTTCGTGACTGCAGGGATTCATCTTCTTGGTTCTTTCGGTAAAGTCACGTAGAAGGGAAGTAATAAAATAATAAAAATAAAAATAATAAAATAATTATATTTAAAGCTTTCGTGACTGCAGGGATTCATCTTCTTGGTTCTTTCGGTAAAGTCACGTAGAATAAAAATAAAACATCATAAAATAATTCTCACGACGTTTCGGCCACAACGCAAGCAGCCGTCCTCAGGTGAAGAACAGGTCTGTCGGAAAGACAGAGTCATTCAGACGTCTCATTCAGACCCCACCCCACTCCACCACACCCCACAACGCCGGCCTTCACTGCCATCCACAAACGTCACCAGCAGCAGCAGAAGCCACAGATTTCCGTAGCGGGACAGAGTATGTGGCTGGGGGGGGGGGCGTGGTGGGGGGCCGATGTCCTCTCACTGCCAAGCCGGACGTAGACTTCCAGCCCGGCTTCAAAGTCGCGTTTTCGCTGCGGGGTTCTCATCGCAAAGTCTTCAGTTTTTTGTTATTTTTAAATCCTTTATATTAAGTTCACTTGCTTGCTTGCTTAGGACCGTGCAAATCTTTCGGTCGTTTTTTAACCCACTTCCCGTGCTCCAATCGAGCTGATCTTTTCCACACAGACTCGTTGTGCGAAACAATTAATGTTCGTGAAAATGTCAAAATTTTACACTTTTAGGACAAAAATATTATATTTAATTACCAATTGCTTAATGCTGCCATGCAATTATCTGACCCATAGGTGGCAGCCATCTCAAGCCAAAGGACGAGAGGACTCTAGCCGCCACGCATATAAAGGATTTATAGTGAAAAACTTTGTTTTTACGGGTTAATTTTTCCCCTCTCTCACCCTCTTTCTCTAAACTCGTACTTACTTGCAAGCGGGAAGAACCTCGCTCTCGCCTCTCGGAGCTGCACAGACCCCCCCCCCCTCCCTCCCCGCCCCCCGCAGCGCGCTCGCATTCTAAATCGGTTTTTTTTGTTGGTTTTCCTTTTTAAATCCTTTACATTAAGTTCACTTGCTTGCTTGCTTACGACCGTGCAAATCTTTCGGTCGTTTTTGAACCCACTTCCCGTGATCCAATCGAGCTGACATTTTGCACACAGACTCGTTGTGCGTGACAATTAATGTTGGTGAAAAAATGTTTCAAAAATTTTACACTGTTTATGAAAACAAATTAAATATTTAATTACCAATTGCTTAATGGTGGCAGACAATCATCTGACCCATAGGTGGCAGCCATCTCAAGCCAGAGGACGAGAGGACTCTAGCCGCCACGCATATAAAGGATTTATAGTGAAAAACTTTGTTTTTACGGGTTATACTTGTTAAGTCTTGCTTCGTATCAGGGAGGCTGCTTGCTGCTGCTGCTGCTATTGCTGCTGGTAAAGAGAGAGAGAGATAGAGATTCAAATATCTGAGATGAAAGTTGCATTGATATTCCGCTGGCCCACAGAACAGAAGCGGAATGGGGAGAAATCCGATGATCTGTGAAGCTCTTTGGCTACAGATGTTCGTTAGGGGGGGGCACGGGGCTCAGAAAGTTACCACCACCACAACCACCATCACCACAACAACAACAACAACTACAACAACAAAAACGATTGGCGTTGCGAAGTATAGGAGAGATCAGCGAATCGCTCTGCATGAGTGAATTTAAACTAAACTCTTTATTTTTTATTTTACCAGGTAAGGCCCACTGAGTCATTAGCTGTTTGTTTCAGAAGCGAACTGGACTCAAGCGATAGCTCAACGAAGCGTCGTTGCGTACGTTGAACTTCTTTCGCACCGTACGTAGCCAAACGTGCTAATCAGAAGTGCAGTGTTGAGTCTATGGGCAGTGTTGAGTCTATGGGTAGTGTTGAGTCTATGGGTAGTGTTGAGTCTATGGGTAGTGTTGAGTCTATGGGCAGTGTTGAGTCTATGGGCAGTGTTGAGTCTATGGTGCAGTGTTGAGTCTATGGGCAGTGTTGAGTCTATGGGTAGTGTTGAGTCTATGGGCAGTGTTGAGTCTATGGGTAGTGTTGAGTCTAGGGTAGTGTTGAGTCTATGGGCAGTGTTGAGTCTATGGGTAGTGTTGAGTCTATGGCAGTGTTGAGTCTATGGGCAGTGTTAAGTCTATGGGTAGTGTTGAGTCTATGGGCAGTGTTGAGTCTATGGGTAGTGTTGAGTCTATGGGCAGTGTTGAGTCTATGGGTAGTGTTGAGTCTATGGGCAGTGTTGAGTCTATGGGTAGTGTTGAGTCTATGGGTAGTGTTGAGTCTATGGGTAGTGTGAGTCTATGTGCAGTGTGAGTCTATGGGCAGTGTTGAGTCTATGGGCAGTGTTGAGTCTATGTGCAGTGTGAGTCTATGTGCAGTGTGAGTCTATGTGCAGTGTGAGTCTATGTGCAGTGTGAGTCTATGGGCAGTGTTAGTCTATGGGCAGTGTTGAGTCTATGGGTAGTGTTGAGTCTATGTGCAGTGTGAGTCTATGTGCAGTGTGAGTCTGTGGGCAGTGTTGAGTCTATGGGCAGTGTTGAGTCTATGGGTAGTGTTGAGTCTATGGGCAGTGTTGAGTCTATGGGTAGTGTTGAGTCTATGGGTAGTGTGAGTCTATGTGCAGTGTGAGTCTATGGGCAGTGTTGAGTCTATGGGCAGTGTGAGTCTATGGGCAGTGTGAGTCTATGGGCAGTGTAAGTCTATGTGCAGTGTGAGTCTATGTGCAGTGTGAGTCTATGTGCAGTACGTACGTAGCCAACCGTACTGATCGGAGTTCCTTCCAGACTGGAGCAATCACACTTCTTGTTGACGCACCACTCCCCCCCCCGCCCCCCACACACAACTTAACATCCGTGATGAAGAGCTTCATAGCTCATCGGATTCATCGTTCCAGCAGTCTCAGCAACGGCTCCGCGCTTTCTGACACGCAAATCTGTCAAATTCATTTACGTTTTAAATTCGGGCCGTGGATACAGGAAAGCTGGAACAACCACATTCATTTCCTCCCGCCCTCCATTCAACGGCAAGCAGGCTACAAGACTCGATTTAAAGCTTTCGTGACTGCAGGGATTCATCTTCTTGGTTCTTTCGGTAAAGTCACGTCTTCACCTGAAGACGGCTGCTTGCGTTGTGGCCGAAACGTCGTGAGAATTTTTTTACTATGTTTTATTTTTATTATTTTATTACTTCCCTTCTACGTGACTTTACCGAGAGAACCAAGAAGAGGCTACAAGACTCTTTGGTTTAAAAGATGAAATAAAATAAATAAGAAATGTAAACAACTAAATTAAATCACGACGTTTCGAATATACACACCACAGTAATTCTGCCTGAGCAGCCACTCCTGCTGACGGAGGCTTGTGTTGCCTCCGAAACGTCGTGAATTTAACTTGGTTGTTTCATCTTCTTGGTTCTTTTGGTAAAGTCACGTAGAAGGGAAGTAATAAAATAATAATGAGAAGTATTTTATCATGTTTTATTATTTCATTGTTTTATTATTTCCATTCTACGTGACTTTACCGAAAGAACAAGAAGATGAATCCCTGCAGTCACGAAAGCTTTAAATCGAAATTTTATTATGTTTTATTTTTTATTATTTTATTATTTCCCTTCTACGTGACTTTACCGAAAGAACCAAAAAGATGAATCCCTGCAGTCACGAAAGCTTTAAATCGAAATTGGTTGTTTTCATTTTTTATTTATTTTATTTGATCTTTTCACCCACGTAACTTTACCGAAAAAACCACAGAGGCATGGATCCTTGCCGTCACAAAAACTTCAAATCTAGCATCAAGCTACACGAGTTAAGCGCGCGATGTAAATGACACGGCGTTTGTCTCTTTGTCGAGATCTCATTGATGTACGCCGCTGTGAACATCCCTCCGATAAAACCACAAAATCTGGCTTTTAAATTGCCCATTATTCAGCTTTTAGGCGACATTCCCACTCACGCATTTTTCTTTCCGTGTCACACGTGCGATAGCGGGATAATGGCGCGCGTAATTCTTTAAATCATCGTCGTCGTCGTCGTCGCCTGCCTCGCCGAACGAAAGGATGGTTGGGGTACGGGGAATTTCGTTTAGACGCGTAGGAAGAGTGTTAAAACAGCTGCGCTAATTGCTCTGCAAGCATCTGGTCTCGCTTCTTTCACGACGTCCACGTTTATTCCATCCATCAAACCGGCGAAAAGGTGGTCGTTATCTTCTTGGCTCTTTCGGTAAAGTCACGTAGAAGGGAAGTAATGAAATAATAAAAGTAAAACATAATAAAATAATTCTCACGACGTTTCGGCCACAACGCAAGCAGCCGTCCCTCAGGTGAAGAATGGATTATTTTATTATGTTTTATTTTTATTATTTTATTACTTCCCTTCTACGTGATGACTATACCGAAAGAACCAAGAAGATGAATCCCTGCAGTCACGAAAGCTTTAAATCGAAAGGTGGTCGTAACACCTCTTAAAACGATCTAAATAGGTGTTTTTTAAATCCTTTATATTAAGTTCGCTTGCTTGCTTGCTTGCGCGCTTACGACCGTGCAAATCTTTCGGTCGTTTTTAACCCACTTCCCGTGATCCAATCGAGCTGAAATTTTGCACACAGACTCGTTGTGTGTGACAATTTATTTTCGTGAAAATTTTTTTTCCAAAATTTTCCACTTTTTAGGAATCTTTTTTTAAATATTTAATTTTAAATACCAATGTGATAAAAATGAAACTCTTACTCAAGAAAACAGAAATGAATAATAAAATGAAACCGATGCCACGCATATAAAGGATTTATAGTGAAAAACTTAGTTTTTTACGGGTAAATTTTCGGTTGCTTTCTTTCGCCGGATAATTTCCATTGAGCGACGCGGCTCTATGTCAGGAGCAGTCCGACTGCCACGAACGATCGCTCAACGAAGCGGCCGATCACCGTCGCGTGGAAATTGACGGCAGCGGCCAAACATTCTGAACGCGTGACGTCGAGTTCTAAATACGGAGAGGCTGAACAGAAGGTACCCAGAGAACAATCCACGCGACCACGGGGAGAGAGAGACACACGCAAACTCCAAATATACAGCAGCAGGCGTCGTCAGGGTCGGGATCGAACCCACGACCTCCTGTAGACCGGGCGAGGTAGTTAACATCTCCTAGCCACCGTGATGATGATAATGAGAGAGAGAGAGACACGCAAACTCCAAATATACAGCAGCAGGCGTCGTCAGGGTCGGGATCGAACCCACGACCTCCTGTTAGACCGGGCGAGGTAGTTAACATCTCCTAGCCACCGTGATGATGATGAGAGAGAGAGACACGCAAACTCCAAATATACAGCAGCAGGCGTCGTCAGGGTCGGAGTCGAACCCACGACCTCCTGTACACCAGGCGAGGTAGTTAACATCTCCTAGCCACCGTCATGATGATGAGAAAGAGAGACACGCAAACTCCTAATATACAGCAAGCGGATCGGGATTGAACCCAAAATTAGTCTTGCTGTGGATTTTACACCTGATGATGATTGCTTGTGTTGCAGTCGAAAACGTCGTGAGAATTTTATTGTTTTAATATATTTATTATTCTATTGTTTTCCTTCTACGTGACCAAGAATATGTTTTAATAATAGTTTTAGTTACAGCTAACTAAACCTAAAAAACATTTCTAAAATAACCACTCGCGGTCTAAGCAGCGACACCGCAAGCACATCCCCGCTGTCAAAGGCCGCGGGGCCAAACTTGCTCCAGCGATTGGTGAGAGAAAAGACGAGTTTTCAAAGTATCCAGGCCGGGTTCACCGCGAAATACCAAAACACATCAGCGAGCACCGACACACTTTTAATTGGCCTCATTTGTTCCCGGCGAAATAACGACGACGACGAACCTGCACGGCATTCTCGGGGAGGAGAAAGTGAAATTAAAGTTCTAGAATTCCTGCTGAATTGGAAATCATCCTAAACGAGTTTGTGAACTTAAAAAGGCTGAGCATTCGTATTGAGGAATAGCGTTCAAACGCCAGCAGTCGTTGACTCTGATGGGGGGGGGGGTACGGTGAAAATAAATGGATGTGGCGTGAAATCCGGGTGAAGAGTAACACGCGTGTGCACGCGCATGTACGCACACACACGCGCGCACACACATGTACGCACACACACGCGCACGCTCACTCACTTATTCACCTGCTCAGCCACTCACTCACCTGCTTACCCACTCACTCACCCACTTGCTCATTCTCTCACTCACTCACCCACTCACTCAACTGCTCACCCACTCACTCACTCACCCACTTGCTCACCCACTTACTCACTCACTCACTCTCTCACTCACTCACTCACCCACTTGCTCACTCACCCATTCACTCACTCACTCACCCAGTTGCTCATTCTCTCACTCACCCACTCACTCACCTTCTCACCCACTTACTCACTCACTCAGTCACCCACTCACTCGCTAGCATGTTCACACTCATTATGTAACTCGCTCGCTCACCCAAGTCTACCCCCTTGCTCACCCGCTCACTCACCCTCTCACTCGCCCACACTCACTCTCTCACTGACTCTCTCACCCGCTCACTCACTCTCTCACTGACACTCTCTCACTCTCTCACTGACTCTCTCACTCGCTCAATAACTAGCTCACTCACTCTCTCACCCGCTCACTCACCCACCCACCCGCTCCCTCACCCACCCTCTCACCCTCTCACTCGTCCCGCTCACTCACTCACCCGCTCACCCGCTCACTCACTCACCCTCTCACTCTCTCACCCGCTCACTCTCTCACTCTCTCACTCACACTCTCACTCTCTCACCCGCTCACTCACTCGCTCACTCACTCACTCTCTCGCCCCACCACGCGCTAACTCACTCACTCACTCTCTCACTCACTCTCTCACCCGCCTCACTCACTCTCTCACCCGCTCACTCGCCCTCTCACTCTCTCACTCACTCCCTCTCCACTCTCTCACCCGCTCACTCACTCGCTCACTCACTCACTCTCTCGCCCCACCCACGCGCTAACTCACTCACTCACTCTCTCACCCGCTCACTCACTTGCCCTCTCACTCTCTCACTCTCTCACCCGCTCACTCACTCGCTCACTCACTCGCTCACTCACTCACTCTCTCGCCCCACCCACGCGCTAACTCACTCACTCACTCTCTCACTCACTCTCTCACCCGCTCACTCACTCTCTCACCCGCTCACTCGCCCTCTCACTCTCTCACTCACTCTCTCACCCGCTCACTCACTCGCTCACTCACTCACTCTCTCGCCCCACCCACGCGCTAACTCACTCACTCACTCTCTCACCCGCTCACTCACTTGCCCTCTCACTCTCTCACCCGCTCACTCACTCTCTCACTCACTCACACTCACTCTCACCCGCTCACTCACTCTCTCACCCGCTCACTCACTCGCTCTCTCGCCCCACCACGCGCTCACTCACTCACTCACTCTCTCGCTCTCTCACTCACTTGCCCTCTCACTCTCTCACTCACACTCTCACTCTCTCACCCGCTCACTCACTCTCTCACTCACTCACACTCACTCTCACCCGCTCACTCACTCTCTCACCCGCTCACTCACTCGCTCTCTCGCCCCACCCACGCGCTAACTCACTCACTCACTCTCTCACCCGCTCACTCACTTGCCCTCTCACTCTCTCACTCACACTCTCACTCTCTCACCCGCTCACTCACTCGCTCACTCACTCACTCTCTCGCCCCACCCACGCGCTAACTCACTCACTCACTCTCTCACTCACTCTCTCACCCGCTCACTCACTCTCTCACCCGCTCACTCGCCCTCTCACTCTCTCACTCACTCTCTCACCCGCTCACTCACTCGCTCACTCACTCACTCTCTCGCCCCACCCACGCACTAACTCACTCACTCACTCTCTCACCCGCTCACTCACTTGCCCTCTCACTCTCTCACCCGCTCACTCACTCTCTCACTCACTCACACTCACTCTCACCCGCTCACTCACTCTCTCACCCGCTCACTCACTCGCTCTCTCGCCCCACCCACGCGCTCACTCACTCACTCACCCACTTGCTCACTCACCCATTCACTCACGCACTCACTCACCCAGTTGCTCATTCTCTCACTCACCCACTCACTCACCTTCTCACCCACTTACTCACTCACTCAGTCACCCACTCACTCGCTAGCATGTTCACACTCATTATGTAACTCGCTCGCTCACCCAAGTCTACCCCCTTGCTCACCCGCTCACTCACCCTCTCACTCGCCCACTCGCTCTCACTCACTCTCTCACTGACTCTCTCACCCGCTCACTCACTCTCTCACTGACACTCTCTCACTCTCTCACTGACTCTCTCACTCGCTCATTAACTAGCTCACTCACTCTCTCACCCGCTCACTCACCACCCACCCGCTCCCTCACCCACCCTCTCACCCTCTCACTCGTCCCGCTCACTCACTCACCCGCTCACCCGCTCACTCACTCACCCCTCTCCACTCTCTCACCCGCTCACTCTCTCACTCTCTCACTCACACTCTCACTCTCTCACCCGCTCACTCACTCGCTCACTCACTCACTCTCTCGCCCCACCCACGCGCTAACTCACTCACTCACTCACTCTCTCACTCACTCTCTCACCCGCTCACTCACTCTCTCACCCGCTCACTCGCCCTCTCACTCTCTCACTCACTCTCTCACTCTCTCACCCGCTCCACTCACTCGCTCACTCACTCACTCTCTCGCCCCACCCACGCGCTAACTCACTCACTCACTCTCTCACCCGCTCACTCACTTGCCCTCTCACTCTCTCACCCGCTCACTCACTCTCTCACTCACTCACACTCACTCTCACCCGCTCACTCACTCTCTCACCCGCTCACTCACTCGCTCTCTCGCCCCACCCACGCGCTCACTCACTCACTCACTCTCTCGCTCTCTCACCCGCCCTCTCACTCACTCACCCTCTCACCCACTCACTGACTCTCTCACCCGCTCACCCTCTCACCCACTCACTGACTCTCTCACCCGCTCACCCTCTCACTCGCCCCGCTCACTCACCGTCCAGGGACAGGGCCTCCATCTTGGGGTTGAGGAAGTCGAACAGCGTGCTAGGGGCCGATGGCCGCCCCCCGCCCGCCGCTCCCGGCGCGTCGTCGTCGCCCGTCGCCTCGCGGCGACCTCGGCCGCGACCACGAGATCGTCCGCCGAACCCCCCACGGTCTGTGAGCACACAAAGACAGCCCCCCCCCCCAACGCTGCGTTAACACACAAACTTTCAGAGCCAACACCCCCCCCCCACCACCATCCATCCAACCCAAACTTTACCGGTGGCTGGGAGATGTGATGATGATGAGAGAGAGAGAGAGAGACACGCAAACTGAAATATACAGAAGGCAAAAGGGTCCAATATACAGCAGGCGTCAGGGTCAGGATTGAACCCACGACCTCCTGCCTACCAGGCGAGGGTAGTTAACATCTCCTAGCCACCGTGATGATGATGAGAGAGAGAGACACGCAAACTCCAAATATACAGCAGGCGTCAGTGTTGGGATCGAACCCACGAACTCCTGCATACCAGGCGAGGTAGTTAACATCTCCTAGCCACCGTGATGATGAGAGAGAGAGAGACACGCAAACTCCAAATATACAGCAGGCGTCAGCGTCAGGATTTAACCCACGACCTCCTGTATACCAGGCGAGGTAGTTAACATCTCCTAGCCACCGTGATGATGATGAGAGAGTGACACGCAAACTCCAAATATACAGCAGCAGGCGTCAGGGTCGGGATCGAACCCACGACCTCCTGTGTACCAGGCGAGGAGGTCATGGGTTCAATCCTGACCCTGACGCCTGCTGCTGTATATTTGGAGTTCGCGTGTCTCTCTCTCTCCTCGTGGTCTTCTGCGTCTCATGACATTATCACCCCCCCTCCCTCAGTCCAATCTCGCGTGACGTCATGCCGGTGTGCGTCACAGACACAGACAATGATCCCCCCTATAGCCTTAACAGACTGTAGGGGCAAGTGCTGCTAGCGAGCGCCTACGAAGGCCGGCACGGCACACGAGGGGGTGGGTGGCCAGCACCACGCCCGACCGCCTTTGTCTCCCCAGTGTCGATCTTTTACACACCGCACCCAGGTACTAATTTTAGGCCGAGTCAACCTAGAGGAGGCCCAGATAATCTTCAGCGGGTGTCGGCCGCGAGCGGGAATCGAACTCGGGTTGCCGGGTTCGTAGCGCGGCGTAGCGCTAACCGCTACACCCACCGCTCCCCACGGATGGCGCGGAATCGCACGTGAAGATGCAACGCGGTGTGGTAAAAAATTAACCCGTAAAAACAAAGTTTTTCACTCTAAATCCTTTATATGCGTGGCGGCTAGAGTTCTCTCGTCCTCTGGCTTGAGATGGCTGCCACCTATGGGTCAGATGATTGTCTGCCACCATTAAGCAATTGGTAATTAAATATTTAAAAAAAATTTCCCTAAACAGTGTAAAATTTTGCAATTTTTTTTCACCAAAAATTAATTGTCACGCACAACGAGTTTGTGTGCAAAATGTCAGCTCGATTGGATCACGGGAAGTGGGTTAAAAAAAGGACCGAAAGATTTGCACGGTCGTAAGCAAGCAAGCACGCAAGCAAGCAAATGAACTTAATATAAAGGATTAAAAACCGGCGACAGGAGGCCGAGCTGGCTGGTGGGGGTGGTAAACACATAAATAACGCTCGGCTCGGCTCGGCGAGCGAGCGAGCTTAGCCTTCCCAGCTGCTTTCAAAGTTTCTTGGGCATTTCTCATTCCGACGAAAAGTGAGCGGAGCCCCAGCTACGCTCAGAACGTTTAAAGCTTCGCCGTTGCATCGTCGTCGTCTGCGTCTTCATCGCCGAAGACTCACACAGAGACCCGTAGACTCGCATAGAGACCCGTGGACTCACGTAGAGACCCGTAGACTCACATAGAGACCGTAGACTCACATAGAGACCCGTAGACTCGCATAGAGACCCGTAGACTCACATAGAGACCCGTAGACTCACATAGAGAACCGTAGACTTACATAGAGAACCGTAGACTCGCATAGAGACCCATAGACTCACATAGAGACCCATAGACACACGCAGAGACCCATAGACTCACACAGAGACCCATAGACTCACGCAGAGACCCATAGACTCACGCAGAGACCCATAGACTCACGCAGAGACCCATAGACTCGCATAGAGACCTGTAGACTCACATAGAGACCCGTAGACTCACACAGAGACCCGTAGACTCACACAGAGACCCATAGACTCGCATAGAGACCGTAGACTCACATAGAGACCCGTAGACTCGCATAGAGACCCGTAGACTCACATAGAGACCCGTAGACTCACACAGAGACCCGTGGACTCACGTAGAGACCCGTAGACTCACATAGAGACCGTAGACTCACATAGAGACCCGTAGACTCGCATAGAGACCCGTAGACTCACATAGAGACCCGTAGACTCACATAGAGAACCGTAGACTTACATAGAGAACCGTAGACTCGCATAGAGACCCATAGACTCACACAGAGACCCATAGACTCACGCAGAGACCCATAGACTCACGCAGAGACCCATAGACTCACGCAGAGACCCATAGACTTGCATAGAGACCTGTAGACTCACATAGAGACCCGTAGACTCACACAGAGACCCATAGACTCACGCAGAGACCCATAGACTCGCATAGAGACCCGTAGACTCGCATAGAGACCCATAGACTCACACAGAGACCCATAGACTCGCATAGAGACCCATAGACTCACACAGAGACCCATAGACTCACACAGAGACCCGTAGACTCACACAGAGACCCATAGACTCACACAGAGACTCATAGACTCACACTGAGACCCATAGGCTCACACAGAGACCTATATACCCACACAGAGACCCATAGACTCACACAGAGACCCATAGACTCACACAGAGACCCGTAGACTCACACAGAGACCCATAGACTCACACAGAGACCCATAGACTCACACAGAGACCCATAGACTCACACAGAGACCCGTAGACTCACACAGAGACCAGTAGACTCACATAGAGACCCGTAGACTCACACAGAGACCCATAGACTCACGCAGAGACCCATAGACTCGCATAGAGACCCGTAGACTCGCATAGAGACCCATAGACTCACACAGAGACCCATAGACTCGCATAGAGGACCCATAGACTCACACAGAGACCCATAGACTCACACAGAGACCCGTAGACTCACATAGAGACCCGTAGACTCAGCACACAGAGACCCGTAGACTCACATAGACCCCATAGACTCACATAGAGACCCATAGACTCACTCAGAGACCCGTAGACTCACGCAGAGACCCATAGACTCACATAGAGACCCATAGACTCACTTAGAGACCCATAGACTCACATAGAGACCCATAGACTCACTCAGAGACCCGTAGACTCACATAGAGACCCATAGACTCACATAGAGACCCATAGACTCACTCAGAGACCCATAGACTCACATAGAGACCCATAGACACACGCAGAGACCCATAGACTCACACAGAGACCCATAGACTCACGCAGAGACCCATAGACTCACGCAGAGACCCATAGACTCACGCAGAGACCCATAGACTCGCATAGAGACCTGTAGACTCACATAGAGACCCGTAGACTCACACAGAGACCCATAGATTCGCATAGAGACCCATAGACTCACACAGAGACCCATAGACTCATACAGAGACCCGTAGACTCACATAGAGACCCGTAGACTCAGCACACAGAGACCCGTAGACTCACATAGAGACCCATAGACTCACATAGAGACCCATAGACTCACTCAGAGGCCGTAGACTCACACAGAGACCCATAGACTCACATAGAGACCCATAGACTCACATAGAGACCCATAGACTCACTCAGAGACCCATAGACTCACTCAGAGACCCGTAGACTCACACAGAGACCCATAGACTCACATAGAGACCCATAGACTCACATAGAGACCCATAGACTCACATAGAGACCCATAGACTCACTCAGAGACCCGTAGACTCACACAGAGACCCATAGACTCACACAGAGACCCGTAGACTCACACAGAGACCCATAGACTCACACAGAGACCCATAGACTCACACAGAGACCCGTAGACTCACACAGAGACCAGTAGACTCACATAGAGACCCGTAGACTCACACAGAGACCCATAGACTCACGCAGAGACCCATAGACTCGCATAGAGACCCGTAGACTCGCATAGAGACCCATAGACTCACACAGAGACCCATAGACTCGCATAGAGACCCATAGACTCACACAGAGACCCATAGACTCACACAGAGACCCGTAGACTCACATAGAGACCCGTAGACTCAGCACACAGAGACCCGTAGACTCACATAGAGACCCATAGACTCACATAGAGACCCATAGACTCACTCAGAGACCCGTAGACTCACGCAGAGACCCATAGACTCACATAGAGACCCATAGACTCACTCAGAGACCCATAGACTCACATAGAGACCCATAGACTCACACAGAGACCCATAGACTCACGTAGAGACCCATAGACTCACGTAGAGACCCATAGACTCACACAGAGACCCATAGACTCACATAGAGACCATAGACTCACATAGAGACCCATAGACACACGCAGAGACCTATAGACTCACGTAGAGACCCATAGACTCACGCAGAGACCCATAGACTCACGCAGAGACCCATAGACTCACGCAGAGACCCATAGACTCGCATAGAGACCTGTAGACTCACATAGAGACCCGTAGACTCACACAGAGACCCATAGATTCGCATAGAGACCCATAGACTCACACAGAGACCCATAGACTCACACAGAGACCCGTAGACTCACATAGAGACCCGTAGACTCAGCACACAGAGACCCGTAGACTCACATAGAGACCCATAGACTCACATAGAGACCCATAGACTCACTCAGAGGCCCGTAGACTCACACAGAGACCCATAGACTCACATAGAGACCCATAGACTCACATAGAGACCCATAGACTCACTCAGAGACCCATAGACTCACTCAGAGACCCGTAGACTCACACAGAGACCCATAGACTCACATAGAGACCCATAGACTCACATAGAGACCCATAGACTCACATAGAGACCCATAGACTCACTCAGAGACCCGTAGACTCACACAGAGACCCATAGACTCGCATAGAGACCCGTAGACTCACACAGAGACCAGTAGACTCACATAGAGACCCGTAGACTCACACAGAGACCCATAGACTCGCATAGAGACCCGTAGACTCACACAGAGACCCATAGACTCGCATAGAGACCCGTAGACTCACATAGAGACCCATAGACTCACATAGAGACCCGTAGACTCAGCACACAGAGACCCGTAGACTCACATAGAGACCCATAGACTCACATAGAGACCCATAGACTCACTCAGAGACCCGTAGACTCACGCAACGGGGAGGGGGGCGGAGGGGAGGGTTGAGAAGTGAAGAGGAATAATAAACAATAATAAAACAGTCATCAACTCCTCGCCATTAGGACGCTAATGGGTTTCCGCCGCGCGAGGCAGTTTGCCTTCTAATGACTCGGCTACGATTCCTCGCCAACACGCAGAGCGCTCCTCTTCTCAGAACAGCTTGGCTGCACAGGACGCAGCAGCAGCAGTAGCAGCAGCAGCAACAGTAGCAGCAGTAGCAGCAGCAGTAGCAACAGCAGCAGTAGCAGCAGCAGCAGTAGCAGCAGCAGTAGCAGCAGTAGCAGCAGTAGCAGCAGCAGTAGCAGCAGTAGCAGCAGTAGCAGCAGCAGTAGCAGTAGCAGCAGCAGTAGCAGTAGCAGCAGCAGTAGCAGCAGTAGCAGCAGTAGTAGTAGCAACAGCAGTAACAGCAGTAGCAACAGTAGCAACAACAGCAGCAGTAGCAACAGCAGCAGCAGTAGCAGCAGTAGCAGCAGCAGCAGTAGCAACAGCAGCAGTAGCAGCAGTAGTAGTAGCAACAGCAGTAACAGCAGTAGCAACAGTAGCAACAACAGCAGCAGTAGCAACAGCAGCAGCAGTAGCAGCAGTAGTAGTCGCAGTAACAACAGCAGCAGTAGCAGTAGCAACAGCAGTAACAGCAGTAGCAACAGTAGCAACAACAGCAGCAGTAGCAACAGCAGCAGCAGTAGCAGCAGCAGTAGTCACAGTAACAACAGCAGCAGTAGCAGCAGTAGTAGTAGCAACAGTAGCAACAACAGCAACAGCAGCAGTAGCAACAGCAGCAGCAGCAGTAGCAACAGCAGCAGTAGCAGCAGCAGTAGTAGCAGCAGTAGCAGCAGCAGTAGCAGCAGCAGTAGCAAGCAGCAGCAGTAGCACAGAGCAGCAGTAGCAACACCAGCAGCAGTAGTAGCAGTAACAGCAGCAGCAGCAGTAGAAGCAGCAGTAGCAACAGCAGCAGCAGTAGTAGCAGCAGCAGTAGTAGCAGCAGCAGTAACAACAGTAGCAGCAGTAGCAGCAGCAGCAGTAGTAGCAGCAGCAGTAACAACAGCAACAGCAGCAGCAGTAACAACAGCAACAGCAGTAGCAGCAGTGTCTGGGAGGGAGGGGAGCGCTCGTTAATTCTGTTGCCACGGCTCTCGTTGTTCTCCAATTAAAAAAAATATATTTACAAAAAAAAACCCTCTAATGGGCGATCGTTAAAACAATTGGTGATGAGCACCGTACTCAGCCAGCCGGAGGAGGAGGAGGACTTCTATTAACGGCCCTCTAGTGCCGACTGCCCCGGTGCCAACGCCTGGCACAGCGGAATGACGCGTCGGTCGGTCGTGCGGACGGGACGGCTGTGTTACAGAGACAGATCAAGCGAGGGGCTCACGGACACACACCACACACACACCGCACTCAGCCAGCCAGAGGAGGACTTCTATTAACGGACCCTCTAGTGCCGACTGCCCCGGTGCCAACGCCTGGCACAGCGGAATGACGCGTCGGTCGGTCGGGTCGGACGGACGGACAGGACGGCTGTGTTACAGAGACAGATCAAGCGCGGGGCTCACGGACACACACCACACACACACCGCACTCAGCCAGCCAGAGGAGGACTTCTATTAACGGATCCTCTAGTGCCGACTGCCCCGGTGCCAACGCCTGGCACAGCGGATTGACGCGTCGGTCGGTCGGTCGGTCGGACGGACGGACAGGACGGCTGTGTTACAGAGACAGATCAAGCGTGGGGCTCACGTACACACACCACACACACACACCGCACTCAGCCAGCCAGAGGAGGACTTCTATTAACAGACCCTCTAGTGCCGACTGCCCCGGTGCCAACGCCTGGCACAGCGGAATGACACTGTCGGTCGGTCGTACGGGACGGGACGGCTGTGTTACAGAGACAGATCAAGCGCGGGGCTCACATACACACACCACACACACACCGCACTCAGCCAGCTAGAGGAGGACTTCTATTAACGGCCCTCTAGTGCCGACTGCCCCGGTGCCAACGCCTGGCACAGCGGAATGACGCGTCGGTCGGTCGTACGGGACGGGACGGCTGTGTTACAGAGACAGATCAAGCGCGGGGCTCACGGACACACACCACACACACACCGCACTCAGCCAGCCGGAGGAAGACTTCTATTAACGGCCCTCTAGTGCCGACTGCCCCGGTACCAACGCCTGGCACAGCGGAATGACGCGTCGGTCGGTCGTGCGGACGGACGGGACGGCTGTGTTACAGAGACAGATCAAGCGCGGGGCTCACGGACACACACCACACACACACACACCGCACTCAGCCAGCCAGAGGAGGACTTCTATTAACGGCCTCTAGTGCCGACTGCCCCGGTGCCAACGCCTGGCACAGCGGAATGACGCGTCGGTCGGTCGTACGGGACGGGACGGCTGTGTTACAGAGACAGATCAAGCGCGGGGCTCACGGACACACACCACACACACACCGCACTCAGCCAGCCGGAGGAAGACTTCTATTAACGGCCCTCTAGTGCCGACTGCCCCGGTACCAACGCCTGGCACAGCGGAATGACGCGTCGGTCGGTCGTGCGGACGGACGGGACGGGACGGCTGTGTTACAGAGACAGATCAAGCGCGGGGCTCACGGACACACACCACACACACACACACCGCACTCAGCCAGCCAGAGGAGGACTTCTATTAACGGCCTCTAGTGCCGACTGCCCCGGTGCCAACGCCTGGCACAGCGGAATGACGCGTCGGTGGGTGGGTCGGTCGGGTGCACGGACAGACACAGATCAAGCGCGGGGCTCACGGACGCGCTCGGCCTAATAAGCTCTCTCGGAGAGTACGGCGCGCTTCAAAAAGCGAGCGTCGAAAGGCAAATTTGAATGATCGCGGAGGGGAAAAAATTAACCCGTAAAAACAAAGTTTTTCACTATAAATCCTTTATATGCGTGGCGGCTAGAGTCCTCTCGTCCTCTGGCTTGAGATGGCTGCCACCTATGGGTCAGATGATCGCCTGCCACCATTAAGCATTGGTAATTAAATATAAAAAAAAAAATTCCTAAAAAGTGTAAAATTTTGGAATTATTTTCACGAAAATAATTGTCACGCACAACGAGTCTGTGTGCAAAATGTCAGCTCGATTGGATCACGGGAAGTGGGTTAAAAAACGACCGAAAGGTTTGCACGGTCGTAAGCACGCAAGCAAGCGAGCAAGTGAACTTAATATAAAGGATTTAAAAAAGGGTCAATGGCGCGACCGGCGTTTATTCTTGGAGCTTCGCTTTCCGAAACCTCCCCCCCCGCCCCCCACCGCCAGCCCCCCACCTCGGCCACTGGCCGCGATATTTTCGTGTCACTGCGTCCGCTAATTGCCTCCGACTGCGTCCCTTGAGCCGTAGACATCCCCCCCGCGGACATGTTTATTGTCGCGCGTTCAACGACACGGAGCGAGCGCTCGCGTCAACGCTGACGGCGTTAAGATAGTGCGGCATCACGGCGGAGGGAAAGAATCAAGAAGAAGAAAAGAAAACAACGACGCCGTGCGATATCCGCAAATAGCTGCTGCTGCCAGCTGTGCCACGTCACGTGCCATTAACCCTTTCCCGTTCCGATGAAGTACCAGTACGCACGTACACGTACACGTCATCAGTGTATGTACGTCATCAGTACGTCATCAGCAGGCGTACGTCACAGCAAGTAACGATTCTGTCGCCGGTACGTCTTCAGTTTCGAACAAAGTAGCGAGGCCCCAACACAGTCTGTTGAAGGCTTTACGGGGAAATCTTTGGTTTATTGTATGATAAAAATAATGTATATATACGCACGCAAGTAATACATCGTATTAAGGCATCAGCACCGATGGAATGAGCGCACGATCGTTAACAATCATAAACGGCCACGACCTCTCCACTGCTGGATTTGAGGTCTTTGAACAAAGTCTCCGACCCTCGGAGAGCACAGAAGCACAGCACGAGAAGGGAGGGGGGGGGGCTGGGGGTGTGGGGGGGCGGCACTCCGGGCGCGATCGCAGGGTGACGAAGCAGACGAACTCGCGACACGGCACGGGCGTAGCGCCGGCGGCGGTCAATATCTCATTTTGCGGTGAGCGCCACGCGGAGTTGTGGTGCTGTGGGAAAGCCCAGGCGGGGGCCGCTGTGTGGTTATCGCGGTTCGTGCACAGCCCCACACACCACACCACACACACACCACACACACACCCCACACACATACACACACCACACACACACCACACACACACCACACACACACCACACACACACACCACCACAACACCACACACCACACACCACACACACACACACACACCCACAACACCACACACACACCACACACACACACCACACACACACCACACACACACCACACACACACTACATACACCACACACACCACACACCACACCACACACACACACACACACACCACCACACACACCAAACAACCACACACACCACACACACACCACACACCACACCAAACACAACACACACCAACATACACCACACACACACACACCACACACACCCACACACACACCACACACACACACCACACACACCACACACACACCACACACCACCACACACACACACCACACACACAACAAACACACACCACACACACACCACACCACACACACACACACACCACCACACACACACCACACACCACACACACACACAACACCACACCACACACACCACACACACACACCACACACACACCACACACCCACACCAACACACCACACACCACCACACACACACACACACACACCACACACACACCACACACACACCACACACACACACACACCACCACACACACACCAACACACACACCACACACACTACACACACCACCACACACCACACACACACACCACACACACCACACACACAAACACCACACACCACACACACCAAACACCACCCACACCACACACACACACAACACACACACACACCACAAACACACACACCACACACCACACACACACACACCCACACACACACCACCACACACCACACAACACACACACCACACCACACACACACACACACACACACACACACACCACACACACACCACACACACCACACACACCACACACACACAACACACACACACACACACACACACCACACACACACCACCACACACACACCACCACACACACACCACCACATCACACCACACACACACACACACACCACACACACACACACCCCACACACCCCACACACCCCACACACCCATACACACCCCACACACCCCCCCCCCCACACACCCACACACCCCACACACCCCCCCCACCCCCCACCCCCCACACACCCCACCCAACCAACCCACCCGCCCGCCACCTTCCACACCACAGCCGCTAACGTGCGGATTAATGTCAAACGGGGCTCCGAGGGCCGCAGCGGATAACCAGAGTGGACGCGCGGAAAACAAGGAGGGGCGGGTCGTCAATATCAATTTGCAACTTCAGAAATGTGCCGAAATGTGCAAACGCTCACGTTATTAAACCCCCGACGGGAAGCCAGCCGCTTTAATAGAGAGCCCACGGGCTACGGCGTGATTAATCAGAG
>NC_083837.1:3425398-3479248 GCF_015708825.2 Lethenteron reissneri | reverse complement strand
TGGCACGGAGCTGTGCCAAAGCAGTGTCCTGAACACCTTGCGGCAGATGCTCTAGGCGTACAGTCTCGTAGATGTGTGGTGCATGCAACATCCAAAGCAGCAAGGTTTCACCTTTACAAGAAACCGAGCCGACATGACACTGTCGCAGTCAAGGATTTACCGTTTTTACATCTCAAAAAACCTTGACAATATTGCAGTGTCGTCTAGTATTCAGGCGGCACCACTGGCCGATCATCACCTTATACTACTTCAAATGAAAATACAAGGAGTCTCAAGGAGATCGATATATTGGCATTTCAATAATGCCCTTTTGCAAGACACCACCTTCACTGATTTTTTGGGGTCTTCTGGATGGAGTGGCAGGGAAATAAAGATCGATTTAATAACCTAGCACAATGGTGTGACATAGGGAAAGTACACATAGAAAAACTGTGTCAGTTGTATGCCTGGGGAAACACTAAAAATATTGACTGAGAAATTTGTGAGCTAGAGAACAGGGTCCATAAGTTAGAGCAAAGGTGGAAGATTGGGGACGATCCAGGCCTACCGCAGGAATATGTGGAGACCCTAAAATGTCTAAAAGGGTTGCAGAAAGAAAAGGCAAAAGGGGCATTTGTACGCTCTCGTTTTAAAGATACCCTCGATATGGACTCTAGCTCGACACTTTTCTTCTCATTAGGGAAGCAGAATGGTAGACACAAAGCTATGGAGCATTTATTTGATGACAAAGGGGTCCTTGTTCAAATAATAATAAAATAGCTACAACAGTAGCACAGTACTGTGGAAATCTCTTTTCTCCAGAGCATATATCCATAGTGGCCCAGAATGAAATCTGGAAGGACCTGTCTACTTTGGGAGAAAAGGACAGGGACCTTCTAGAAGAAGAGGTCAAACAAAGCGACCTGGACATGGCAGTGAGTGCCCTGGCCAGGAACAAATCCCCAGGCAGCCGTTCTTCACCTGAGGACGGCTACTTGCGTTGTGGCCGAAACGTCGTGAGAATTATTTTATTATGTTTTATTTTTATTATTGTATTACTTCCCTTCTACGTGACTTTACCGAAAGAACCAAGAAGATGAATCCCTGCAGTCACGAAAGCTTTAAATCGAAATTGAATAAACTTTGGTCAGCATCTGAATTCGCTCACGAGCCGCTGTTACGGAACCCCAACATGGCACTACCCTCTCGTGTGGGCCCTGCCATGGAGAAACGCATGGTGGACGCACGTCTCACGAGGGTGGGCAAGTAGGTGAGACCAGGCACGGAAGGGCAGTGGCTTCTCCCTGCCGAGATAGCTGCAATGGCCAGAATGCACTCAGTGAGACTCTCCGCAAAAGGTCTTTCCCAATAGCAGTGCGCCTGCTGTGAGTGTTGGTGACGAGTCAGCCGGCGGTGGCCCAGTGCCACCAAAACTGAATGTCGTCCCAGCAAGGAAGCACACTCACCTCTCTTCCTCACAGCAGCACGGGGAGCACACCTCGGGCAATGACCATTAGGGGTTCTTCTCAGGTGTAGACCGGAAAAAAGCTGTACGCCCAAATGGTCAATTTCCACCATCAACAAATAATGTCACGCAGAGGCTACGCTTGGAGGAACACGATGCTCTGCGGTGATCGCGTGAGGCCTCATTGGGAGCTGTTTTGCTCAAATCCATTGTACAAGCGCCACGGTGATCTGAGCTGTAGCATTGCCCATGGGATTGTGACCACGAACTTTCTTCTGATCGTAAAAAAAGGGAGGGAGGGGGGAGGGATCGAGGGAGGGAGGGATCGTCGTGCTTCTGTGGAGGAGCTCTGGGAACAATCTTCGTGCAAGGACTCGAGATGGTTCATCGCGAGCGGCTGAGCACGGGGCATGAAAACAAGGGGGGGGGGTGGGGGTGAAGACATCTGCATTTCTTCTATTTTTTTTGGCAATTTCAGAAACGATGCTTTTCTTGGAAAAACTAAACTGAGACAGGACAGGATGGGGAGGGGGGTAACGCACATACGACACGTTACAGTAAGTAAATATGAATAGAATGGTGTATTTAAATTAAAATAAAGCAGAACGAGCATGGTTGGGTGCTTGTTGTTGATTCTAGATTTGAAGCTTTCGTGACTGCAAGGATTCATATTCTTAGGTTTTTTTCGGTAAAGTCACGTAGGTAAAAAAATTAAATTAATAAACGTAAAAAAAAAAAATCACGACGTTTCGGAGGCAACACAAGCTTCCGTCTTCAGGTGGAACCGTCACAGCCACGACAGCTGTATCACTTGATACAGCTATCATGCCTCCGAAACGTCGTGGTTTTTATTTTATTTTTATTTTATTTTTATTAATTTTAATTTTTTACCTACGTGACTTTTCCGAAAAAACCTAAGAATATGCTTGTTGTTGATTGGAATGTATCGGAAGGAACGATGCGCAAGAGTTGTCTGCCGCTCACGACAATCCTGTCAGGCCCAGGTGTCTTCAGACTTTTCTGATCTGCGTGGGAGAGTCGCAGAGCGATCGTGCGAAGTCGTGGAAGAACGCAGGAGGCCATTTAGTCAACGATGTGTTCACACCTCGACACGCCGTGTACGTTCAATGCAAATGAAGTGATTTGACCTTCATCCTAACCCGAAACGGAATGGGTTTTTCTGGTCCATCGGCAATTTGTCGAAGTCTGTGTCCCCCTTTCCTTCCGCACATTCGATGAGCACGGTCGGTTGCGTACTGCGCGAAAGAAGTTCAGCGTACGTTGACGTCGCGAGGGTTTACGCGGGCACTGTGCCGCTCGACAGAGCGCTTTCAATGTGAGTTGCAGCTTCGCGTTCTAAACGAGAGACTCGTTTTATTCTAGCAGGTAAGGTTCCACTGAGCCGTGTAGCTCTTTTTCAGAAGCGACCAGGTTATCGCATATGATAGAACACGTGGAAATGTATAGCAGCCGAATACCTTAAACACGTGATGTCTAATCTAAATGTGGAAGGAAAAACCGGAGGAATATCCACGCGACCACGGGGAGGGGGAGAGAGAGGGAGAGAGAAACACGCAAACTCCAAATATACAGCAGCAGGCGTCAGGGTTGGGCCCGAACCCACGACCTCCTGTATTCCATGCGAGGTAGTTAACATCTCCGAGCCACCGTGATGATGAGAGAGAGAGACGCAAATTCCAAATATATAGCAGGCGTCAGGGTTGGGCTCGAACCCACGACCTCCTGTATTCCAGGTGAGGTAGTTAGCATCTAATAGCCACCGTGATCATGAGAGAGAGAGACGCAATTCCAAATATTACAGCAGGCGTTAGGGTTGGGCCCGATCCCACGACCTCCTGTATACCAGGCGAGGTAGTTAACATCTCGCCTCCTGTGTCCAGTGGCGTAGGGGGAAAACGCCGAGGGCAGAGAAACCAAACTCGATCATCGCACATAATAAGAGGGCGGAATTTCATCTTCTTGGTTCTTTCGGTAAAGTCGCGTAGACGGGAATAATAAAAGAATACAAATAAAACATAATAAATAATTCTCACGACGTTTCGGCCAAACGCAAGCAGCCGTCCTCAGGTGAAGAACAGGTCTGTCGGAAAGACAGTGTCTGAATGTTTTATTTTTATACTTTATTATTTCCCTTCTACGTGACTTTACCGAAAGAATCAAGAAGACAAATAAAATTGTGAATATTTGTCGGTCACCTCACGTACTTTTGACAGAATCGAGGCGTTTGGGTTTGATCGCGTAAATGTAAATGTGTCGTTAAACCCGCCACCACCCAACGGCCAATTAGTGAGGTTTGTCACGTAAAACAACACATGGCAAGTCGGTAACTAGTTCAGCACACGGTGCATTGGAGAGTAAACCCACAACATTTACCATTCGACAAGCGTGGCTTTGTACCCTCCAACACACCGGTGTGCATTATCAGTGGGATTATATTGTTCGCGAAAGCCTTCCACGTGTTCAACGTGCCTGGTGCTGTACGCACTATTTTTAGAGAGCTCAGAATGAAATGCTGCGAAAAGGGCTTTTTTGGAGACACGATTTTCCCAGGAGGAGCTCTTTAAACGGCGTTGTGAGCTAGCTGTGTTGTAGTTATTGGCAAGCGGTTGGCGCGGTGGGTAGCGCACCGTCGCTATAAACCGATGACCTGATAGTGATTTCTGGCCAACGGTTGACGTCAGTAGCGGGTGAAGTCTGCATCGGTCCTGAGCACCTCAATCTAACTTTGATTTACTCTTAGTTTTTTCGGTAAAGTCTGTCAAACACAGACATAATTTTAACCGTGATGATGGTTACAAACTGAGTAATCATTGGAAAGATGTGATTAACCATGCAAAAAAGATGTAACTACACTTATTTGGCCAATCTTATTTGACAGACAACTATTACAGGTTATTGATAGACAGCCAGGCTGTTTTACCATGTTTAGCTGTTTTCTCCTTTTCACACTATGTTAGCCTCACCTTACCATATGAATAAAAAGTTGTGCCGTAACTTGGCCCTTCCCCCCTCTTCAACCATTATATAAACGGAGTGGTAGCTCTTGCAATCTCTCATTTACTTGATACAGCTGTCGTGGCTGTGACGGTTCCACCTGAAGACGGAAGCTTGTGTTGCCTCCGAAACGTCGTGATTTTTATTTTGTTTGAACATATTTCGCCTAATTAAAAAAAACACGCAACATCTTCCTCGGATCAGACGGTAGTCATGGTGTACTCCACCATGAACACCCTGCACGCTCCACCATGAACACCCTACACGATTCACAATGAACACCCTACACGCAGAAACCTGACCTTAAAATTCTCATACTCGGACAACACCTTCGAGAACCGGCGCTGACCAGCATGATCAAACAAGCCCTATTCCTGACAAGAAACGAGAGAAGCCGTAATCCAGCAGAGTACAGACAAAGGTCTATACATCGTTTTTTTTTAGGATTTTTTTACTTTTGATATGTTTTTTTTATGGGGGCGATGTTCCTGCTGCCGTGTTCTTATCGCGAGGCGAGTAGTTTGCAAATAGGTTTTGCACCATTGGGACGTTTTTGCCAACTACCGGAGGGGTTTTTTGGTGTTTTTTTTAAGCTCTGAGAGGAACGCGGAGAACCTAGAGTTGAAACCCAACAACAGTAACGGGGGGGGGGGGGGGGGGAGCAAACTCCACGCAGAAAGGGGGCCCCGAGTCTGGAATTGAACCCAGGGCCGCGTTGCTGTGAGGCTCAAAGTTGTTGCCTCTGCGCTGCCACCTTGCCATGCTGGGCCAGGACTGTGTAGGAGTCCCTCTCTAGCCACGGTTGGCTACGTACGGTGCGAAAGAAGTTCAACATAGGTACACGTTCATAATAAACGTTGTTGGGTTAGATCGCATTATTATTTATAAATGTGTCGTAACCCTCCACCACCCGACACGGCCAATCAGCAAAAAAAGTGTCACGTTGACAAAAGACAAAATAGTTAACTGCTTTAGCTCACCGGTGTGTTGAAGCGTGAAACGACAACATTTTCAATTTTTGAATAGTACGACGTTTCGCTGGTAATTGCATCCAGCATCATCGGGCAATTCGCCAGAATGGTGATGGGCTCTGCTCTGTCTCCCGTTCTTATATAGAGCAGCAGCAGGGTGACTTCATCATTTATAAATAACGCGATCTAACCCAAAAACGTTGATTATGAATAATATTGGTCGCGAAAGCCTAAGTGTTAAACTGATAGGTACACGTGGAAGACTTAACAGCTGAAACAAGAAAACCCTCTGGGAGAACTCAATGGTCGCTTAAAGTCCCATGTGGGCCATTTCATAGTTAAAGGAACATTTTGCCACAACCGGGTTCACAAATTAAAAACAAAGAGTTTAACACTCAAACGTCCGGAGGTGATCCTGGGAGACGTTTGATGTTCCTCTTATTGGTTCTTTCGGTGAAGTCACGTAGAATGGAAATAATAAATAATAAAATTAAACATTATTTCCATTCTACGTGACTTTACCGAAAGAACCAAGAAGATGAATCCCTGCAGTCACGAAAGCTTTAAATCGAAGTGTTTTTTATTGTTTTATATTTTTATTATTTTATTACTTCCCTTCTACGTGACTTTACCGAAAGAACCAAGAAGATGAATCCCTGCAGTAACGAAAGCTTTAAATCGAAATGTTTTTTTAAAATATTATTTTATTATTTCCCTTCTACGTGACTGTACCGAAAGAACCAAGAAGATGAATCCCTGCAGTCACGAAAGCTTTAAATCGAATGTTTGATGTTGGTGTTTGGTATTTGCATTAAGGATATAGCCAGACCAGGTAACATTTTTGTTCCCACTGTTATTTTGCACGGTCTTTTTTTTTCTGGGGGGGGGGGGGGGCAAAGCCAATACTGTCGACATTAAGTCTGCGATGATTGGTATTGGATCCCAAGGAAACACAAAACTATCGACTAGATTAACATATCGATTGGTTTGGCGGACTATGCACCTATCTGGTTGATTGATTTTCCAATCAAGATGATATCCATCTCTTTGGTTACTTACGCAGCGCGATTGCTTCACTGGTTGGTTGGACAACCATCACAGATTCTCTCTAATGTTTTACGGTTGTCCCTGGGTCACTGTTAGATATATTTAAAAAATATCTGCTGCACTTTGTTATCTCTGGTTATCGTCTAGAGCAGCGGTCCCAACATTTTTGGCACCAGGGATCGGTTTCGTGGACCGGGGGAGAGGGGGGGGTTCATCGTAGGGTCTTTCCCACTTTGCAAAGAAGCTCTCCAGCGACGTTTCTTTTTTACACATTTTGTCTACTAGGGGTTAGCAGCTTGTGGGCTCATCAAAACTGTGACTGAGACGAGTGCGCAGTGCGGGGAAGACGCGTGGACAGAAGTGGTGAATAATAAAATAATGGGGGCGGGCCAGGCGCGGACTCACCGCTCACCACTATGCGGTGTGTAGAGTGTGTACACACACGGACTCACCGCTCACCACTACGCGGTGTGTAGAGTGTGTACACACACGGACTCACCGCTCACCACTACGCGGTGTGTAGAGTGTGTACACGCACGGACTCACTGGTCACCACTATGCGGTGTGTAGAGTGTGTACACACACGGACTCACCGCTCACCACTACGCGGTGTGTAGAGTGTGTACACACACGGACTCACCGCTCACCACTATGCAGTGTGTAGAGTGTGTACACACACGGACTCACCGCTCACCACTATGCGGTGTGTAGAGTGTGTACACACACGGACTCACCGCTCACCACTATGCGGTGTGTAGAGTGTGTACACGCACGGACTCACCGCTCACCACTATGCGGTGTGTAGAGTGTGTACACGCACGGACTCACCGCTCACCACTATGCGGTGTGTAGAGTGTGTACACACACGGACTCACCGCTCACCACTATGCGGTGTGTAGAGTGTGTACACACACGGACTCACCGCTCACCACTATGCGGTGTGTAGAGTGTGTACACACACGGACTCACCGCTCACCACTACGCAGTGTGTAGAGTGTGTACACACACGGACTCACCGCTCACCACGATGCGGTGTGTAGAGTGTGTACACACACGGACTCACCGCTCACCACGATGCGGTGTGTAGAGTGTGTACACACACGGACTCACCGCTCCCCACTACGCGGTGTGTAGAGTGTGTACACACACGGACTCACCGCTCACCACTATGCGGTGTGTAGAGTGTGTACACACACGGACTCACCGCTCCCCACTACGCGGTGTGTAGAGTGTGTACACACACGGACTCACCGCTCCCCACTACGCGGTGTGTAGAGTGTGTACACACACGGACTCACCGCTCACCACTACGCGGTGTGTAGAGTGTGTACACACACGGACTCACCGCTCACCACTATGCGGTGTGTAGAGTGTGTACACACACGGACTCACCGCTCACCACTACGCGGTGTGTAGAGTGTGTACACACACGAACTCACCGCTCACCACTACGCGGTGTGTAGAGTGTGTACACACACGGACTCACCGCTCACCACTATGCGGTGTGTAGAGTGTGTACACACACGGACTCACCGCTCACCACTACGCGGTGTGTAGAGTGTGTACACGCACGGACTCACCGCTCACCACTACGCGGTGTGTAGAGTGTGTACACACACGGACTCACCGCTCACCACTACGCGGTGTGTAGAGTGTGTACACGCACGGACTCACCGCTCACCATTACGCGGTGTGTAGAGTGTGTACACGCACGGACTCACCGCTCACCATTACGCGGTGTGTAGAGTGTGTACACACACGGACTCACCGCTCACTACTACGCGGTGTGTAGAGTGTGTACACGCACGGACTCACCGCTCACCACTACGCAGTGTGTAGAGTGTGTACACACACGGACTCACCGCTCACCACTACGCGGTGTGTAGAGTGTGTACACGCACGGACTCACCGCTCACCACGATGCGGTGTGTAGAGTGTGTACACACACGGACTCACCGCTCACCACTACGCGGTGTGTAGAGTGTGTACACGCACGGACTCACCGCTCACCACGATGCGGTGTGTAGAGTGTGTACACACACGGACTCACCGCTCACCACTATGCGGTGTGTAGAGTGTGTACACGCACGGACTCACCGCTCACCACTACGCGGTGTGTAGAGTGTGTACACGCACGGACTCACCGCTCACCACTACGCAGTGTGTAGAGTGTGTACACGCACGGACTCACCGCTCACCACTACGCGGTGTGTAGAGTGTGTACACGCACGGACTCACCGCTCACCACTACGCGGTGTGTAGAGTGTGTACACACACGGACTCACCGCTCACATCCTGCTGTGCGGCCCGGTTCCTAACAGGCCACGGACCGGGGGACCGCTGATCGACAGGTTCCAACAATGTGAACGTGCGATGCTAAGCCTCCGCCGTCGATGAGGCCGCCATAAACCATGGACTCTGCCAGAGAGATGGAGGTACAGCGAAATGTGGACTCCACATGTTCCGTCTGTATGGGATAGAGCAGTTGTTTCTTCACTGATTTTCAGAGGGGGGGACAGCAGTACGATGATGGGGTGCGTCAGGGGCCGCACCGAAGGCCACCAGGGGCAGCCAGTGGGTCGCGGGCCTTGCAATGAAGAACACTGGGATCGAGTGTTGCTCCCTCGCACCACGTGGGTTTTCTCCAGCTGCTCCAGTTTCCTTCAACATTAATGAAACTCGTGAAATTGGCTGAAAAAGTCGTAATATATATTGAGGATGGCAGAGCTTGGGGACGGAGATTAGCTGCCGATTCACAACATGGCCTGCGGTTCTTTCTCGTGCCTCTGAGTAGTTCTCACTCTCTCTCTAAGAGAGCTATCGACTAACAGGCAGCGGTGGCATGGTATTACGACTTTATATTTTTATTGTTGTTAACTTCATGTAAATACTGCCGTATATAGTCACGCTGAAATTTATTTAAAGTGGAATGAATAACTCTACATCCTTTTAACTATTCTTGAAACATTTTGCTGCCCAATATGCTGCACTTGGGGTACAACGGTGGAGAAATGTTAACTACCTCGCCTGGTTTACGGGAGTTCGTGGGTTCGATCCCGACCCTGATACATGCTGTATATTTTGAGTTTGCGTGTCTCTCTCTCATCATCATCACGGTGGCTAGGAGATGTTGACTTCCTTGCCTTGTATACGGGAGTTCGTGGGTTCCACCCCGACCCTGATACATGCTGCATATTTTGAGTTGCGTGTTCTCCACGGGGTCGCATGGATTTTTCTCCGCGTCCTCCGGTTTTTCCCTCCACGTTTAGAATGGACATCACGCGTTCAGAGCATTTGGCTGCCACGAATTTCCACACGATGACAAGCCACTTCGTTGAGCTATCATTCGTGATAGTCAGGTCGCTTCTGATAAAGAGCTCAGTGGTAGCTCAGTGGGCCTTACCTGGTCAAATAAAAATAGTTTATAGTTTATATTCTTAGGTTTTTTCGGTAAAGTCACGTAGGTAAAAACATTAAAAAGTAAAATAAAATAAAATATTTTACTTTTTAATGTTTTTACCTACGTGACTTTACCGAAAAAACCTAAGAATATGAATCATTGCAGTCACGAAAGCTTCAAATCTAGAATTAGTTTCTAGTTTACTTTTTAAAAACACAGCATTGCAATCACGGTAACTGACTTTAGTGCACAGTACTTTTATTGTGCAGGTGTTTATGCCCTTCCAGATGACATTCTGCTGCCCTCTGTTGGCTGATGGAAAAGTGATTCCCAAAGTGACTGCTTTTATGGGAATAACTTTTACCTTCACAATGAACAATCAACAACAACAAAAACCCACTCAACACGACCGTCAGTTACACTGCGTGTGGCCTTTGGATAATAAATATATATGGTGACGTTTCGGGCAATGACCCTCCTTCATAGCTCATGAGCAGAGAAGCCAAAAAGATGGAGTTCTGTAAGAGCTGCAGACCGCACTTAACACCATAGGGCCTTATCGTGTTAAGTGCAGGCTCCCACCCCTATTAACTCTCTCTCCATTCTCTCTGTTGGAGGGGGAAAGGCAGCGGCCAGGCTATGAGGAGCCGGCGCCAGCAACTTCCCAGGCTCTGCGGTCCTCTGCATATGAAGGTGTAAATCAAGGTGTGTGTTTACGTGCCCGGAGAAATCCCACGTGGTGCAAGGGAGAAACCCTATATCCCAAACAGATTGAACAGAGAGGGGAGTCTATATTTTTTTCTGTACCGCCTTCTCCCGACAATGTACGTGTGCATGTTTCAACTTATTTCGCGCCGTACGTAGCCAACCGTGCTAATCGGATGTGCGGGGGGAAGGATAAAACAACTAAACACAAAGTGGTTCCAAATAAATGAGTTTGGGAATCTAAATGATTTAAAGTGTATAAACTCCAGTTGCTTCCGAATACAATTAAGGTGTAATCGGCTAATGAATGCGTGTGTGTGTTTACGTGTGGTAAGAGACCAGAGCGCCCGGAGAAAACTCTGGTAGTGCGAGGGGGAAACGCTGTATGCACTGCCCAGGGTATGGCACCTCAATGCCCAGCAGGGGGGAGGGAGCTTCATAACATTTATGGTGATCCACGAACCCCTCGTCGCTGCCTCCACGGGTGCTGGATTACAGGCAAGCCACGTGGAGCTGCAGTAGCAGCAGCAGAGTAGCCACCAGCGCCACCACCACCACCTACACCACCACCGCCACCATCACCGCCACCATACCCGCCGCCACCGCCACCACCACCGCCACCACCGTCACCACCACCGCCACCACCGCCACCACCACCACCACCACCGCCACCACCGCCACCGCCACCTCCACCACCACCACCACCGCCACCACCGCTACCGCCACCACCGCCACTGCCACCACCGCCACCACCACCACCGCCACCGCCACCACCACCACCTACACCACCACCGCCACCATCACCGCCACCACCACCGCCGCCACCGCCACCGCCACCACCACCGCCACCACCGCCACCACCACTGACACCACCACCACCGCCACCATCACCGCCACCGCCACCACCACCACCGCCACCACCACCGCCACCACCGCCACCACCACCGCCACCACCACCGCCACCAATCACCACCACCCGGCTAAGACGGGCCCTTGCTTGAAAAGTCACCGAATTCGTTTTTTTTTGTTTTGTTCTTTTAAGGTCACGGTGTAATTAACGAATGTGTGAGGTGGGTTTTTGGTAAATTGCGCTTTTGCGCACCACTGCCAACGCAGCAGCAGCATCACCCACTAACGTTGTTTAAGAATCATAATTAGAACGGTTTGCTTGCATTACCCTCCGTTGTTTGAAGTTCGAAGAGCAACATATGGCTCCTAAAATATAGCGAAATGGTCCCTGAGGCATCCCATTTAACTCCTTTTTCCACAAAATTGCCTTTTTTTTCCTTGATCAGTTCACCGGGCGAAATACGCGCCGGCCTTTTAATTTTGAAAACGTTTCCTTCTTAAATCTCAATGAATTTCGCTTTAAAGCTTTCGTGACTGCAGGGATTCATCTTCTTGGTTCTTTCGGTAAAGTCACGTAGAAGGGAAGTAATAAAATAATAAAAATAAACATAATAAAATAAAATAATATAATAATTTATTATGTTTTATTTTTATTATTTTATAAAATAAAACATAATAAAATAAAATAATATAATAATTTTATTATGTTTTATTTTTATTATTTTATTACTTCCCTTCTACGTGACTTTACCGAAAGAACCAAGAAGATCTCAATGAATGTTTTCAGGCTGGCCGGCCTGAGATCCGTCCTGGGCTTAATGAGACTGGATTGTGTGAGAAGTTCGCACGTCCTTGAAAGGTCTGGGACACGGTCCAAATCGGTGAACTCCTATGCAGGCGAGGCTGCATTACTTGGATCGTGCAGGCCACATGCCCAGCCACCGCATGTCCAATCAGTCGCTGTTTTGGCCGGATAGAAGCGGGAGGGTGGGTCGTGTCACGGACTACAGATGAGATGATGGGGCTGATATCCATCTCGGGAGGACTTGGAGCCAATTGGCTTTGCCAGTACCAGAGCGATCAAGATTGACCTCTGTGGAGGAGGCTTGGAAATGGCATTTCCTAGCAGTTGGAGGCAGCAACAATGGAACAATGAGGACCCCGCCGGGAAGTTAACATTTAGCAAAATGGCACAGTGCAGAGTGCAGATAATGAATCAGCCAGTCATCTCAGGTAACCCATGACATGACATCCTGCCAAAAATGTCACACTTCTCGTGGCCTCAAAGTACACCTTGCCTGGCACAAGCGCCGTGGTGACGTCACCACTGCTCAGTGGCATATAGCAGCTGTTGCCGTGTGCATGGTGTAATGTGATTGGTCGCCGAGTTCGAAGGGCAGTGCGCTCTAACAACTCCAATACAGCTCCTTATACCTATGAAGGCCGGCACGGCACACGAGGGGGGGGGGTGACCAATACCACGCCCGACTACACCAAGTGCTCATTTCAGGCTACCTAGGGGAGACGCAGGGCCAGATGAAATGTGTGTAATGTGAGAAGCAGTAATAGAGGTTTTTGGGTTAGATCGCGTAAATATATAAATGTGTCGTTAAACCGGCCACCAACCCGATACGGCCAATTAGTGAGGTTTGTCACGTAAACACATTGTGCCAATTCGTTGCGAGTTCAGCACACCGGTGTGTTGGAGAGTAAATCCACTTCAACATTTACAATTATAGTGTAGTGTATAGTGCAGTGTATAGTGTAGTATACTAGTTCAGCACACCGATGTGTTGGAGAGTAAACCCACTACAACATTTATAATGATAGTGTAGTGTATAGTGTAGTGTATAGTGTAGTGTATAGTGTAGTATACTAATTCAGCACTCACAGGTTGCGTGTTGGAGAGTAAACCCACTACAACATTTACAATTATAGTGTATTGTATAGTGTAGTGTATAGTGTAGTGTATAGTGTAGTGTATAGTGTAGTATACTAGTTCAGCACTCACCAGTTGCGTGTTGGAGAGTAAACCCACTACAACATTTACAATTATAGTGTAGTGTATAGTGTAGTGTATAGTAGTGTATAGTGTAGTGTATAGTGTAGTGTATAGTGTAGTATACTCGTTCAGCACACTGGTGTGTTGGAGAGTAAACCCACTACAACATTTACAATTCGATTACCGTGACGTTTCGCAAGTAATAACAACAACAACCAGCATCATCAGGCGGACAGCCAGAGTTGTGGAGAAATCCTCCTCCTGCTGCTTCTGTCTTGAGTAGAGGGCTGGGTAAATGCGATGTCGTAACTTGTGAGCTAATGAAGTGTGAGGGTTAGAGAGGGGGTTGGAGGGAGGTTAATGTACGCAAATAAATGACAATGGATATCCATTAGCTCCGTGTTAAATTGTGAGGGGCACCACGTGACACGACTGGCGATGAATACATTGAGAAAGGGATGAATCATCCCAGCTTCGCTAACGACATCGTCGTCATTACAAGCAACGGAATTACAGGTAAGTTATTGAACCATTTAACTCAGAAGGCTGCGAAAAAGTTTGGATAAAAAAAAATAACTTCATCATTATTTTTATCATTCTAAGTTGCACCTTGGCAGACGTCCGGATCAACTTTCACACATCTTCTTGGTTCATCGGTAAAGTCACGTAGAAGGGAAGTAATAAAATAATAAAAACAAAACATAATAAAATAATAAAATTAAGTTTTATTTTTATTATTGTATTACTTCCCTTCTACGTGACTTTACCGAAAGAACCAAGAAGATGAATCTCTGCAGTCACGAAAGAACCAAGAAGATGAATCCCTGCAGTCACGAAAGCTTTAAATCGAAACTTTCACACAGTAAACATAGAATCAGAATATTTACAGTGGAGGAATCCGATGAGCTATGAAGCTCTTTTTTACAAATGTCCAGTCGGGGCAGGTAATAACGTTACAAAAAAAAACGATAGGAGTGCAAAGCATAAGAAAGGTAAGCAAATCACCCAAACATATACGAATATAAACTAAACCATCCCCATCCTACCAGGCAAAGCCCACTGAGGTATCAACTTATTTTTACAGAAGCGACTTGGCCACAAATGATGGCTCAACAATGTGGCCCCATCATTTGGACATGTATAGCATCAAAATAATCTAAATAATCTCAACGCATGTTTCTATCTGTGGAGGGAATAAACAGACTGTTGGGGCCGAGTGCTGTTCGTTTTCGTCTTCTCCTTGTCGTCCGGCTTCAGCAGATCAACAAACTGCAGCGTCACATGAAGGTGGTCAAGCCAGATGACTGCGTCAGCAGGATCAGTAGCGGAGTCGTGCTACCGTTGCGATACTCTTAGGTTTTTTCGGTAAAGTCACGTAGGTAAAAAATAAAATTAAAAGTTAATAAAAGTAATAATTACGTAGGTAAAAAATAAAATTAAAAGTTAATAAAAGTAATAATTACGTAGGTAAAAAATAAAATTAAAAGTTAATAAAAGTAATAATTACTTTTATAAAGACGGAAGCTTGTGTTGCTTCCGAAACGTCGTGATTTTTATTTTATTTTACTTTTATTAATTTTAATGTTTTACCTACTTGACTTTACCGAAAAAACCTAAGAATATGAATCCTTGCAGTCACGAAAGCTTCAAATCTAGAATTACTTTTATAAACTTTTAATTTTACTTTTTTACCTACGTGACTTTACCGGCCGAGGTATTGGTCCTACCGTGTTTCAGATCTGCCTTGTGTTTACGAACACGGTCCGAGACATGTCGCTTAGTTTCCACAAAGTAACTACTGCCGCAGACACAGCTTAGTTTGTAGACACCGGGGTATTGCATGTCAGAGATCACATCCTTCACAGATGGAATCAGATCACAACTTTTATGTACTGTGTTAAATCGAACCTTGATCTTGTGTTTGCTCATGGTTCTTATTACTTTTATTAACTTTTAATTTTCTTTTTTACCTACGTGACTTTACCGAAAATACCTAAGAGTATGAATACTTGCAGTCACGAAAGCTTCAAATCTAGAATTACCGCTGCGATGTCTCCTTACACTTATGAGCATCATTGTGTTCAAACATGGTGTTTGTTATTGAAAGTCCATGACTAACACAAAATTCCAATAACATCTCACCATTCGGGTTCAGATCAGGGGGGTATTCATCCCAATAACGCCTATCCAGGTATCTTCATCATTTCCCACGTGAGCATTTAAGTCGCCCAGTAAGACTGTGGAGTCGGTAGGCTGCACTCTGTCGAGCACTGCACCCACCATCTTCAAGAAGGCCGAATACTCTGATTTGTTGTTTGTTGCATAAGCCCAGACAACAGAGTTTCCTTTCTGAGATCTAAAGTCTCATTGAGGCGACCCTCTTATCCGCTGGGACAAACTCTAACGGAACAGCACCCAGCCAGGGGCTTGTGAGTATCTCCACAACTGCCCGGGGCCTCTCACCAGGGGTTACTCCGGAATATGAGAGACCACCTTCGATCGAGAAGTTTGGTTGCAGTGCCAATGCAGTGTGTGGAGGTGAGACCGACTAAATCTAGTGGGTACCTTTCCACCTCTTCCACCAGTTCTGGCTCATTCCCTCCCAGTGACGTGACATTCCACGTCCCAATAGCTCGTGTCCATCGCCAAGGTCCAGTCCGTCTGAGATCATCCCTCTCCCTGCCATACTAGCATTGCAGGCGACCCTCATCCTACGTCCTGCGAATAGTGGGGCTCACAGGACGGCAGCACGTAGCCATTTCGAGCTGGGCCCGACCGGGTCACGTGGGTCATCTGGCCACCGGGCACTTGCCGGCAAACACCAAACAATTTAGTCGCCCTTAGCTGAATTTACGTCTCATGCTGGAATTCTGAAAAAAATCCACGGTGGCTTGGAGATGTTAACTACCTCGCCAAGTATACAGGAAGTCGTGGGTTCAATCCTGACCCTGACGCCTGCTGTATATTTGGAGTGTGTGTGTCGCTTCTCTTTCCTCGTGGTCATGTGTATTTTTCTCCGGGTCCTCCAGTTTTCTCTCTCCACATTTAGAATCAACGCCACGTATTTAGAGTATTTGGCTGCTGTATATATCCACGTGACGAGAAGCCGCTTTGTTGAGATATATTTTGTGATAGCCAAGTCGCTTCTGAACAAGTATAACCCGTAAAAACAAAGTTTTTCACTATAAATCCTTTATATGCGTGGCGGCTAGAGTCCTCTCGTCCTCTGGCTTGAGATGGCTGCCACCTATGGGTCAGATGATTGTCTGCCACCATTAAGCAATTGGTAATTAAATATTTAATTTGTTTTCCCTAAACAGTGTAAAATTTTGGAAAAAAATGTTCACGAACATTAATTGTCTCGCACAACGAGTCTGTGTGCAAAATGTCAGCTCCATTGGATCCCGGGAAGTGGGTTAAAAAAACGACCGAATGATTTGCACGGTCGTAAGCAAGCAAGCAAGCACGCAAGCGCGCAAGCAAGCAAGCGAACTTAATATAAATATTTAAAAAGAGCTATATAGCTCAAGTTGGGCTTTACCTGATAAAATAAAAAAGTGTTTCATAGTTTAGTTTAGTTTAATAGTAAAAAAAAAATCCTTCCATGAATTCAGCTCTACGTTCCTCTCTCTGCGTCCTCTGTGTCCGCGTGTAAACTGCCTGTGTCTGTCTCTCCGTGTCTCGCATTTTTCATGCCTATCTCCAGTGGAAGGTTATTCGTTTATTTTTGTTGCCAGCAATGGAACAATTGAAAAAAACTAAATGCAATTATTTAAATGTATGCCACACTCCCCTGAGATATCATCGGGGGTGTGATGTATTGCCCCGGAACTGAAGATAAATCTGCACTGTTCTTCACGTATATTTTTTTCTCCCAAAGTCTCATTTGTCTGTTTCTCCGCGCGTCTCTCTCTCTCGCTCTCTGTATTTCGCCGTGTGTCTGTCTCTGTAACTCTTTCGATTTCTCTCCCAATGCCACTGTCTGTCTCTCTCTCTCTCTCTCCCCCCCATGTGTTGTTTTCTTTATTTCTCTACCCCGTGTCTCTCTGCGATCACCTCCATATATCCTCGTTGTCTTGTCTTCTCTGCGCGTGTCTCACACGCACGCACCGTACCTGTAAAATGTAAAAAAACAAATCCATTTATCCACGTTTCATTTGTTTTATTTCTTACACAACCCACCAGCCGCACACAATCTCTTCCGGCGAGTGCATCATTTCAGCAGCGTTCATTGAATACGAGCAAAACTCTGGACTGGTTTCGACGTACAGCGCCTCATCAGCAACATCGGGTTCGCTTAAATCAATGCTGCTCAAGTGGACCGTGCATCTCTCTTTGTCTCAGCAAGCTAGCGTCCTCGTCGTGTCGATCTGATCCGTCACCTCCAGGGCCATTCAGCTCTTGTGGCCTCCCTTTCTCTCTGCGTCCGGACTGGCGTGCGCTCAAGGACATTAACTATTTAATAACTATTTATTTGCATTTCATGTCAAGAGGAATCTTCTTGGTTCTTTCGGTAAAGTCACGTAGAAGGGAAGTAATAAAATAATAAAAATAAAACAATAAAATAATTCTCACGACGTTTCGGCCACAACGCAAGCAGCCGTCCTCAGGTGAAGACCAGGTCTGTCGGGGAGATAGCGTTTGAATGAAACACCCCAGGCTTGGAGCGTATAATAAAATAATACGTGACTTTACCGAAAGAACCAAGAAGATGAATCCCTGCAGTCACGAAAGCTTCAAATCGAAATTTAAGAGGTTGTTTATGTGGCGATGGGCAAGCAAGCGGGGTGTGAGCTGGAAAGGAATTCCATCCCCGGACGCAAGCACGTCAGTTGTGTTAATGGGGGAGATTAGGGAGAGAGAGATTTTCTACCTACGTGACTTTACTGAAAGAACCAAAGAGTATGGATTCCTGCAGTCACGAAAGCTTCAAATCAAGATATTTAACAGGGGCGGTTTCTTCATTAGGGCGATTGGGCGACGCACCACCAATGTCATTCAACCACAGAGTCACACTAGCCGTCACTGTGCCTCTGGATATAGTCCAATCAGTGTCATGTCACGTTCTGTGGAGTACCGCCTCTTTTTGGGCGATTTCACTCCGGCTGAGAATCGCCCCGAGTGGCCCCATAGACTTACATTCAAAGATGTTTTTTTTCGAATGGGGGGCGCTGCAATGCATTCTCTATGGCTTCCGGGAGGGCTCGCCCTAACGTGCTTACGTCATCATACGTAAGCACGTTTCATCCAACAATATAATTTGTCGCCACCTAGTGGAATCTTTAATAAAATAAACTTGAGTGGATTGTATTAATAGTGAGTATAGAAACAAACAAGATGTATTTTAAGAGTCACATTATTTTTCATTAATATTAAAGAAGTGAAGTTGCCTTTACATGCTTAAGCTGTTAATTTATCCATTGCATGGGTGGACCTTATCCTTATCAATCATCCAGACATTTGCCCCCCGTGAGAGATTTTGCAGGAGCCACCACTGATATTTAACAACTATTTATTTAATCGGGTAAGGCTCACTGAGCTACTTTTGTTCAGAAGCGAGCAGGACATCACTAATGATAGCCCAGCGAAGTGATTTGTGAACAACTAGACCCGAGATCGCAAAGACCTCCCCATTACACCAAGAACTGCTCAACTCATCATGAACTCGTCTCATTTTATTTTATTTTATTCAAACTAAATTTTGTTTAAAACCAGTTAAGGCCCACTGAGCTGTATTGCTCTTTTTTTCAGAGATCGACCTGCCCACAAATGAAAGCCCATTGAAGTGGCTCATCGTCGCGTGAACATTTATAGCAGCCAAATTACTCGAAACGTGTGATGTCAATTCTAAATGTCGAAGGGAAAACCGGAGGGCTTGGAAAAAAAAAAGATCCACGTGACCATGGGGAGAGAGAGAGAGACATTCAAACTCCAAATATATGAGCATCGTCAGGGTCTAGATCCAACCCACGACCTCCTGTAGACCAGGCGAGGTAGTTAACATCTCCTAGCCACCGTGATGATGATGAAAGAGAGAGACACGCAGACTCCAAATATACAGCAGGCATCGTCAGGGTCGGGATCGAACCCACGACCTCCTGCATACCAGGCTAGGTAGCTAACATCTCCTAGCCACCGTGATGATGATGATGAGAGAGAGACACGCTAAATCCAAATATACAGCAGCAGGCGTCGTCAGGGTCGGAATCGAACCCATGACCTCCTGCATACCAGGCTAGGTAGCTAACATCTCCTAGCCACCGTGATGATGATGATGATGAGAGAGAGACACGCTAAATCCAAATATACAGCAGCAGGCGTCGTCAGGGTCGGAATCGAACCCATGACCTCCTGCATACCAGGCGAGGTTGTTAACATCTCCTAGCCACCGTGGCGCCAGGTATGGCAGCTGACTTCAACGCCTCAATATCACTCTCTCTCTCCATGCTTCGCCGCCAGTATTGCACGATCATTAAACCCTCCTGAGCGAGACTGTGGGGGGTGGGGAAGAAGCAGTGGGCAGGAAAGATGCCGCGAATAAATCTCGATTTTTTTTTATTTAATTTTTTTCCTCACGGGAAATTCACAACGCCGGTCTCCCGAATGATGTTGCAACATCCAAAAACAAATAAACAAAACGGTTAGAATTTTTTTTTTTTTCAAATGAGAAAAAAAAAGAAAGCCGAGTTTTTACAAAAAAATTACAACAACAAAAACGAGCAGTGCAATATATCTTTTTTTTTTCCCCCGGCCAAAAAAAACGAATAAGGTTATTGTGTGTTTCATCCCTGAGGCGAAGAAGGCTGCCTGGAGCGCACCTTCATGAATATCGATGTCCGTGTGTGGGTGTCTGTGCGCGAGTTTCATTTGAACCCCACTGACCCTGCACCTACATCCCACAATCTCCCACCCCTCCCCCCCTTTGGCCCTTTCCCTGCATCACTTGTCAATAGTATTGCAGCTTCTACGCATCAATAAACGAGTTCAACACGAAACAAAGACAAAGATGACCCGTATAGCCTTCAACAGGCGGTTGGGGCAAGTGCTGTTAGCGAGCACCTATGAAGGCCGGCACGGCACACGAGGGGGTGGGTGGCCAGCGCCACGCCCGGCCGCCTTTGTCTCCCCAGTGGCGATGTTTACACACCGCACCAGGTGCTCATTTGAGGCTGAGTCGACCTCGAGGGAGGAGGCCCAGGACCGGTTCAGATAATCGTCACCGGTGGTGGCCCGTAAATGGGAATCCAACTCGAAGCTGCTGGGTTCGTAGCGCTAAACCGCTGGTCACTACCGCTCCCCATGCACACATACGTACACGCACACATACGTACACGCACACATACGTACACGCACACACACATACACGCACACACACATACACACACACATACATACACACACACATACGTACACGCACACATACGTACACTCACACATACGCTCACATACATACACACACATACGTACACGCACACATACGTACACGCACACATACATACACGCACACACACATACACACACACATACATACACACACACATACGTACACGCACACATACGTACACTCACACATACGCACACATACATACACACACATACGTACACGCACACATACGTACACGCACACATACATACACGCACACATACGTACACGCACACATACGCACACATACATACACACACATACGTACACGCACACATACGTACACGCACACATACGTACACGCACACATATGTACACGCACACATACGTACACACACACATACGCACACATACATACATGCACACATACACACATACGTACACGCACACATATGTACACGCACACATACGTACACACACGCATACGCACACATACATACACGCACACATACACACATACGTACACGCACACATACGTACACGCACACACACATACACACACATACGTACACGCACACATACGTACACGCACACATACATATACACACACATACCTACACACACACATACGTACACGCACACATACGTACACGCACACATACGTACACGCACACATACATACACGCACACACACGTACACGCACACACACATACACGCACACATACGTACACGCACACATACGTACACACACACATACGTACACTCACACATACGTACACGCACACATACATACACACACATACATACACACACACATACGTACACGCACACATACACACACACATACGTACACGCACACATACATACACGCACACATACACACACACATACGTACACGCACACATACACACACACATACGTACACGCACACATACGTACATGCACACATACGTACACGCACACATACACGCACACATACGTACACGCACACACACGTACACGCACACACACATACACACACACATACGTACACACATACGTACACGCACACACACGTACACGCACACATACGTACACGCATACATACATACACACATACGTACACGCATACATACATACACGCACACATACACACACACATACGTACACGCACACATACACGCACACATACACACACACATACATACACACACGCACACGTACACGCACACATACGTACACGCACACATACATACACACACACATACACACACACATAGGTACACGCACACATACATACACACACATACACACATACGTACACGCACACACACGTACACGCACACATACATACACGCACACATACGTACACGCACACATACGTACACGCACACATACGTACAAGCACACATACGTACACGCACACATACATACACGCACACATACGTACACGCACACATACGTACACGCACACATACATACACACACACACATACCTACACACACACATACGTACACGCACACATACATACACACACACATACCTACACACACACATACGTACACGCACACATACATACACACACACATACGTACACGCACACATACATACACACACACACATACCTACACACACACATACATACACGCACACATACGTACACGCACACATACATACACGCACACATACGTACACGCACACATACACGCACACATACGTACACGCACACATACGTACACGCACACATACGTACACGCACACATACATACACGCACACATACTTACACGCACACATACATACACGCACACATACACGCACACATACGTACACGCACACATACACGCACACACACATACACGCACACATACACGCACACATACATACACGCACACATACACGCACACATACGTACACGCAAACACATACACACACACATACGTACACGCACACATACATACACACGCACACATACACACACACATACATACACACGCACATACCTACACACACACATACGTACACGCACACATACGTACATGCACACATACGTACACACATACGTACACGCACACATACGTACACGCACACATACGTACACGCACACATACGTACACGCACACACACATACGCACACATACATACACGCACACATACATACACACACACATACACACACACATACGTACACGCACACATACGTACACGCACACATACACACACACATACGTACACGCACACATACGTACACACACATACACACACACATACACACACACATACATACACACACACATACGTACACACACACATACGTACACGCACACATACGTACACGCACACACACATACGCACACATACGTACACGCACACATACATACACACACACATACACACACACATACGTACACGCACACATACGTACACGCACACATACACACACACATACGTACACGCACACATACGTACACACATACATACACACACACACACATACACACACACACACATACACACACACATACATACACACACACACATACACACACACATACATACACACACACACACATACACACACACATACGACATTAATTGTGGGCACCTTTGCCCATTCGTCAGTAGGCCACTGACCCTTGAGCTGCAATCCCCCGTATTTCGCCTTTGGGGCCGTCCATAAATGACGTCACGCACCTGGGGGGAGGGAGGTCAGACATTTGAGAAATGTGACGACACATAAAAATGCGCAACTTTAAATAAATATAGACAACACGTTCTACTTAATTAAATAGACTGTTTAATAAATGTTTTCTCCTACAACATCAGAGTGCAGCGCCACATTAAATACGCACTACGATGACAATAGTTTAAAGCGATTTGAAGCATGTTTTATTTTTTTTGGGAGGGGGCAGAGCTTTGTGACATCATATTTGAGGAAGCTGTCTGACTTTTTGTGACGTCGTGTGACGAAGGGGGGGGGGGGGGTCAAAAATCGCGTGACGTCATATATGGACGGCCCCTTTGCATGGCACAATTTGGTTCTCGTATAACGCGGTAGTTGCGTCCCCAAAAAACGTCCGGGTCAGGGGCGGTTTCTTCATTAGGGCGATTGGGCGACGCACCACCAATGTCATTCAACCACAGAGTTCCGCTAGCCGTTACTGTGCCTCTGGATATAGTCCAATCAGCGTCATGTCACGTTCTGTGGAGTACCGCCTCTTTTTGGGCGATTTCACTCCGGCTGAGAATCGCCCAGAGTGGCCCCATAGACTTACATTCAAAGATGTTTTTTTTCAAACGGCGGGCGCTCCAATGCATTCTCTATGGCTTCCGGGAGGGCTCGCCCTAACGTGCTTACGTCATCATACGTTAGCACGTTTCAGTCAACAATATTATTTGTCGCCACCTAGTGGAATCTTTAATAAAAAAAACTGAGTGGATTGTAATAATAGTGAGTATAGAAACAAAAAAGATGTATTGTAGGAGTCACTTTATTTTTCATTAATATTAAAGAAGTGAAGTTGCCTTTACATGCTTAAGCTGTTAATTTATCCATTGCATGGGTGGACCTTATCCTTATCAATCATCCAGACATTTGCACCCCCTGAGAGATTTTGCAGGAGCCGCCACTGGTCCAGGTTATGTAGAAATTGCGTTGTAATACGTAACATGAGGGCGGGGGGGGGGGGGGGAAGCACAGTCCGTGATTACGCGTGAGGTGCGTAACGCAGGCGGAACGAAGACCGAGGCGCGTGGGTAACATCTAGAAGCATCCAGCAGCATCCCAATGCCTTGTGTGGTGTTGCTACGCCGAGGCAGCGGGTACAACCGCTTATTCCTACTCGCGCGACGTAGCTCCGTTCGCTCCAAATTTCGTTCGCTCCATCACGTTATATCCAATTCGCATCCGCGTTGTACGAAACAATGTCTTCCCTCATACATTCATCGCGTTATATCCAATTCGCGTTATGAAAACAATGGGTCACAGGAGAAAACACCGTATACATGTTGAACTTAAATTTCGATTTAAAGCTTTCGTGACTGCAGGGATTCATCTTCTTGGTTCTTTCGGTAAAGTCACATAGAAGGGAAATAATAAAATAATAAAAATAAAACATAATAAAATAATTCTCACGACGTTTCGGCCACAACGCAAGCAGCCGTCCTCAGGTGAAGAACAGGTCTGTCAGAAAGAGAGCGTCTCAATGAGCACCACCAGGCTTGGCAGCGTATATTTAAGCTGGGTTGGAGGGGGAAGGGCGCCTTGACAAAGGAATTTGCATATCAAGATAAATTTAGCATATTTATGGGAAATGCAGATAGTCACTACTTGTGGAATGCGTAGGAGGTGGGGGGGGGGGTTTCAAAGTCATATTATGCCCGTGCATTATGCAGGATTAGCAGCATCAAAGGGAGGGAGTAGTGTTAGCAGTAATAAAGGGAAAGAATTTTAATAGTAAGGAGCTGCAGCAGCTAAACCTCCACGTAAAAAAGAAAATATAAACTACATCAGTATCATCAATATACTAAATATACTCTCTAATAAGAGCTACTAACAGTAAGTCATACATTACAATTCTATGCCGCAAAAAATATAATATGCCTCCAGCTAAACCTTTTTTCTCTTACATCACACGGGTCTACCTGTACTATATATTATTATGTTTTATTTTTATTATTTATTATTTCCCTTCTACGCAACTTTACCGAAAGAACCAAGAACATGTTGAACTTCTTTCGCACCGTACGTAGCCAACCGTGCTAATCGAAGGTGCAGTCTTTTTTGTTGTCTGCAAAAAAAAAACATTGTGCCCATCACAAAATTTCATTATTTTGTACTCCTACTATTAATTATAAAATCGCGGAGAAACACTATGCTCAACTTTTGCAGGTTCATAGGTTGCTGGGCTAAAGGGCGTTTCGTGGTCACCTATTGGGCTCAGAGCATCACACGAAGGCGTCTTATAGCCAGAACCCACGCCCGGCCAGTTAGCTACGTACGGTGCGAGTGAAGTTCAACATAAGGTGCCACGTTGGCCAGGAGATGTTAACTACCTCGCCTTGTACACAGGAGGTCGTGGGTTCAATGCCGACCCTGACGCCTGTATATTTGGAGTTTGAGTGTCGCTCTCCCCGTGGTCACGTGGATTTTTCTTCTGATCCTACAGTTGCTGTCTTTCTCCTCCATTTTTAAATCCTTTATATTAAGTTCACTTGCTTGCTTGCGCACTTACGACCGTGCAAATCTTTCGGTCGTTTTTTAACCCACTTCCCGTGATACAATCGAGCTGACATTTTGCACACAGACTCGTTGTGCGTGACAATTTATTTTCTTGAAAATATTTTTTCCTAAATTTTCCACTTTTTAGGAATTTGTTTTAAACATATTAAATTTAAAATACCAATGTGATAAGAATAAAACTCTTAATCAAGTTTTTACGGGTTAATTTTTTTCCGTCCACATTTAGAACAAACGTGCGTTTAGAGTGTTTGGCTGTGCCGTTTAACGGTGTTCAGCCATTCCACGGAGGGCATCCGAGGTTCTAGCTGAATGGCTAACGACCTCGTTTTAGAGGTATTTGGATACCATAAATATCCACGTGGTGATTAGCCACTTCGTTGAGCTATTATTTGTGATGGACAGTGGTCCTTACCTAGTAAAATAAAAAAAGAGTTAAAGAATGTTTTCATTCGTTTTCCATACATACAGAGGTGGTGGGCGAAGGTGAGCCTTTGCTGCTGCTACTTTTCCAGCGAGGGACAGGAATCAGGTTCGGCAGGCACAGCGTGGGGAGAGAGCCAGCAGTTATTAAGGTCTGCATCAGCGATTGGAGGTGTCTGTAACCAAGACGCCGTGCGAAGCACCCTTTTTGTTTGGTGCTAATGTAGAGGTGTAATTGTGTATGGGCACGGATGGCTAACAAACACAAGGGGCGTGGTTAGGGCCGTACACAGAGGAGGTGCTCACACCGACGTCCGCACCTGCATCCCCCAGGGGCCCCTCCCGCGGGCCGATTGCTATAAAAGGTGGTGAGCCGGAGGGCTCGAGGTCGAGTGTTAGCTTCAACCAGCGAAGAGTGAAGACCAGCTAGAATAGGCCCCGGAGCTCCCCTGGCTCGCTGTCCTTGTCAGGGCCGACCAGGGCAAGCCGGTGGCGTGGCCCCGAGAGCCCAGACTGACGTTCTTATAAGAGCCGGTCTGGAGACTCAGGGTGCCGGGATCCCAGCTTGACCAGGGCTGGGATAGGTAGCCTCCCCTAGCTCCGTAGTGGAGGACTCGGGCGTAGGTTAGCGGGGTTAGATGTTGTGTCTCCCTGTAGCCGAGTGAAGGGGACGATACCCCCTTAAGTGCTGTGTGTACCCGTTACTGTGCACAAGTTGGTGTTAATAAATAAGTGTGCCTCCGACCCCGTCGTCAAAGCCTCCTGAATACTTACTACACTAAAATACCATCCCCCAATTCGCATACAGCAGGGGCACTCCGGCCAGCAGCAGTGCCGTGTCCGTTATTGCACATTGAGAAGGCCCGTGAATGAGGGACTGTCTTTAAAACGTGTCCTTGCAACTATTAGCAACGTATTCACATCCATTTCGAACCCCGCACATTGCACCTTTCTTGGCTTCGGCATTCCTCAAAGAGATCAATCAACTGCATCGGGACATCATCACCAGGCCGATGCAACAACATCTTCCTAAATGGATAATTAAAGACAATTCTAGATTTGAAGCTTTCGTGACTGCAAGAAATCATACTCTTAGGTTTTTTCGGTAAAGTCACGTAGGTAAAAAAATTAAAATAATAAAAGTAAAATACAGCTATACAACACTTGATACAGCTATCGTGCTGTGACGGTTCCACCTGAAGACGGAAGCTTGCGTTGCCTCCGAAACGTCGTGATTTTTTAATTTATTTTAATTTTACTTTTATTAATTTTAATTTTTTACCTACGTGACTTTACCGAAAAAACCTAAGAATACAGAAGCTTGTGTTGCTTCCGAAACGTCGTGATTTTTATTTTATTTTTATTTTACTTTTATTAATTTTAATTTTTTACCTACGTGACTTTACCGAAAAAACCTAAGAATACAGAAGCTTGTGTTGCTTCCGAAACGTCGTGATTTTTATTTTATTTTTATTTTACTTTTATTAATTTTAAATTTTTACCTACGTGACTTTACCGAAAAAACCTAAGAATACAGAAGCTTGTGTTGCTTCCGAAACGTCGTGATTTTTATTTTATTTTTATTTTACTTTTATTAATTTTAATTTTTTACCTACGTGACTTTACCGAAAAAACCTAAGAGTAATTAAAGACAAGCCACAGTAATGCGATTGTGGCCATGCAACCCAAACTGTGGACCATGCAGTAAACCCAATGTAGTCTGCGCTCATTCAACAGAGGAGGAACACAAAACTACATGAACTCTTTCGATTTAAAGCTTTCGTGACTGCAGGTATTCATCTTCTTGGTTCTTTTGGTAAAGTCACGTAGAAGGGAAATAATAAAAATAAAACATAATAAAATAATATTATTGTATTATGTTTTTATTTAAATAAGAAAAATAAAACATAATAAAATAATATTATTTTATTATGTTTTTAATATTATTTTATTATGTTTTTATTTTATTTTATTATTTCCCTTCTACGTGACTTTACCGAAAGAACCAAGATTATATGAACTCTCTCTCCTGAAGCACTCTCGTCGTGACCAACAGACCTTGACATTGGCATTTAGCTATTATTGCACATTCCATCATAACATATTTGATAGGATGCTTCAGAGGTAACACATCAAGGGTGTGTATTGCCATTGGACTTGATGACTGTGTTCTTCACTATGGGGACCTCATTTGCCAGTAAAAATATGATAATTGGTTCTTTACCCTTCTATCTGGCAACAAAACTGACACCTTTTTACAAGGAGTCATGTTTGCATAGACCGCAATACCTGCAGTCATAAATACAAACAAAAGACATAACTCTGATAATGTGCACTGTCCTTGAAGTTGATTGGTCCACACCCGAGACAGCTTTCCTTCGAGCCTAGTCTCACATGGGTTGGACCAGAAGACGCCAAAAGGCGCACAACTCAAAGACAATGCACCATCAGAGTATGAGAGCTCGGGGCAAACATCTACACTATGGGGACCTCATTTGCCAGTAAAAATATGATAATTGGTTCTTTACCCTTCTATCTGGCAACAAAACTGACACCTTTTTACAAGGAGTCATGTTTGCATAGACCGCAATACCTGCAGTCATAAATACAAACAAAAGACATAACTCTGATAATGTGCACTGTCCTTGAAGTTGATTGGTCCACACCCGAGACAGCTTTCCTTCGAGCCTAGTCTCACATGGGTTGGACCAGAAGACGCCAAAAGGCGCACAACTCAAAGACAATGCACCATCAGAGTATGAGAGCTCGGGGCAAACATCTACACTATAGGGACCTCATTTGCCAGTAAAAATATGATAATTGGTTCTTTACCCTTCTATCTGGCAACAAAACTGACACCTTTTTACAAGGAGTCATGTTTGCATAGACCGCAATACCTGCAGTCATAAATACAAACAAAAGACATAACTCTGATAATGTGCACTGTCCTTGAAGTTGATTGGTCCACACCCGAGACAGCTTTCCTTCGAGCCTAGTCTCACATGTGCGCCTTTTGGCGTCTTCTGGTCCAACCCATGTGAGACTAGGCTCGAAGGAAAGCTGTCTCGGGTGTGGACCAATCAACTTCAAGGACAGTGCACATTATCAGAGTTATGTCTTTTGTTTGTATTTATGACTGCAGGTATTGCGGTCTATGCAACCATGACTCCTTGTAAAAAGGTGTCAGTTTTGTTGCCAGATAGAAGGGTAAAGAACCAATTATCATATTTTTACTGGCAAATGAGGTCCCCATAGTGTAGATGTTTGCCCCGAGCTCTCATACTCTGATGGTGCATTGTCTTTGAGTTGTGCGCCTTTTGGCGTCTTCTGGTCCAACCCATGTGAGACTAGGCTCGAAGGAAAGCTGTCTCGGGTGTGGACCAATCAACTTCAAGGACAGTGCACATTATCAGAGTTATGTCTTTTGTTTGTATTTATGACTGCAGGTATTGCGGTCTATGCAAACATGACTCCTTGTAAAAAGGTGTCAGTTTTGTTGCCAGATAGAAGGGTAAAGAACCAATTATCATATTTTTACTGGCAAATGAGGTCCCCATAGTGTAGATGTTTGCCCCGAGCTCTCATACTCTGATGGTGCATTGTCTTTGAGTTGTGCGCCTTTTGGCGTCTTCTGGTCCAACCCATGTGAGACTAGGCTCGAAGGAAAGCTGTCTCGGGTGTGGACCAATCAACTTCAAGGACAGTGCACATTATCAGAGTTATGTCTTTTGTTTATGTTTATGACTGCAGGTATTGCGGTCTATGCAAACATGACTCCTTGTAAAAAGGTGTCAGTTTTGTTGCCAGATAGAAGGGTAAAGAACCAATTCTCATATTTTTACTGGCAAATGAGGTCCCCATAGTGTAGATGTTTGCCCCGAGCTCTCATACTCTGATGGTGCATTGTCTTTGAGTTGTGCGCCTTTTGGCGTCTTCTGGTCCAACCCATGTGAGACTAGGTTCGAAGGAAAGCTGTCTCGGGTGTGGACCAATCAACTTCAAGGACAGTGCACATTATCAGAGTTATGTCTTTTGTTTGTATTTATGACTGCAGGTATTGCGGTCTATGCAAACATGACTCCTTGTAAAAAGGTGTCAGTTTTGTTGCCAGATAGAAGGGTAAAGAACCAATTATCATATTTTTACTGGCAAATGAGGTCCCCATAGTGTAGATGTTTGCCCCGAGCTCTCATACTCTGATGGTGCATTGTCTTTGAGTTGTGCGCCTTTTGGCGTCTTCTGGTCCAACCCATGTGAGACTAGGCTCGAAGGAAAGCTGTCTCGGGTGTGGACCAATCAACTTCAAGGACAGTGCACATTATCAGAGTTATGTCTTTTGTTTGTATTTATGACTGCAGGTATTGCGGTCTATGCAAACATGACTCCTTGTAAAAAGGTGTCAGTTTTGTTGCCAGATAGAAGGGTAAAGAACCAATTATCACGACTGTGTTCTTTTTGTGCCATGTAGGTGGTAATGTATGCAAATATGCAAACATATATACACTGAAAACAAAACATAATAAAATAATTCTCACCACGTTTCGGCCACAACGCAAGCAGCCGTCCTCAGGTGAAGAACATGTCTGTCGAAACGTCGTGAGAATTATTTTATTATGTTTTGTTTTTATTGTTTTGTTGCTTCCCTTCTGCGTGACTTTACTGAAAGAACCAAGAAGATGAATGCCTGCAGTCACGAAAGCTTTAAATCGAAATATATACACTGTATAAGTTATTTTGTGAGTTAATAATCTTCATCCCTTATGGGACATAAGGCCGCAATGTATTCTCTCCACTTCTTCCTGTCCTTGTCAACATGTTGAGCCTCACCCCAAGAGAGGTTGCTCGCTGCTACCAGCTCATCCTCCACGGTCTTGCGCCAGGTGGCCTTGGGCCGTATTATCCAATAGGCCACAGTAGACGCTGAGCCTAGGGCCTACTCACTCACCCACCCACCCACTCGCCCACCCACTCACTCATTCACCCACCCACCCACTCGCTCACCTACCTACTCACTCACCTACCCACTCACTCACTCACTCACCCACTCACTCACTCACTCACCCACCCACCCACTCACTCACTCACCCACTCACTCACTCACACACCCACTCACTCACCCACTCACCCACCCACTCACCCACCCACCCACTCACTCACCCACTCACTCACCCACTCACTCACCCACTCACTCACTCACACACCCACTCACCCACTCACTCACCCACTCACTCACTCACCCACTTACTCACTCACCCACCCACCCACTCACTCACCCACCCACTCACTCACTCACTCACCCACCCACCCACCTACTCACTCACCCACCCACTCACTCACCCACCCACCCACTCACTCACTCACCCACTCACTCACCCACTTACTCACTCACCCACCCACTCACTCACTCACCCACCCACTCACTCACTCACCCACCTACTCACTCACCCACCCACCAGGGTTGTATTATCCAATCGGCTACAGTAGGCACTGTTCCTAGGGCTAACGAAAACTAAAGGGCCTATGAAAAACTAAATTTATCGTGTTTTTTTATTTGTATGATATTAACAAAATGTAACCAAGATATCTTCTCGTATACATATATTTATATACAGCAATGATAGGCACAGTGTATATACAAAGAGGCAGAGTCATTTCAATGTCAATGGTTTTTTTTCTTCATCAAGTGAAATAGAAATTAACACCGGAGTTTAATTTTTAGAGATATTTCCATTGCCGAATTAGCAACAACATCTTCGAAAGTTGTTTTTTTTCGTACAATCTCATTCTCAATAGAGAGCAGTGCAATGGGGAGACAAAGCGGCGTCGTTGTCCTACGCGTGCAACAAGCGAGTGACAGTGGCGGTTGTCGTAACAAGGGGCAGCAGTTCCAAACGTAGAGAGTTGTCACTGAAGGCCAACGACGCAGAAGTGCCAAGGGCCTACAAGAACCTTAATCTGACCCTGGTCTTAGGTTTTCTAAGATTTCATTTTGCCCGGTGGTGTCCATCGTAGGGAAATTTTTGGTATACGGTCCTTGTCCATTCTGAGAACGTGTGCGAGCCATCTGAGTCCACCGTCTATTGATGTCTCGTGTGATATTAGGATTACATATATATATACACTTCATAACCTTATAATCAAATGTATGTATTCTACAAAATAAACTGGAAGCAGCGGGAATGTGTGTTGTTATTTTTTAAGAAGGATGCTCTTTAAAAAAAAATACGTACAGATACAAGATGTCAGTTTAACACATAGTCGGAGGCTTTGGAGACCAATATTATGAATAATAAAGGTTTTTTGGGTTAGATCGCATTAATATAAATGTGTCGTTAAACCCGCCACCACCCGACAGAGCCAATTAGTAACGTAGTACTCGAACTGTAAATGTTGAGGGTTTAATCTCCAACATACCGGTGGGCTCAAATAGTAACTAATTGCCACGTTTTGTTTACGTGACAACCCTTATTAATTGGCTGTGTCGGTTGGCGGCGGATTTAATGATAACATTCATCTTCTTGGTTCTTTCGGTAAAGTCACGTAGAAGGGAAGTAACAAAATAATAAAAATAAAACATAATAAAATTATTTCTCACGACGTTTCGGCCACAACGCAAGTAGCCGTCCTCAGGTGAAAACCAGGTCTGTCGAGGCGACAGCGTCTTCAGACACCTGAGGACGGCTACTTGCATTGTGGCCGAAACGTCGTGAGAATAATTTTATTATGTTTTATTTTTATGATTGTATTACTTCCCTTCTACGTGACTTTACCGAACGAACCAAGAAGATGAATGCCTGCAGTCACGAAAGAAGCTTTAAATCGAAAGATAACATTTATATTTACGCGATCTCACCCAGAAAAAAACACATGTATGATAGACACCAAATGTGTGACATAAATGTATAACGGAAAATTAATAAGATAAATCCGAGCAAGGCTGGGTTAGATTTCTTGTACACGTGTAGGGGTGTTAAAGAGAGGGCCTGTTATGCATGGCAGTCTATGGGAAACAAACACAGTGGGCGGGGCTACGTGTGTGCACGGGGAGATGCCCTCTGCGACGTCCGAGCCAGACACCCTGGGGGGGGCTGGTTCGGCGTTATGATCCCCCGGGGCCCCACCCCTCAAGGAGGGGTTGGGTATAAAAGGGGATGTTATAGGGGCTCGAGTCAGTAATGTCAAAAGCTAACCAGAGAAGACTGAAGACGTCTTAGATAGAGCCCTGGACTCCCCTCGTTCGATGTCCTTATCAGGGCCGAACAGGACTGAGCCAGCGGCGTGGTCCCGAGAGCCAGAGCCGGTGCTCTTCTAAGAGCTGGTCTGGGACTCCGGGTACCGGGCCCGACTTACCAGTGTCGGGCCAAATAGCCTCCCCTAGCCCATTAGTGGAGGACTGAGAGGCAGGCTAGGATTAGCTAGGAAGTGTATCCTTAGCTAGTCGGGTGAGGGGGCCGATACCCCCTCCAGTGCTGTATGCCACGAACGAGTTGTGTAAAATAAATATACGTGTGCCTCCACCTCGGTGTCAAGTGTCTTCACCGGTACTTCACACGTAATGGGAAAACAAGAGACTGAATATAAATGTTTTGAACGAGGAAATTATAGGTACAAGAAGCCCGGAGAAGACAGAAAATAAAGTTACGTAAGCGATGCGAACAATTAAAATGCAATTTGAAGGATAATCTGATGCAGAATTCGTGAGTAAATGTCATGGACGGAGCTATATGGAAGGGCATGACCATGATCGTGACATCATTGACAAAGAACACGTCACACACACACACGCGCAGTGAGAGAGAGAGAGAATGTACTCCGTCTACAGATCTGGAATTTTATTGAGATGTTATTTCTTTTGGCCAAAAAACTAATTTGTGACCAATTTCATTGACCCTACCAAAGGAGTTTGACATAACAAGCCATGACAATTCACTCTCGTTTATTAGCCTGTTGATACAGAAGCAGCAGCAGTCACGGACTCGTGTACGGATCATCAGCTTAATGGAAGGTGCGTGCCAGGTAATGCTCTTGAGTTCACATTTGACTTTTACTGGTAGGAACCACCTGGTTCCATCAGCCCACAGGGGATTATTGTGTCCGTCCGTCCGTCTAGCAGGGAGGGGCTGGGTGGGTAGGGAGGGGCTGGGTGGGGAGGGTGGGGAGGGGCTGGGTGCGGAGGGTGGGGCTGGGTGGGGGGTGGGAGGGTGGGGCTGGGTGGGGAGGGGCTGGTCACCCCGTGGTGCCCTTATAAAACTCAACGTTTAACCGACTCACGCCGGCTTGTGCCCGCCCTCACAGTCGGGCATATTTGCGGAATACACCACGCCGCCGTTGACCCTGCAGGCCATTGACCGAACAACCCAACGTTCCTACCAGCTCCCTCCGCAGGAATGTGTTAATCCAGACTGTCTCACAAAGCTTCGGTTAGTTATTCATTTACATTTTTCCGCCGCATGGTAAATATTATTCATTCAAGCATGAATGACTACAAATTCAGATTTATACACGCATGCAATTATTTTATAGATTTCATAACCTGTCTCTGAAATCTACTTAAGATTCAAAGTAATCCAATCTGGATTTCACGTAATCTAATCAAATGAATTTTTGAACGCTGTGTAACAGGGAATTCTTATCTCCAAAGCAACTATTAAATCTTGTCAAAACATTGTCTGCGTTTATTAATATACGTACAATGTATTGCAAGCTCGGATTAATTACATTTACAACGATAAATGTAGCATGGATTTAACATCAAACAAATGTTTCCTGGTATCTAATTAGACCGGGCATGCCAATATTTTGTGTTTTGATGACACCTTTGAAGTGCATGTGTATATATTATCGATGTTAGCAAAATCACAGGCCATTTATAGGTCAGATTTATCGACATACACGTTTATTTGAGCTTGACCCAAGTCTCAAGACTCTTTCAGGAGAGTCCCTACAGTTGCAATCTTTGGCCAATTCCAGAATTGATCGGTGTTTTTGGAGGGTCGTTAGAACAATGAGTGCTGTACTCAGCAAAAAAAAAATGCCACGTACATGAAAGAAAATAACACTGGGAACATCCACACAGACGGATTTAGATATCCTTACTTAAATAAATGCCACTGGGAAATTAGACTTTCGTGAAGGGCATTCTGTCATTGCGCTAAACGTAAAGCTGGTGGCGATAAAGTATTCCCATTGCCACCGTGTGCCGCGTGCATTTAGAGTTGCTTTGTTAATTCCGCGATGTGCCGTGACGATTATGTCAGCTCTCGTCGCGGAGTTAAAGGGAAGAAAGCTCCAGTAAGTTATTTAAAACCTCAACGAGTGCTGCAGCAGACCCACTCTGGGTAATACATTTAACAAATCAACTTCTGTCCCGTATTGCCACCTGAAAATCTAATTTAGTATTTTATCAGCCCATCCATTTGTCCTCCCGGACTGAAGCTAACTAACCAGCGGCGTATTCGTTTGGGTACCAGGGTTTGTAGCGCTCAAGCAAAAAAAAGAAACCTGCCAGTTAACAGAAGCCGGGAAGGCCAATAGGCTGATGAAACTAAAGTATCTATTTTGTTTTAATGTGACGATACGGAAGGGTACGGTCATTATTTAGCTTCGTTGAATACCACCACGCCGTGCCATGAGAAGCCACAGAACTGATGCGCTGTAGTTAGATGTCTGCAGCATGCTTGCTTGCCCAGCTGCAAATCGAAAATAATTAGAACATGATTTGAACATAAATTTCACGTAAATTTGAACGTAATTGTGAACGTAATTTGAACCACGCCATCAATGTTAAGGGCCTGCAAGCAAGCGTCACTGCCCAAGAAACATACTTTACGATTACCCAACTCTATTCTACACATAATGAGACCTTTATGGCAGTTTTCAAAAAGTATGAAAAAATAAGAATAGATTTAACCTTTTCGGGCAATAAAACAGGTGTTAAGATGTTCCAACACCCGATAGAAACCTTTTTGCAAGGAATCAAGTCTGCATTAACCACACAGAGTACTTGTGGTGAACATACAAACATGCTCTGATAATGAATATATGGAATTGTCCTTGAAACTGATTGACCTACACCAGGGACAGGCTTATTTATGGCCTAGTCTCACCAGTGTCAGAGCAGAGAACGCCAAACGGCGAACAGTACACGTGTTTACACTATGGGGACCTCATTTGCCAGTAAAAATATGATAATTGGTTCTTTACCCTTCTATCTGGCAACAAAACTGACACCTTTTTGCAAGGAGTCATGTTTGCATAGACCGCAATACCTGCAGTCATAATACAAACAAAAGAACATAACTCTGATAATGTGCACTGTCCTTGAAGTTGATTGGTCCACACCCGAGACAGCTTTCCTTATATGAGACTAGGCTCGAAGGAAAGCTGTCTCGGGTGTGGACCAATCAACTTCAAGGACAGTGCACATTATCAGAGTTATGTTCTTTTGTTTGTATTATGACTGCAGGTATTGCGGTCTATGCAAACATGACTCCTTGCAAAAAGGTGTCAGTTTTGTTGCCAGATAGAAGGGTAAAGAACCAATTATCAGTACACGTGTTATACTGGTAGGAACGAAGTGAACCAGCCTACAATAGATTATATCGTCCGTCCGTCCGATGTCCGATTAGGTGTAGCAACATCGCCCCCTACTGCAAACACTTGGCAGGACCCTACAAAAACCTTTAGACTCAGTGAGGCTTTCCTGGCTAAACAAGTGTAACATTCCCTTATAATTCCCTGAGATAGTTTTTAATTAAAACATTTAAATAAAAAATTAACTCACAGCGGCCTAAAGCCTACAGCTAGGCCTAAAGCCTAGAACTAGGCCTCAAACTCTCCCTTCGTATCGTACCCCCGCCATTTCATTTTATTATAGCCATTCATTTGTTCGTTCCTACCAGCCCACCCCGCAAGGGACCTGTTATACATGCATCACAAAATGAACGTGACATTTCTATTTAAAGCTTTCGTGACTGCACGGATTCATATTCTTGGATATTTCGGTAAAGTCACGTGACTATCTTCTTGGTTCTTTCGGTAAAGTCACGTAGAAGGGAAGTAATAAAATAATAAAAATAAAACATAATAAAATAAAATAATTCTCACGACGTTTCGGCTACAATGCAAGCAGCCGTCTTCAGGTGAAGAATGAGACACTACCAAGCTAGGAACTTATATATACGCTGCGTTGGAGGTGCAAGAGCGCCTTAACAAAAAGAATGTCACGTGACTATATTCTGCATAACAACACACGGTGACGAGACGTTAAGGGGCCGTCCATAAATGACGTCACGCGATTTTGGACGAATTTTGACCCCCCCCCCCCCCCTTCGTCACACGGCTTCACAAAAAGTCAGCCCCCCCCCCTCAAATATGACGTCACAAGCTCTGCCCCCCCCCCCCCGCAAAAAAAAAAATAAAACATGCTTCAAATCGCTTTAAACTATTGTCATTGTAGTGCGTATTTAATGTGCCGATGCATGATGTTGTCACACCTGATGATGATTGCTTGTGTTGCAGTCGAAACGTCGTGAGAATTTTTATTGTTTTATATATTTTTTATTTTATTATTTCCCTTCTACGGGACTTTACCGAAAGAACCAAGAATATGAGTAGAACGTGTTGTCTATATTTTTTTAGCGTTGCGCATTTTGATGTGACGTCACATTTATACCCCCCCCCCCGCCTCGTCACACATCGTCACAAATGTCTAACCCCCCCCCCCCCCAGGTGCGTGACGTCATTTATGGACGGCTCGTAAATCCCTTGCCCGACTCTAATTCCTGTATATTTCGAGTTTCCATGTCTCTCTTCCCGTTGGCACGTGCATTTTTCTCCAGGTCCTCCGGTTTTTCCCTCCACATTTAGAATCGGCATGCATTTAGAGTATTTGGCTGCTATAAAATTACACCTGTTAAGCCCACTCCGTTGTGCGATGATTTGTGGCCAGGTCGCTTCTGAAAAATATATTCTAGCATTAGTGGGGCCTTGCCTGGTTAAATGTTTTTTGTGTATTCACCGTCGTCCTTGAACGAGAGATATTCACAACGCCCATCCCAGGGTTCAATAAAGTCCGTCACTTCAAATGGAAATGAATGTCAATGACCCGATATGCAATTTCCAGACAAACAACAGCACGGTCTGTGACAATCATTTAACTGATTGTTCATACTTTCTGTGATTTTTCACATCCCCCCCCCCCCTCGAATGCGCCTTGCTAACGACGGACCTGCCTGCCGGAGATGGCTTATTTGCCTGCCAATTCTTAAACAGGTCACCGCAGTCATTTAAGTAATAAACGACCAAGGGTAATGGGAAAAAAAACCAATATCGCTCCCATATATCAGTGCTTCCATCTTCTACCCGGTGCACTTTCATCGGGCCAAGCATGCATCTCAACGTCTCTCCCTCTCTCTCTCTCCCCTCCTCCTCTTCTCCTCCTGCCCCATGACTCCACTCACCCTCGCCACGGCCCACACTCCTTCTCTCCTGTCCCCAACGCGAACAATCTTTACTTACAACTAATTTATCTATTCATCCATTTCGGTGGCCATTTATCAGTCTTTATTTCCACGCAATCAATTCGTTTGCTTTGGGAGCTCTAACCGAGGACGAATGCTTCCAGGGTTGACGTTAGGAAGCCACCGGAAAACCCCGCAATGAAATTGTGCTTGAGCAAGACTGTAGTACTCTCTAACTATACAAAGAGTTATCATGTATAATGCATGAAGTACATTAATCACTTTACGTTGTGTGCATGACACAGTGTATATCATTTGTTTAGAGCCGCAGGTTTGTAGCCAATAAACGTGCCAAAACATCGCACACAGAATGTGCACAATTCCTGACAAATGGACGCATAATCGCAAATGAATGCCACTGCAAGGCAGTTAATTGGAATTAAAGCCAGATGTTGCCCAATGCCACTGCCTTAAAATAAAAAAACACATACAGAGAGAGATCACTGTTTCACGTGGTGATACAGAAGGGCAGAGCCATTTTCCAATTATATTTACCATTTTTTTTCAATTGAAGAGCAGAGTTGTGATTGACGGACTTGTTAAGTTGGTTTTAATTCATGTTTTCTTGCATTGCGATAGCAACACTTCAGAATCAGAATATGCATTTGAACTGAAGGAATCTGATAAGCTCTAGATTTGAAGTGTTCGTGACTGCAAGGATTCATACTCTTTGTTTTTTTCGGTAAAGTCACGTAGGTAAAAAAAAATTTAATTAAATTTATTTAATTTTATTTTTGCTGTTTTCATTCTATTTAATTATATTCATTTTATTTTTTACCTACGTGCCTTTACCGAAAACAACAAAAAGAATGAATTTGATAAGCTTTATTCACAGATGTCCAGGCAGGGGGCACGGGGTGGGAACGTAACACCAACAATCAGTACAAAAACACGATAGGAGCGCAAAGTACAAGAAAGGTAAACTAATCACACAAACACGAACAAATAAAACACTAAACCACCCCCATCCTACCAGTCAGCACCAACATAATTAGTTTAATTCAGCCCAAATGCAGTGTCGCCATCAACCCTCTTTCTTTCCATTACAACATTTCACAGTGGCTGAGTTCACCTGCATGACACTTACAACCATGATTCCCCCTCATCTGATATAGATGAGCTGAAAGCCATGGGCGTGTGCATAACGTCTGTGTAACAGACATTGAAACTAAAGACCAAAACCAGTTTATTTTTTATTTTTTAACAGGTAACGGGCCGTCCATAAATGACGTCACGCACCTAGGGGGGGGGGGGGGTCAGACATTTGTGACGATATGTGACGAAGGGGGGGGGGGGGTTGAGAAATGTGACGTCACATCAAAATGCAAAATTTTAAATAAATATAGACAACACGTTCTATTCGTTGGTTCTTTCGGTAAAGTCACGTATAAAGATAAAATAATAAATTAAATACTAGCATACTACGACGTTTCGATTGCAACACAAGCAATCATCATCAAGTATAAAAGAAATAGCAACACAAATCTAACCAGGAAACTATAGATAGACATACAAGCAGACAGACATCACAAGGACACACACAGAGAGAACACGTATCGGCACAAAGAGAGAGGTCGTTTCTGTGACGAGGCCTTAAATATAGAGAGGGGGCGGAGAGAGGGAGGGGGCAGAGAAAAAATTAGCATGTCAATGAGTGGACAACGACGTGGTACGGTACGCAAGCTTGAAAATTAGGAGAAAGACACACTACAATTAAATAACCTAGTAAAATATCGAAATGTAATGTAATGCAACACAGAGAGTCGGTCAACACACAATTAACGCATAGCCCGGTTGATTACGTATTCCTGCAGTCACGAAAGCTCCAAAATTAAGATTGAAACACGTTCTACTTAAAGTAAATAAATAGACTTTTTAATAAATGTTTTATCCTACAACATTAGAGCGCAGCGCCACATTAAACACGCACTACAATGACAATAGTTTAAAGCGATTTGAAGCATGTTTTATTTGGGGGGGGGGGGGCAGAGCTTTGTGACGTCATATTTGAGGGGGGTCTGACTTTTTGTGACGCCGTGTGACAAGGGAGGGGGGGGGGGTCAAAAATCGTCCAAAATCGCGTGACGTCATTTATGGACGGCCCCTAAGGCCCCACTGAGCTATGTCGCTCTTATTCAGAAGCGAAACTGGCCACCCCAAACGATAGCTCAACGAAAGTGACTCATCATCACGTGGACATTTATTGCAGCCAAATGCTCGAAACGCACGCTGATGTTGTTTCTAAACGTGAAGGGAAAACCCGGAACACCCGGAGAAAATCCACGCGACCACGGCGAGAGAGAGACACGCGAACTCCAAATATACAGCAGCTGGCGTCAGGGTCAGGGTCAGGATCGAACACACGACCTCCTGCACACCAGGCGAGGTAGTTAACATCTCCTAGCCACCGTGATAATGATGAGAAAGGGACACGCAAACTCCAAATACACAGCAAGCGTCAGGTTCAAGATCAAACCCACGACTTTCTGCATATCAGGCGAGGGAATTAATTTCCTCGTTGTGTGCGCGCGTTACTAGTACAGCACACCGATGTGTTGGAGAGTAAACCCACAACATTTACAATTCAAGTACGACGTTTCGCCAGTAATTACAACCAGCTTCGTCAGGCGACAGCCAGATTTGGTGAAATGTCGAACTCGAAATGTAAATGTTGTAGTGGGTTTACTCTCCAACACACGACTGGTGAGTGCTGAACTAGTATACTACACTATACACTACACTATACACTACACTATACACTACACTATACACTACACTATACACTACACTATAATTATAAATGTTGTAGTGGGTTTACTCTCCAACACATCGGTGTGCTGAACTAGTACACTACACTATACACTACACTATACACTACACTATACACTACACTATACACTACACTATAATTGTAAATGTTGTAGTGGGTTTACTCTCCAACACACGACTGGTGAGTGCTGAACTAGTATACTACACTATACACTACACTATACACTACACTATACACTACACTATACACTACACTATACACTACACTATACACTACACTATAATTGTAAATGTTGTAGTGGGTTTACTCTCCAACACATCGGTGTGCTGAACTAGTATACTATACACTACACTATACACTAAACTATACACTACACTATAATTATAAATGTTGTAGTGGGTTTACTCTCCAACACATCGGCGTGCTGAACTAGTATACTACACTCTACACTCCACTATACACTACACTATACACTACACTATACACTACACTATAATTGTAAATGTTGAAGTGGATTTACTCTCCAACACACTGAACTAGTAACGAATTGGCACGTTGTGTTTACGTGACAAACCTTACTAATTCGCTGTGTCGGGTGGTGGCGGGTTTAATGACATGTTTATATTTACGCGATCCAACCCACGAACCTGTATTATGGATAATTTTGGTCGCGAAAGCGTCCTACTACGTGTTAAACCAATCTCAAACTCCCTTCCCAAACAACAAAAAATCCCATCAGTTTCCCCAAAGCCTCGCAAGGAATACAATACACACTTTTGTTTCATGTACAGTAGGTTCATATGAATGTATTCAATACATTTTTATATTTTAATATCTCTCTCTCTCTGCCATGTCCTTTTTCAAAAATGTCAACAATCATGGCCTTCCGTCCATTTAGCTGTGTCCACGATATTTGCTCAAGAATTCTAGATTTGAAGCTTTCGTGACTGCAAGGATTCATATGCTTAAGTTTTTTCGGTAAAGTCACGTAGGTAAAAATTTAAAATGAATAAAAGTAAAATAAAATAAAAATCACGATGTTTCGGAGGCAACACAAGCTTCCGTCTTCAGGTGGAACCGTCACAGCCACGACAGCTGTATCAAGTAAATGAGAGATTACAAGAGATACCACTCCGTTTATATAATGGTTGAGGGGGAAGGGCCAGGAACGGCACACTATTTATTATTATGGTAAGGTGAGGCTTGAGACTATGAATAGACTGCAGTCAGACGGAAGCTTGTGTTGCCTCCGACACGTCGTGATTTTAATTTTATTTTATTTTACTTTTATTAATTTTAATTTTTCACCTACGTGACTTTACCGAAAAAACCTAAGAATATTTGCTCAAGAACTTTGCATTTGATGCTCCCAGTTGCATCCAACCATCAACTCTCTTCCCCAGCCTCTTGTTGTACCTATAATTTCTCGAGTCAAAAACCATTTATATTCAGTCTCTTGTTTTCTCATTACATGTCAAAGAAAATCTAACCCTGCATTGCTCTAAACATTCTCATTAATGTTTTTGTTGTTCCCGCTGCCTCTCCGTAACACATTTATGTCACTCATCTTGTGTCTGCCAATGAATTGTTTAACATTTATGTCACTCATGATGTCTGTCAATTAATTATTTAACATCCTTGCCCTATAGGGTCTTTGTAATTCTAGATTTGACGTTTTCGTGACTGCGAGAATCCATACTCTTTGGGGTTTTTTCCGGTAAAGTCACGTTGGTGAAAACAAAATAAAGTAAAAATAAAACAACCAAATTAAATCACGACGTTTCGGAAGCAACACAAGCATCCATCATCAGGTGTTGATTGCTCCAGCAAAATTACTGTAGCGTATGAAGAGAACTATTTAGAGACACGTGTTCATATAGGGTCAAGCATTCACATTCCCATTGGATAACGGACCAGTCTTTTTCGAATACAGGAGGTCGTGGGTTCGATTCCGGCCCTGACACCTGCTGTGTATATCAAGCCTGCATGTCTCTCTCTCTCTTTCCAGTAGTCGCACGGATTTTTCTCTGGATCCTCCGTTTTTTTCCCCTCCACATTTAGAATCGATGTGCGTTCAGCGTATTTGGCTGGTATATCAATTCTAGATTTGAAGCTTTCGTGACTGCAAGGATTCATACTCTTAGTTTATTTCGGTAAAGTCACGTAGGTAAAAAAATGAAATTAAAATTAATTAAATAAAATAATAAAAAATCACGACGTTTCGGAGGCAACACAAGTCTCCGTCATCAGGTGGGACCGTCACAGCAACGTCGTGATTTTCATTATTTTATTTTATTAATTTTAATTTCATTTTTTTACCTATGTGACTTTACCGAAAAAACTAAGAGTATGGTATATCAATGTCCACGTGATAAGCCACTTTGTTGAACTGTCATTTGCAGGCAGGTTTTACTTCTTGAACAAAAAAAACTAAAGAGACAGGTCACACAGTGGTGCCTTACCTGGTCAAATAAAAAATTAACCCGTAAAAACAAAGTTTTTCACTATAAATCCTTTATATGCGTGGCGGCTAGAGTCCTTTCGTCCTCTGGCTTGAGATGGATGCCACCTATGGGTCAGATGATTGCCTGCCACCATTAAGCAATTGGTAATTAAATATAATTAATTTTTTTCTACCTAAAAAGTGTAAAATTTTGGAAAAAAATTTGTCACGAAAATAAATTGTCACGCACAACGAGTCTGTGTGCAAAATGTCAGCTCGATTGGATCACGGGAAGTGGGTTAAAAAACGACCGAAAGATTTGCACGGTCGTAAGCGCGCAAGCAAGCAAGCAAGTGAACTTAATATAAAGGATTTTAAAAACATAGTTTCGTTGAGAATATAGCATGGAGAAATCTTTCACCGTTCTTATTTGTTGCTGCGCTTTGCTTGGAAGAAGACTTCAGACGTCCCTGACTCCACACTTCTCTCTCTTTTTGGTACAAAGTTATGCAGACTCTTTAGTTCTTTCGGTGAAGTCGCGTAGGTATAAAACAAAATAAATCACGACGTTTCGGGCGCAACACAAGCGTGATTTATTTTATTTTCTACCCACGTGACTTTACCGAAAGAACCAAAGAGTATGGATTCCTGCAGTCACGAAAGCTTCAAATCAAAGTTATGCACTCGCGCTGATTGCTCTTGCGTGTGAGATTCGTGCAGTTTTAAAACGTTCAACATGCGACGCGTCGTGCTGTGTAACTTGCAATGCATCGACTCGTTTTTTTTCTTCCCACGGATGATAACGGTGGCTTGTTAATGGTCAGTGTTAACACGTCGGCTTTCGCGATCTGTCGCCTGATGAAGCTGGTTGTAATTACTGGCGAAACGTCGTAACTCGGATTGTAAATGTTTGGATTTATTCTCAAACACACCGGTGTGGTGCTGTACTAGTATACTACACTATACGCTACTATACACTACTATACACTATTATACACTACACATACTACTATACACTACACTATACACTACACTACTATACACTAACACTAGACACTACACTATACACACTACTACTATACACTACACTATACACTACACTATACACTACACTACTAGTACACTACACTATACACAACGTATACACTACACTATACACTACACTATATACTACTATACACTACACTATACACTACACTAGGACACTACACTAGTACACTACTAGACATACACTACACTATACACGACACTACTATACACTACACTATACACTACTATACACTACACTATACTATACACTACTATACACTACACTACTATACACTACACTATACACTACACTATACACTACCTATACACTATACTATACACTACTATACACTACCACTATACACTACTATACACTACACTATACACTACTATATAAAACACTATACACTCCACTATACACTACTATACACTACTATAACACGACACTATACACTCCACTACTATACACTACACTATACACTACTAGACACTACACTATACACTACACTATACACTACTATACACTACACTACTATACACTCCACTATACCTACTATACACTACCACTATACACTACACTATACACTACTATACACTACACTATACACTCCACTTTACACTACTATACACTACTATGCACTGCACTATACACTCCACTATACACCACTATACACTACACTATACAATACTATACACTAGTGTTGTACTAGTAACAAATTAGCACGTTCTGTTAACGTGACAAACCTTACTAATTGGCTGTGTCGGGTGGTGGCGAGTGTGACGACTAATTGCTCATTGTGTTGCGTAATCCAGAACGTTTGTGAAAACAAATATTTTAGCTTTGGCGTGAAGTATTTTTTCATGGAGCGTCTTCATTTCATTTTACGTTACCTTTGTCTAATCTATACAGGTCTTCATTTAATCGGTAGTTTAAACACGGACGGAATCAAATATAGAATTAAAGTCAAGCCGGTACGAATAAACGCTATATCCATCATAATAAAAACGGTTTAGGCAGAATGCAGACTTGCATTCCTCCAAGGGATTTTGTGCGTCTTTGCTAGATTGAGATTGATCACACACAACAACCACTCGCATTCAAGAACCAAATTTATGCATCTAACATTAAAGGGGCCGTCCATACATGACGTCACGCGCTTGGGAGGGAGGGGGGTCAGACATTTGTGACGATGTGTGACGAGGGGGGGGGGGGGGTTGAGAAATGTGACGTCACATCAAAATGCGCAACTTTAATATAAATACAGACAACACGTTCTACTTAATTAAATATACTTTTTTAATAAATGTTTTCTCCTACAACATCAGAGTGCAGCGGTACATTATATACGCACTACAATGACAATAGTTTTAAAGCCATTTGAAGCGGTTTTTTTTTTTTTTTTTTTTGGGGGGGGGGGGGTGGTAGAGCTTTGTACGTCAAATTTGAGGGGGGGGGTCTGACTTTTTTCGTGACGTCGTGTGACCGAAGGGGGGGGGGTAAAAGTCGTCCAAAATCGCGTGGACGTCATTTATGGACGGCCCCTTAGTACTCTGATACAATTTCCATGCAATGCTATTTCCTGTACCAGTTAGATCGGCATTTCGCCAGCATTGATTCCCAAGCAAGGCCTTACTCTGCTGATGAGGACATTGAATATCTAAACCAGTCCGTTGCCTGTGCAATCACCACAATTAACAAGCACTCCACCAGAGGTCGCAAACGGGTTTGATTCCTTACCCGTACCCAGGCCATACCAGGGTCGCAAACGGGTACCCGTACCGTACCCTACCCGATACCCGGCTACCCGTACCCGGCCGGGTATCGGGTAGGGTACGGGTACCCGATTGCGACCTCTGGGATGAAGCCATGTTGCAAGCCCGCGGGTGGGTTGATTCTAGGAACTTGAATTGTGAGAAGAGACAAGACGTTGGGAATGAGTGACAAACGGTACTCATCAGTGACTCACGGCCTACACGTACCCGTAGCCGGCCGCACCAGGGTCGCAAATGGGTACCCGTACCCGTACGCGGCCGGGTACGGGTAGCCGGGTATGGGGTAGGGTACGGGTATCGGGTACCCGATTGCGACCTCTGGCACTCCCCCCAAGCCAATGACGTAGCCAAACGGTTATTCAAAAGTAGGCAATGTATCCTATGGCGGAAAGAGGCCTCCATGGTGATTTGGTCGGGAGGCAGGGCTTTGAAGTGATCGGGGAAAGGTTTTTGAACGGGGAAAAGGCGGAAAACAGAGTGGGACCCAAAGACAACGGTTGGGAACCGTCAGAGCACGAAGGGACTGGGATTGGCCTGCGGGGGTGGGGGGTGGGGGGGGGGGCAAACAGCGAGGGAAGATTCGAGAAAGGAGGGCTCGAGAAGGAATAAAAAGGGCAGAGCACCAAGGGGAGGAGGGGACGTTCGAGAGAGCTTCACCACCAAGCGCGAAAGCCCAGACCTAGCGTTGTTACTGCGTCTTCAAAAAATAAGTAACATTTAAAATACTATTTTTTCAAACACGCTTTAATGAAATGTACCGTACGAGTAATGGCAGAACTCCACGACTCCAGGAAGTGACCCCGAAGATTTCCGTAACGTAAGGGACCGTGATGATTTACAGCCAACGTGAGTTGAGCGTGGACAATTATACCAAGCCGAAACATAACATATAAAAAATATTGCTTAAAATATTTTATTATTTTAATGATATAATATAGTATTGTCATCATATGACATACGTATACCAAGTTTGCAGTCGATACCACATTGGGAAGTGGGTTAAAATTGAGTTACAAGATTTGACGATACGACAACAGACAGAGTTGAGGATACAACAGACAGAGTTAAATAAAAGCGTGTAAAGAGGCTCCTAGTAAGACAGTCGTCAGAGTAATTTCACCTGTAAGAAAGCGGCAATTCGCCAGCATTGATTCCCAAGCAAGCCTTAATCTGCTGATGAGACACTGAATATCGAAACAAGTCCGTTGCCTGTGTAATGACTGACTTGGAGACATAACTCTGGAGGCAATTCTTTAATTAAACACCGAGCACACTCTGTTACCATTTATACAACACACACCCTACATTGTTACACACTCTCAGTCTCTCGCTTATACGCAACTCTACACGGGTTGCTCGCCTACACACAACACTAGCCGTCTGACACTGACGGCGCTGACCGAGACAGCCATCTACGTCTAGCAGCGCAAATTATCAAGTGGAGACGACAGCGACGAAGGCACGAGACTCACAGCGACGATGGGGACGATCTTCAGCAGCAACGATGACTGGGATCCCACTCCAAACGACAGGCCCCAAGCTCCCGCTCGGGGTCCTCTTTTATCCTCCCAGCGTGGGCCTCGCTCCGCCCCGACCACTTCCCCCCTTCTGGAACCTACTAGCCGGCTCCGACGTGTCCCTTCCGTAGCCTTTACCCTTGATCCTCTCGGGTCTATCACGTGACCTGCTATCAGTTAGGGCTGCTTCAAGCTGCAGATCCTCTTCCCTGCCAGCAGCCATTGCTATGATGCTTAGTGACCAATTCTATGTCACTGCACCTGTAAGATGAGCGGCATTTCGCCAGCATTGATTCCCAAGCAAGGCTTACTGTGCTGACGAGACACTGCGTGTCAATACATGATCCACGTTTTGCTTGTGTTGAAACAACGCTGCCTCAACGGTGCACTCCCAGAAGGCCCTGCCTGTGGCTGTTGGGTTAAGTAATGGATACTTTTATTTCTTTTTGTGGAGAGACAGCTTTAGTGAAGGAAACATATTACCTGCTTGTGTATTTTCGTTATTTGTATTCTCCACAACGATTCTGAACATTATTAATTTTACGCCGATTGCATTTTCACGTGTCATCCCTGTCACGTAAAGTCCTAGCATGTTTTAGGCACCTTACTACAGCCTTGCAACCCTTTGATTCAAAATCATTTTTTTTATATACATATTTTTTTAATCCTTTATATTAAGTTCACTTGCTTGCGTGCTTGCGCGCTTACGACCGTGCAAATTCTTTTGGTCGTCTTTTAACCCACTTCCCGTGATCCAATCGAGCTGACATTTTGCACACAGACTCGTGTGCGAGACAATTTATTTTCGTGAAAATTTTTTTCCTAAATTTTCCACTTTTTAGAAGAAAAAAAAAAACATATTTAATTCTAAATACCAATGTGATAAAATGAATCTCGTACTCAAGAAAAAACAGAAATGAATAATAAAATAAAACGATGCCACGCATATAAAGGATTTATAGTGAAAAACTTAGTTTTACGGGTAAATTTTTTATATTAATATATAAATCGGTTTAATAAAAACAAAGTAATTGTTGTACTACGTGCCCCGTGTTTAATTTGTGTTTCGATGATTTACCTTCTAAAAAAAACCTGCCCATGTCTTGCAACCCCAGAAAGGGCATTCGATAACCCCAAAGGGAGTGCGTGCACCCCAGGTTAAGAGCCACTGTTTGCGGCCCGAGACCCTAAACCAAAAATCTAGTTGCCTAGATTATAAATACACTGAAACGGAATGTACCGTAGACAATATCCTCCTTGGATCAAAGAGCACTGGGTGCAGCTGGTGTATGGGGAAATTGCATTCATCATTTGGAGGGCGATTGAAACACGTAGACAGATTTCCCATCAAAACGCAACCCCCAGAGGCTCACTGGGGGCACAGGGTCGATTAAGCTATGGAGGCCTCATGTAAAATTTCCCAAGCGGTGGTTTACTATCAGCATAATTGGGGTTACTGGAAATATCCTGCGTTCTATACTAAATGTACATTCATTGCTTTGTCATGCCTAGACCGTAGCATATACAGCATTTTAATCGAATTAAATAGGACTGCTCTGTGGGTATCCACATTGGACTAATGACAATCGTTGCCCATATCACTGTGGGACGTTGCTTGCAGCCAGACAGCCAGACGCCACGGTGATTAAACTCTGGACAATTAATACAATTTCGAATAATATAACAATTATCTTCAATTGCTTTAACAAATTCCTTCGTTGATGTAAATCGTGCTGAAGTTTAATCGACGGAGGCCTCCGTGCTAAGTTTATCAATGTATGCCTGTAAATACATATACGGTGTCGTCTATCAGGGCCCCCTCACGCTGTGTGTCAATATTGCAGCTTGGGTCAAAAGGTCTAATAGCTGGAGAGAGGCCAACCTCCGGACCTGATTGGGACACCACGGTGGCTAGGAGATGTTAACTACCTCGTCTGATATGCAGGAGGTCGTGGGTTCCATCCCGACCCTGACGCCTGCTGTATATTTGGAGTTTGCGTGTGTCTCTGTCTCTCATCATAATCACGGTGGCTAGGAGATGTTAACTACCTCGTCTGATATGCAGGAGGTCGTGGGTTCCATCCCGACCCTGACGCCTGCTGTATATTTGGAGTTTGCGTGTGTCTCTGTCTCTCATCATAATCACGGTGGCTAGGAGATGTTAACTACCTCGTCTGGTATGCAGGAGGTCGTGGGTTCGATCCCGACCCTGACGCCTGCTGTATATTTGGAGTTTGCGTGTGTCTCTCTCTCTCATCATCATCACGGTAGCTAGGAGATGTTAACTACCTCGTTTGGTATGCAGGAGGTCGTGGGTTCGATCCTGATCCCGACCCTGACCCCTGCTGTATATTTGGAGTTTGCGTCTCTCTCTCTCATCATCACGGTGGCGAGATGTTAACTACCTCGCCTGGTGTGCAGGAGGTTGTGGGTTCGATCCCGATCCCGACGCTGACGCCTGCTGTATATTTGGAGTTTGCGTGTGTCTCTCTCATCATCATCACGGTGGCTAGGAGATGTTAACTACCACGCCTGGTATGAAGGAGGTCGTGGGTTCGATCCCGACCCTGATTCCTGCTGTATATTTGGAGTTTGCGTGTCTCTCTCTCTCATCATCATCACGGTGGCTAGGGGATGTTAACTACCTCGTCTGGTATACAGGAGGTCGTGGGTTCGATCCCGACCCTGACGCCTGCTGTATAGTTTCACCCGGGTCCTCCGGTTTTTATCTCCACATTTAGAATTAACATCACGCGTTTAGAGTATTTGGCTGTACAGTTTAACAGTGCTCAGCCATTCCACGGAGTGGATAACGGCCTCGTTTTAGAGTTATTTGGCTGCTATAAATTTACACGAGTGTCTCTCTGTCTCCGCGTGGTCGCGTGGATTTTTCTCCGGGTCCTCGGGTTTTTCCCTCCACATTTAGAATCAACATCGCGCATTCAGAGCATTTGGCTGCTTTAAATTTACGCATAACGATGATGAGCCACTTCGTTGAGCTATCATTTGTGGCCAGGTCGCTGCTATAAACGAATACACTATAAACTATATTTTTAATTTCACCAGGTCAGGCCCACTGAGCTATGTAGCTCTTTTTCAGAAGCGACCTGGCCACAAATGATACCTCAACGAAGTGGCTTATTACGTGGAAATGTATAGCTAGCCAAATACTCTAAACCAGAGAACCCGGAAAAAAATGCAATGCCACCACGGGGAGAGAGACATCTAAACTCCACATATACAGCAGGCGTCAAGGCCGGGATCGAACCCACGACCTCCTGCATACCAGGCGAGGTAGTTAACATCTCACCACAGAGAGAGACACGCAAACTCCCAAATATACAGCAGGCGTCAGGGTCGGGATCGAACCCACGACCTCCTGCATACCAGGCGAGGTAGTTAACATCTCACCACCGTAAGAGAGTTCACCGCTTACAAAGCCCAGAGGTCGCATCTCAACAGAGCTGGCACTGCTGAGATTCTGAGTTTGCACCCAGTGACTAATCTGGGTTCTCGAGTCTGGAGAGAGTGAAAGAGAGTTGATGATCTCAGCGCGCTCACCGATGCCTACACATTAACATTTTACCCGCGTGCTAAATTTGGCACGCGAAAAATGCCAGTTGCGAGCATGCAAAAATATCGGCTTCGCTGTCACACGATGAAGGGTTACACACTGCTGCACGACAGATCCGAATGGGTGCTTCTTAGCTCACGACATGACATCGATAGCACAATTGGGATGAAATTTGGAGAAAGAAAAGATTAAAGGGAGTACATGACTCCAAGCTGACAGCAAAGGGGGGGGGGGGTTGGGATTCGGCGGCGTGCGGATTTCATCTTCTGACTGGACGAGGGCAAAAGTCTTCCCATTGTATTCTCGCTCGCCGCTCTCACAAGGATAACCACTGTCCTTGTAAGCTCTTTCAAGGGCAATTCAGAGAGAGATCTGCAGACACGACATTCCGCGCGCTGAGTCCTTTTCGCACACTTGCACCTGCAAAAGAAAAAAAACACGAATTTGTTATTCACGTTACTGTTATGAGTTTTCTCTGCACGGCACCGTTGTTTGTCATCGTCCTAGTAAATGATTGCAACTGTTGCAAGCCGTGTATGGTAATACTGCTCTCTTCATTGCAACGCAGACTTGCGCGGTATTACAATCCCGCTTGAAGGTCAAGTCAGCAAAGCAGCACAGCTACGGAAATGACGTTATAGTCATTACTACAATCATCGCCACGATGTCATCATCGTAATCACCCAGTGGAATGGTGGAATATAAATTGCAATTGCAACTTGTAACGAGCCGCCCGCGCAATCGCTCGCTCTCGTATAGAGAGAGAAGAACTCAGAGGCGCGGGGAACCGGACAAGCGCAGAAGGCAGCAGCAGCAGCCACGGGATGAGCCGGAGCCAACAATTACCCAAGGTCTGCAGTCCTCTACATGTCAAGGTGTTATCGGCCAACTCATGAGCATTTTCTCGCGGGATAAAACCGGAGCACCTGGAGAAAACCCACGCGTGCGAGGGGGAAACACTCGATCCCACACAGCCAGAGCAGACGGAGTCCACATTTTTGCTGGCAAGCCAGAGTATGACATCCTCTTCGACGCAGTGTAACAATTCCAAACTGAAAACTCATTTCGTTAGAACTGCTTTTTGTGTTTCGTTTGTTGTCCTTCCCCGGCACCTCCGATTAACACGGTTGGCTACGTACGGCGCGTAAGAAGTGCAATGCACATGTGGCACATTAGGAATGGATCACTCTTTTAATTATATCTTTGTGCAGCAGCAAGGGAGTAAAGTGTGGTTCTGTGAAAGTCCTGATGTGCTGTGCAGTGCATCAACGCATGTGTGTACAGCAGCATGTGATGGCTGAGTCGGGCCTGTAGGTAGCTGGCAGGGTTATTGAATGACCACGCGGATATACCAGTCACGTGGTTAATGGCGCTCGGGCGCAAGGCTGGTTGTAACACACGTGTTGTTGCATTTTACAGAGTGACGGTGCTGTTCTTCCCAAGATTAATATTAACCACAATAAGATGTGCTTGCCCTCGATTTGGAGCACCTGCCCACGTCCTTCATTTCGAGTGTGCAACATACATGCGAACATATGTGCCGTGATCCACCAACCATGATTGCCTCGACAGTACCACCTGAAGACGGAAGCTTGTGTTGCCTCCGAAACGTCGTGATTTTTATTTTATTTTACTTTTTAATGTTTTTTTTACCTACGTGACTTTACCGAAAAAACCTAAGAATATGAATCATTGCAGTCACGAAAGCTTCAAATCTAGAATCGACAGTACTGGTTTACAGGGCACGTGCAGCCACCAGTACCCTGTCTAAAGGCATAACGTTAGA
>NC_083837.1:3399356-3424898 GCF_015708825.2 Lethenteron reissneri | reverse complement strand
ACGTCACATCAAAATGCGCAACTTTAAATAAATATAGACAACACGTTCTACTTAATTAAATATACTTTTTAATAAATGTTTTCTCCTACAACATCAGAGTGCAGCGCCACATTAAATACGCACTTCAATGACAATAGTTTAAAGCGATTTGAAGCATATTTTTTTTGGGGGGGGGGGCAGAGCTTTGTGACGTCATATTTGAGGGGCGTTGCTTGCCAAACGCGCTGTGACGTCGGCGGTGACGTCAACAGTGACGACATCGGCGCGCGAACGGCTGACGGAGATTCTCGATGACGTCATCTACACACGTGGTTTTTTTGTGTCGTTGGTTCAACACGGGGGGTGGCGTCGCAAGCAATGTCATCCCCCCAGTAGAGGTTTTTAGTCGCAGGTGGCATTTTAACGTTAAGGTGGGGGTGGTGGTGGGGGGGTGGTAGGGTGGTGGTGGGGGTGGTGTGAGGGTGGTGGTGGGGGTGGGGTGAGGGTGGGGTGGTGGTGGGGTGGTGGTGGTGGGGGTGGTGGTGGTGGGGGGGTGGTGGTGGTGAGGGTGGTGGTGAGGGTGGGGGTGGTGGTGGTGAGGGTGGTGGTGGTGGTGGGGGTGGTGGTGGTGGTGGGGGGTGAGGGGGTGGTGGTGGGGGTGGTGGTGGGGGTGGTGGTGGTGGGGGGTGGTGGTGAGGGTGGGGTGTGGTGGTGGGGGTGGTGGTGTGGTGGTGGTGGGGGGGGGTGGTGAGGGTGGGTGGTGGTGGTGGTGGTGGTGGGGGGGGGTGGTGGTGGTGGGGGTGGTGGTGGTAGTGGGGGTGGTGGTGAGGGTGGTGGTGAGGTGGGGGTGGTGGTGGTGGTGAGGGTGGGGGTGGTGGTGGGGGTGGTGGTGGGGGTGGTGGTGAGGGTGGTGGGGGTGGTGGTGGGGGTGGGGGTGGTGGTGTGAGGGTGGGGGGGTGTGTGGTGGGGGTGGTGGTGGTGGTGGGGGTGGTAGTGGGGGTGGTGGTGATGGTGGTGGTGGGGAGGTGGGGGTGGTGGGGTGGGGGTGGTGGGGGGTGGGGGTGGTGGTGGTGGTGGTGGGGGTGGGTGGTGTGGGGGGGGGGGGGGGTGGTGGTAGGGTGGTGGTGGAGGTGGTGGTGGGAGTGGTGGGGTGGTGGAAGTGGTGGTGGTGGGGGTGGTGGTAGTGGTGGTGGAGGTGGTGGTGGTGGTGGTGGTGGTGGAGGTGGTGGTGGGGGTGGGGGTGGTGGTGGTGGGGGTGGTGAGGGTAGGGGTGGTGGTGGTGGGGGGGTGGTGGTGGGGGGTGGTGGTGGTGGTGGTGGAGGTGGTGGTGGGGTGGGGGTGGGGGTGGTGGTGGTGGTGAGGTGGTGGTAGTGGTGGGGGGGATGGGATTGCTGGGGTGGTGGTGGTGGGGGTGGTGGAGGTGGTGTAGTGGTGGGGGTGGAAGTGGTGGGGGGGGGTGGTGGTAGTGGTGGGGGTGGTAGTGGTGGTGGGGGGGGGGGGGGTGGTGGAGGTGGGGGGGGGTGGTGTGGGGGTGGTGATGGGATTGCTGGGGTGGTGGAGGTGGTGGTGGTGGTAGTGGTGGGGGGATTTCTGGGGGTGTGGTGATCGTGGGGGTGGTGGAGGTGGAGATGGTGGTGGGGATAGTGGTGGTGGTGGAGGTGGAGGTGGAGGTGGTGGAGTGGTGGTGGTGGGGGTGGAGGTGGTGGTGGTGGGGGAGAGATAAGGGCGAAGCTATAACCTTCTGACCCCTTCCCGAGTCTGACCTCCCCCGCTCGACCCCTCCCCCCTGACCCTCACTCCACCTCTGACATCTATCCCTTCCCTAGCCCCCCAATTCATTATTAATAGACGCACACCTACTCTCTCCGTGGCTACAACAGGGGGGGGGGTGCCGTTTGTGTTGGGATATTTTCGTGCGTTTTATCTTCAATCAAGGTTTTGTTTTTTTTCTGCTCTCTAAATAATAAATAAACGGCGCCGCGATTGAATGGGGGTTCGAAATGAGAGCTGGGGGAGAGACGAGGTGAGGGCGTGGAGGGGGGGGGGGCAGCGGGGGGGTATCCAGGATTTGCTTGGGGCAGCAGATGTTGTGTTGAGATGGAGCTCTCCGTGCGTGTGATACTGTCTCGCTTGGAGGTCAAAAGGTCACAGTCGGCTTCCAAACCCTGCCCCCCCCTGCCCCTCCCCCTCCCCTGCCCCCCCCCCTGCCCCTGCCCTTCCTGCCTTGGTATGGACAGACAAAGACCCCCCTCCCGACGGTATAGCCTACATAGGCTGCTACGGCAAGTGCTGTCAGTCAGCAGCTACAAAGTATAGAGAATGATCAGAATCAGATTTTCTTTTTTACTGGAGGAGCTCTTGAGAAAATCTGGGACTCTGCTTGAATATTGCTGGAAAACTCCAAATTTGTCCGAAAGCCGCTCCTGCCTTGGTATGAACAGCCAAAGAACCCCCACGGTATAGCATACATAGGCTGCTACGGCAAGAGCTGTCAGTCAGCAGCTAAAGAGTATAGAGAATGATCAGATTTTCTTTTTTACTGGAGGAGCTCTTGAGAAAATCTGGGATGCCGCTTGAATATTGCTGCAAAACTCCAAATTTGTCCGAAATCCACTCCTGCCTTGGTATGAACAGACAAAGAACCCCCCTCCCCACGGTATAGCCTACATAGGCTGCTACGGCAAGAGCTGTCAGTGAGCAGCTACAGAGTATAGAGAATGATCAGAATTAGAATTTTTGTTTTACTAGAGGAACCTTTGAGCGAATCTGGAATACCGCTTGAATATTTCTGCAAAACTCCAAATTTGTCCGAAAGCCACTCTGTCTTGGTATGAACAGCCAAAGAACCCCCCACGGTATAGCCTACATAGGCTGCTACGGCAAGTGCTGTCAGTCAGCAGCTACAGAGTATAGAGACGTCAGCAAACGTTGATGCGCGGTCACGCAACTGCACACGGCGTCTTAAATTGATGAAATCGCGCGCGGCATTTTGTGTTCGAATGCAAAACGCCGTAGTTTTTACGCTGAGTTAAACGTAATCCCTTGCACAGTTCGTCAGCTTCGCCTGGATGTCAACGTGACGGCTCACGGAACTGGCTGAACGCCACGTGCTAATTGGTCAGAGCCTTGGAACGTTAATGTGATGAACATCGCAGCACCAGCAGTTGCGTGCTTCGGAATCATTATACGTTGGGAATCTGATAAGCTGCAAAGCTCTTTGTTTTGCGGATGTTCCAGTCGGGGCACGGGATAAAGAACGTTGCAATAACAGCAACAAGGAAATTTCGATTTTAAGCTTCTTTCGTGACTGCAGGGATTCATATTCTTGGTTCTTTAGATAAAGTCACGTAGAAGGGAAATAATAAAATAATAAAAATATTAAACAATAAAATTATCACGACGTTTCGATTGCAATAATTCACGTGCAGCATTGCAATTGCATGAATGCCGCTATGTAAAAGTTATTAACTAGTAAACTCACTGGTACACTCACTTACTAGTGCACTAACTAGTACACTCACTAACTAGTTCACTAACTAGTTCACTAACTAACTAGTTCACTAACTAGTTCACTAACTAGTTCACTAACTACTTCACTAACTAGTTCACTAACTAACTAGTGCACTCACTAATACACTAACTAGTACACTCACTAATCAGTACACTCACTCGTACACTCACTAGTACACTCACTAGCAAACTCACTCACTAGTACACTAACTAGTACACTAACTCACTAGCAACTCACTCTCTAGTTCACTAACTAGTTCACTAACTAGTTCACTCACTAACGAGTACACTCACTAGTATACTACCTAGTACACTAACTAACTAGTACACTCACTAACTAATACACTCACTGGTACACTCACTAACTAGTACACTCACTAGTAGAACACTCGCTAACTAGTACACTAACTAGCACACTGGCTAATTCTCTACTTCATCTCGTTATTTATGCAGTAATGTTTTAGCTTTTGATTTGCAAAGCAGTGACGGTTTAATTTTTGTATCATCAGTGCCAGAGGATGGCTAACATATGTTGCAGCGTTGTGGGATGCAATTGCATGAATGACGCATTTGGAAATGAAATTACTATTATTAATAGATAGCAGCACGCGAATCATCTCGGCTTCATACCCACGCTAACAAGCCAAAGACAAAGATCCCCCTCAAAACCTCGAACAGACTGTAGGGGCAAGTGCTGTTAACGAGTACCTATGAAGGCAGGCACGGCCACACGAGGGGGTGGGTGGCCAGCACCACGCCGGCCGCCTTTGTCTTCCCAGTGGTGATGTTTACCACAAACCGCAACCGGGTACTCATTTGAGGCTGAGTCGACCCTAGGGGAGGCCCGCGACCGGTTCGCATAATCGTCAGCGGTGTTGGCCGTGAGCGGGAATCGAACCCGGGTCGCCAGGTTCATAGCGCAGCGTAGCGCTAACCGCTGCACCACCGCTCCCCACCACACACCCACAATACACACGGCATAGTAAACGGGTAATCATCATCATCTACATCTATAAAAGGGACATTTTTGAATATTTGTGTCTGTTCTAAATCTTCTTGGTTCTTTCGGTAAAGTCACGTAGAATTGAAATAATAATAATAAAAAAATAAAACATTATTTTTTGTTTATTATTTTTTTTTATTTCAATTCTACGTGACTTTACCGAAAGACCAAGAATATGAATCCCTGCAGTCACGAAAGAAGCTTTAAATCAATATCCAAGACAATAACTCAGTCTCGGGCGAAGCCGGCTAGTAAAGCTGGTGGAATAACACACGACGATCAGGGAACGCGTGAGCCCTTTGTGAGTGTCGGCAAATCAATATTTGGTTTAACATCCAGCAATAGTAGTAACTAAATTTCGATTTAAAGCTTCTTTCGTGACTGCAGGGATTCATCTTCTTGGTTATTTCGGTAAAGTCACGTAGAAGGGAAATAATAAAATAATAAAAATAAAACATTATAAAATAATATAAATTATTACTTAATAAAACATAATAAAATAATAAAAATTATTACTAAATAAAACATAATAAAATAATATTAATTATTTTATTATGTTTTATTTTCATTATTTTATTACTTCCCTTCTACGTGACTTTACCGAAAGAACCAAGAAGATGAATCTCTGTCTTTGTTTGTGGGGAGGGCCTTGACAAAGCCGTTCACACCGTGACCTACGAACCACGTGACCTAGGTTATAGCCCTGCACTTTAAAAGGCAATTGTGACAAGGGGGGGGGAGGTGAAGGGGTCATTTGACCTCAATGGTGGTGACCTTCTGAGGTCAACTAAGTTCTCGGGCATGGTGCATTAAACATACCCCCACCGCACTCTGCGCAATAGGGCCGTCCATAAATGACGTCACACACACCTGGGGTGGGGGGGGGGTCAGACATTTGTGACGAGTGTGTGACGCTGTCGCCATCGACAGACCTGTTTCTTCACCTGAGGACGGCTGCTTGCGTTGTGGCCGAAACGTCGTGAGAAATTGTTTTATTATGTTTTATTTTATTATTTTATTACTTCCCTTCTACGTGACTTTACCGAAAGAACCAAGAAGATGAATCCCTGCAGTCACGAAAGCTTTAAATCGAAATTTTATTACGTTTTATTTTCATTATTTTATTATTTCCCTTCTACGTGACTTACCGAAAGAAACCAAGAAGATAGTAGTAACTAGTAGTAGTAGGAGGGCTTTTTCGACCTCCCCGCTTCTGATCATCGCAGCTGACAGGCTGACAAGTGACGACTTCGCATTCACCCAGCCCTCGATTAAAGAGCTAAAGATGAGGACGATTTGCCCACAACTCTGACCGTCCGCCTGAAAATGCTCGTTGTTGTTGTTTCGTGTTGTAGTCATTTTCGGCGAAACGTCACGGCGGTTCGAATTGTAACACATCTTCCTGCGGAGGGAGCTGGTAGGAACGTTGGGTTGCTCGGTCAATGGCCTGCAGGGTCAACGGCGGCGTGGTGTATTCCGCAAATATGCCCGACTGTGAGGGCGGGCACAAGCCGGCGTGAGTAGGTGAAACGTTGAGTTTTATAAGGGCACCACGGGGTGATCAGCCCCTCCCCACCCAGCCCCACCCTCCCCACCCAGCCCTCCCCACCCTCCCACCCAGCCCCTCCCCACCCTCCCCACCCTCCCCTCTCCACCCAGCCCCTCCCTCCCCACCCAGCCCCTCCCTGCACGACGGACACAATAATCCCCTGTGGGCTGGTGTAACCAGGAGGTTCCTACCAGTACTATGTATTTGTTTTCATGTTACCAGGCATGGCACCCACTGAGCTGTACAGCTCTTTATTCAGAAGCAACGTCGCCATCACGAATGACAGCTCAACGAAGTGGCTCATCATCATCATTAACACTTGAGTCCACCAGCAGGGTCCACCACCTGAGTCCACCACTCATCATCACGTGGACATTCATAGCAGCAGACAAATTATCTAAACGCGTGGTGATGTTGATTTAGAACGTGGAGGTTCAACAACCGGAAGACCCAGAGAAAAATCCAGATACAGCAGCAGGCGTCAGGGTCGGGATCGAACCCACAACCTCCTGTATACCAGGCGAGGTAGTTAACATCTCCTAGCCACCGTGATGATGATGATGAGAGAGAGACACAAACTCCAAATATACAGCAGGCGTCAGGCTCAGGATCGAACCCACGACCTCCTGTGAACCAGGCGAGGTAGTTAACATCTCCTAGCCACCGTGATGATGATGATGAGAGAGAGACATGGAAACTCCAAATATACAGCAGCAGGTGTCAGGGTCGGGATCGAACCCACGACCTCCTGTACACCAGGCGAGGTAGTTAACATCTCCTAGCCACCGTGATGATGATGATGAGAGAGAGACACGCAAACTCCAAATATACAGCAGGCGTCAGGCTCAGGATCGAACCCACGACCTCCTGTGAACCAGGCGAGGTAGTTACATCTCCTAGCCACCGTGATGATGATGATGATGATGAGAGAGAGACACGGAAACTCCAAATATATAGCAGCAGGCGTCAGGCTCGGGATCGAACCCATGACCTCCTGTGCACCAAGTGAGATAGTTAACATCTCCTAGCCACCCGTGATGATGATGATGATGAGAGAAAGACATGGAAACTCCAAATATACAGCAGCAGGTGTCAGGGTCGGGATCGAACCCACGCCCTCCTGTACACCAGGCGAGGTAGTTAACATCTCCTAGCCACCGTGATGATGATGATGAGAGAGAGACACGCAAACTCCAAATATACAGCAGCAGGCGTCAGGCTCGGGATCGAACCCATGACCTCCTGTACACCAGGCGAGGTAGTTAACATCTCACCACGGAGAGAGAGAGACACACTCAAACTCCAAATATACAGCAGGCGTCAGGCTCGGGATCGAACCCATGACCTCCTGTGAACCAGGCGAGGTAGTTAACATCTCCTAGCCACCGTGATGATGATGAGAGAGAGAGACACGCAAACTCCAAATATACAGCAGCAGGCGTCAGGCTCGGGATCGAACCCACGACCTCCTGTACACCAGGCGAGGTAGTTAACATCTCCTAGCCACGGTGGAAGGGGGGGGGCACCTCCCCCGCCACCACTCCCTTCTCCCGACGGCTGGGAGAGACGCGTTCACATATATACGATATCTACTCCTCTATATATGTTTTCTTAACACGATTTAATGTTTGCTTGGGTAAGCTTGCGCCATCCCGAGCAATAACATATTTATTTGATTTCCAACGTTGTTGCCGCTGCTGTTTCCTATAAACACAGCCCGGCACCTTGACCCAAGCAAAAGAATCCATTTATCCCGCAACACAAAAATGACCCCTTCCTTTTTTCGAGTCACGGTCCCTTGGATGAACATGTGCAAGGGAGCGGTGGCGCAGCGGTTAGCGCGCTGCGCTTTCGAAGCTGGCTGGCCCGAGTTGAGATTTCTCGCTCACGGCCAACATCAGTGACGATCACCTGAACCAGGTCGTGGGCCTCACCGAAGATAAAGCACCTGGTACCGCAGCGTAAACAAGTATAACCCGTAAAAACAAAGTTTTTCACTATAAATCCTTTATATGCGTAGCGGCTAGAGTCCTCTCATCCTCTGGCTTGAGATGGCTGCCACCTATGGGTCAGATGATTTCATGGCAGCATTAAGCAATTGGTAAATAAATATAATATTTTTGTCCCAAAAAGTGTAAAATTTTGGAGAAAAAATTTCACGAACATTAATTGTCACGCACAACGAGTCTGTGTGGAAAATGTCATCTCGATTGGATCACGGGAAGTGGGTTAAAAAACGACCGAAAGATTTGCACGGTCCTAAGCAAGCAAGCAAGCGAACTTAATATAAAGGATTTAAATAAAAAATAATAGCATCGCCACCGGGGAGACAAAGGCGGCCGGGCGTGGTCTTGACCACCCCCCCGCCCGCCCCCGTCATCATTTGTGGCGGTAGTGGCGGCGAAGTGAATGTGTCGAGTGTGTGATGTCGGGTAAGGGAGCGGTGGCGCAGTGGTTAGCGCAGCTGCGGATACGCACCCCTCTTCCCCCCCCGTTGTCACGAGTTCGATTCCCGATCACGGCCACCACCGAATCACCAGCAACGAACACCTGAACCGGTCCTGGGCCTCCCGGTAGGTCGACTCAGCCTTAAATGACTACCTGGTGCAGTGTGGTAGTAAACATCGCTGCCGGGGAGACAAAGGCGGCCGGGTGTGGTTTTGGCTACCCACCCACCACCACCTCGTGCGCCGTTCTGGTCATTAATAGGTGCTCCTTTGGGGGCGTCCATAAATGACGTCACGAGATTTTGGACGATTTTTGACCCCCCCCCCCACACGGCGTCACAAAAAGTCAGACCCCCCCCTCTCAAATATGACGTCACAAAGCTCTGCCCGCCCCCCCTACAAAAAAATATAAACATGCTTCAAATCGCTTGAAACTATTGTCATTGTAGTGCGTATTTAATGTGGCGCTGCACTCTGATGTTGCAGGAGAAAACATTTATTACAAAGTCTATTTAATTAAGTAGAACGTGTTGTCTATATTTATCTAAAGTTGCGCATTTTGATGTGACGTCACATTTCTCACCCCCCCCCCTCCCCCCCTCGTCACACATCGTCACAAATGTCTGACCCCCACCCACCCCCCCCCCCCCCTAGGTGCGTGACTTCACTCAAGGCCCACTCGACCTTGAGTAGGTTTCTGGGTGCAGTGCGAGTGTTTATGGAACTTCCTTCACACCGTACGTCGTTCGGTGGGGGTGTCTTTATATTTGTTATATGCTCAAGATATGCAAAAACAACAACCGCCGTTCGCCACTAAGTGGCGGTGACATCACCACGACGCTTGTGCCAGGCTATGTGCACCTTGAGGCCACGTGAAGTGTCGAACGCCCGCTGGCAGGAGGTCAGGGGACAGACCCAGCAGGTGCCACGGGTCGACTGACTGAGATGACCGAGATGACTGGCTGATGCACCACCTGTGCCCCCTATTGTGCTAACTTGCTGTGCTTTAGCCACCCGGCGCTCCGCTTGTTGTTGTGAGCGTCGCTCTTCTGCCTTCCGTTGTTGTTTGAGTGCGACTGCCTCCAACTGCCCAGTAGCGTCCATCACGAGCCTCCTCCACAGACGCCGATCTTGACACCGCTGGTACCAGTCATCGGCAAGTCCACTCAGCTCCACATCCTCTTGTACCACATCACTCCATCTCTTCTCTAGCCCGTGCCACGCCCATTTAGCCCCCTCGATCCGGCCGAACAAAAGCTGTTTATGCATGCGGTGGCTGGGCATGCGGGCTAAGTGACCCAGCCAACGCAGCCTTTCCCGCTGGAGTAGCTCACCGATCGGACTTTGTCCAGATCTTTCAAGAACAGTGGCCTGGGGCTTACAGCTTCCCACGCCACACCGCCACGCTCCCATTATTTTGTTCAGAAGAAGAGCCACTCCCTGTTGTTTGGCAGTCTCCTGCCCCGAGTAGAGGACTGTCCACCCCTCATGGTGGCAGGAGCCAGAGTCAGTCCACCGGACCTCCTGAATACCGCAGAGATCCAGGCGGTACCAGTCCAGTTCCCGACAGAGGAGTAGCAGCCTCTCCTCCGCAGTGAGGCTTCGGATATTCCACGTGGGGAGGGTGGGGAGGGGCTGGGTGGGGAGGGTGGGGAGGGGCTGGGTGGGGCTAGTTTGGGGGTGGGAGGGGTGGGGCTGGGTGGGGAGGGGCTGGTCACCCCGTGGTGCCCTTATAAAACTCAACGTTTCACCTACTCACGCCGGCTTGTGCCCGCCCTCACAGTCGGGCATATTTGCGGAATACACCACGCCGCCGTTGACCCTGCAGGCCATTGACCGAGCAACCCAACGTTCCTACCAGCTCCCTCCGCAGGACAATGTGTTTTTTTTTGTTTTGCCGTATGTGCACATACACACACACACACGCTACACATGAACACATCGATTCACGCGTGCACATACAACATACCGGCGAGTAGCCCCGACAAAAATGCGATCACGAACGGTGAATAAAAAATAATATTATTATTATTATTTCTAGCTGTCGTTAAGCGGCAAAACGAAATAACGAGTAATTCAATTCGTGACAACATAATCACCGTTTATGATTGTTCAATTATAAGCGCGGCGCAATGACACGCGCATGGCGACAGCGCGAACGAGGTCAAGAGTAGAATTCCATCGGCTCCGTGAGCAATTTTCCACTGACAGTCACAATCAAGGGCAACATTATTCATGATTCGGTACTTTGAAAATGTACATTTCCACTTGCCAATAGATGTTCCGGTTCGTCGTGAGTTCTATGAAACGTTTCAATTTTTTTTGTGGGTGGAGGGTAGGTGAGGGTTTCATCCAGCGAATGTGACGTGCATTCATATAGCCAACAACATTTATATCCTTGGTTCTTTCGGTAAAGTCACGTAGAAGGGAAATAAATATTTTTTTTTCATGTTTTTATTATTTATTATTTCCCTTCTACGTGACTTTACCGAAAGAACCAAGAAGATGAATCCCTGCAGTCACGAAAGCTTTAAATCAAAACAACATATATGTTTTACAGTTTAGACTCGGGGACAAAATGTATTTGAATCTAGATTTGAAGTTTTCGTGACTGCAGGGATTCATACTCTTTGGTTCTTTCGGTAAAGTCACGTAGAAGGAAAACAATAAAATAATAATAATAATAAAAAATATATATGTAAAAAACAATAAAATTTTCACGACGTTTCGACTGCAACACAAGCAATCATCATCAGGTGTGAAATCCACAGCAAAATTTTTTTTAAAAAGTTGCGTTTTTTTCTTAACGTCAGCACCACGGACAGCGATTTGGCAGTTGGTCAGATAGACGAGTCCAACTATTTCAATTTAAAGCTTTCTTGACTGCAGGGATTCATCTTCTTGGTTCTTTCGGTAAAGTCACGTAGAAGGGAAATAATAAAATAATAAAAATAAAACATAATAAAATTTCGATTTAAAGCTTCTTTCGTGACTGCAGGGATTGATCTTATTGATTCTTTCGGTAAAGTCACGTAGAAGGGAAAAATAAAATAATTAAAATAAAACATAATAAAATTTCGATTTAAAGCTTTCGTGACTGCAGGGATTCATCTTCTTGGTTCTTTTGGTAAAGTCACGTAGAAGGGAAGTAATAAAATAATAAATATATAACATAGTAAAACAATTCTCACGACGTTTCGGCCACAACACAAGCAGCCGTCCTCAGGTGAAGAACAGGTCTGTCAGAAAGACAGCGTCTGAATGTCTTTCTGACAGACCTGGTCTTCACCTGAGGACGGCTGCTTGCGTTGGGGCCGAAACGTCGTGAGAATTATTTTATTATGTTTAATTTTTATCATTTTATTATTTCCATTCTACGTGACTTTACCGAAAGAACCAAGAAGATGAATCCATCTATGTTCTGAAAAGAGGGGGGGTGGGGAGAAGAAAATGGAATGTGGACTGAAAGTCACCGTAAGCGTGAACACAATCAATTAAGACCCGAAATGGTTTATCAAATCCTTGCAATGATTGCTAAGCCAGAATCCATCTTCTCGGTTGAAATTGTCTCTGTGTTTGTATATGTGGATAGCCTCATGAACGAATCTCTCACGGTAGCCAGATGGCTTGCAGAGAACCTCTGTCTTGGAGAAGTCAACAAGATATCTGTTTTACAGTTTGGACTCAAGGACAAAATGTAGTTTAATCTAGATTTGAAGTTTTCGTGACTTGCAGCGATCCATACTCTTTGGTTCTTTCGGCAAAGTCACGTAGGTAGAAAAATTAAATAAATTTAATCACCGACGTTTCGGGCGCAACACACAAGCATCCGTGGTTGTTCCCACCTGATATTACTCGGGAATGCTTACAAAAGAGCTCGATTCATCGATGGTTCTTTGCTTACACAGCCTCCTCCGCTTTCACGAGTGCTTTCATAACGCCGTGTAACTCGACGAGTGTATCAGGGAAGACGTTTCGTTCGAAACGAGGATGCGAATTGGACATATCATCGGCGATCGAGTCAACACAAGTAGGTCACGCGAGACGGAATAAGCGGCTGCAAGGTGCTAGCTAAGACGACTTGCTCCACACAAGTTTGCAAAGGGCTACACGTGCGAGCTTTGTTTTCGCGTCAATTCTTCTAACCTGCTCGCCTTATCAGCATGGGACCTCCTTTGCCAGTACCAAAATATACTGTTCAAGCTTGCGTACTTTACTACGCGTTTTCCGTACTCATTGACATGTTAATTTTTTTCTCTAATCCCTCCAACTCTCTGCCCCCGCCCCCTCTGCCTATTTAAGGCCACCCCACAGAGACGATCTCCCTCTCTGCACCTGTGTTACTCTCTCTCTATGTATCTTGGTGATATCTGTCTGCTTATATGTCTGTCTGTAGTTTTCTGGTTAGATTCTATGTCGCTATTTCATTATACCTGATGATGATTGCTTGTGTTGCATTTGAAACGTCGTATGCTATTATTTAATTTATTATTTTATCTTTATACGTGACTTTACCGAAAGAACCAAGAGCAATTCCTGCAGTCACGAAAGCTCTAAAATTAAGATTGATACTAATAAGGTTTTTCCCCTTTTTTCTAGCAACAAAACTGAAACCTTTTGGCGTCATCTGGTCGAACACCATATGAGACTAGGCTCTAAAGAAAGCTGTCTCTGGTGTGGACAAATCAGTTTCAAAGACAATTCATAAATTATCAGAGTATTTTTCTTGGTGCTTTCGGTAAAGTCACGTAGAAGGGAAGTAATAAAATAATAAAATAAAACATTATTTTACCGAAAGAACCAAGAAGATGAATCCCTGCAGTCACGAAATCTTTAAATCGAAATTAATCAGAGTATTGTTTTTTGTTTGCATTTGACTGCAAGTATTGTGGTTAATGTAAGCATGATTTCTTGCAAAAGGTGCCAGTTTTGTTGCCAGAAAAAAGTGTCAAAACCCTATTAAATTTCGATTCAAAGCTTTCGTGACTGCAGGGATTCATCTTCTTGGTTCTTTCGGTAAAGTCACGTAGAAGGGAAGTAATAAAATAAAAAAAATAAAACATAATACAATTTCGATTTAAAGCTTTCGTGACTGCAGGGATTCATCTTCTTGGTTCTTTCGGTAAAGTCACGTAGAAGGGAAGTAATAAAATAATAAAAATAAAACATAATAAAACAATTGTTTTATTATGTTGTAGTATGTTTTATTTTTTATTATTTTATTACTTCCCTTCTACGTGACTTTACCAAAAGAACCAAGAAGAAAAAAACACCCTATTAGTATAACTGCTCGCCTTACTTCGCTTGGGAGTTATTTGTGTGTAGGCTGGATGCCTATCTCTCTCTCGCTCACTCTTTCTCTCTCTTTTGTCATTTAAAAAAGGAAAATGTAAATGCATTTGTGCGGTTTCTTTTTGGTTTTGTTACGGAATGTTAGTTAGCCTTTGTAATATCCACGAGGTCGGAAAATTTCACAACGATGACGACGCATGCCGACCGTGACCTCGACACGACTCTCGCCGTTGTTGCATCCGCAGCACAATAGAACTCGTGTTACCCCCATTGCGTTTAGAAGCAGCGGGGAGTCGCTTATTTTTTTCATTTTGCAAGTGAAATTACGGAACGCGCGTAAATTTATCGCCCGAGTGATACATGGCCCAGCGCCTGGGCCTCTTTAGTCAGTGGGCGCTGACGCAGTTGCACCGCCTGCACACTCGATAGCCAACGCCGCTGACGATCGCCAACGCATCGTTATTGGGACGTTGAACTTCTTTCGCGCCGTACGTAGTCAACCGTGCTAATCGGAGGTGCGGGGTAGGGGTGGGGGTGGTGAATTGGACAACAAACTCAACTAAAAAAGGCAGTTCTAAAGAAAGTAACTTATCAATGTAGATGATTTACAAATTCTTAGGTTTTTTTCGGTAAAGTCACGTAGGTAAAACATTAAAATTAATAAAAGTAAAATAAAATAAAAATCACGACGTTTCGGAGGCAACACAAGCTTCCGTCTTCAGGTGGAACCGTCACAGCCACGACAGCTGTATCAAGTGAATGAGAGATTGCAAGAGCTACCACTCCTAATTTTCAAGCTTGCGTGCCCGTGCCACGTCGTCATCTTACTTGCAGCAGCAGTACGTTGCCGTACACTCATTGATATGCTAATTTTCTCTGCCCCCTCCCTCTCTCCGTCCCCGCCCCCCTCTCTATATTTAAGGGACCGTCACAGAAACGACCCCTCTCTTTGTGCCGATATGTGTCCTCTCTCTGTGTGCCGTTGTGATGTCTGTCTGCTTGTATGTCTGTCTATAGTTTTCTAGTTAGATTTTTGTTGCTATTTCTTTTATGCCTGATGATGATTGCTTGTGTTGCAATCGAAACGTCGTAATGTGCAATTATTTAATTTATTATTTTATCTTTAGACGTGACTTAACCGAAAGAAACAAAGAATAATTCCTGCAGTCACGAAAGCTCCAAAATTAAGATTTATCTACCACTCCGTTTATATAATGGTTGGAGAGAGGGGGGGGGGGAAGGGCCAAGTACAGCACACTTTTTATTCTTCAAATCTAGAATGATTTACAAGTCCATAGCTTCCCAGCGGATTCCTGATACCGAGAGCGAGAACGTTCCAGACGGCCGCAGAAACGCGTCTGAAAGCGCCACGATGCGGTGACCTACTTGGTTCGATGGTTCGACAAAATCCGCTGTTGGCGTAGATGTCCGGGAATGTGCGTGATGATGGTTTATGCTTCTTGATGACATCCTCAAGGTATCGTGGCTCATCTTCTTGGTTCTTTCGGTAAAGTCACCACGTAGAAGGGAAGTAATAAAATAATAAAAATAAAACATAATACAATTTCGATTTAAAGCTTTCGTGACTGCAGGGATTCATCTTCTTGGTTCTTTCGGTAAAGACACGTAGAAGGGAAGTAATAAAATAATAAAAATTAAACATAATAAAATACAATTTTCACGACGTTTCGGCTACAACGCAAGCAGCCGTCTTCAGGTGAAGAATGAGACACTGCCAAGCTAGGAGCTTATATATAAGCTGGGTTGGAGGTGGAAGAAGAGCGCCCTCTTGATATGCACATTCTTTTGTTAAGGTGCTCTTATTCCACCTCCAACCCAGCTTATATATAAGCTCCGAGCTTGGCAGTGTCTCATTCTTCACCTGAAGACGGCTGCTTGCGTTGTAGCCGAATCGTCGTGAGAATTATTTTATTATGTTTTATTTTTATTATTTTATTACTTCCCTTCTACGTGACTTTACCGAAAGAACCAAGAAGACGAATCCCTGCAGTCACGAAAGCTTTAAATCGAAATCGTATCGTGGCTCATTTGCGGCAAACGCTCCGCGTGTAATGAGTGCGACCTCAATGTTAGATGCACGTTGAACTTCTTTCGCACCGTACGTAGCCAACAGCGCTGATCGTAGATGCAGCGGGTGGGACTAACGCAACGCAAAAATCGGTTCGCGAAGAAGCGAGTTTTGCCAACCTCGACGATTTAAAAAAGTGAACAACTTCCTCCCCGTGACTGCAGGGATTCATCTTCTTGGTTCTTTCGGTAAAGTCACGTAGAAGGGAAGTAATAAAATAATAAAAATAAAACATAATAAAATAATTCTCACGAAGTTTCGGCTACAACGCAAGCAGCCGTCTTCAGGTGGAGAACAGGTCTGAATTCAGACTCTGCCTTCTCGACAGACCTGTTCTCCACCTGAAGACGGCTGCTTGCGTTGTGACCGAAACGTCGTTAGAATTGTATTTTATTATGTTTTATTTTTATTATTTTATTATTTCCCTTCTACGTGACTTTACCGAAAGAACCAAGAAGAAGCTTCCTCCCCGTGCCTTCCTACTATCGAGAGAGGCAGAGCGTTCCAGACGGCCACAGAAGCGCATCCATGCGATGCGCCTCTTCCTGGCGATTAGCTCCGACATTTGGCGTAGAGTGGCAGCCTTCCTCGGAGGGGGAAGTCCAGACGGACCGGGAGACGTGAGTATTACCTGCCAAGGCAGCCCCAAATACCGGCGGATGTGTGTGGGGGGGGTGGGGGTGGGGGGTACGGCTTAGCGAACGCTGACTGCCTTGAAACCACGGGAGGCATTTGTCAAAACTCTTAAAATCACCAAAAAGACACAAACATTAACCCCCCCACCATCACCAGCCATCAGTGTTGCCTGTAACAGACTGTTGGGGCAAGTGCTGTTAGCGAGCAACCTATGAAGGCCGGCACGGCACACGAGGGGGTGGGTGGCCAGCACCACGCCCGGCCGCCTTTGTCTCCCCAGTGGCGATGCTCACACATCATAACAGGTACTCGTTTTAGGCTGAGTTGACCTAGGGGAGGCCCAGAACCGGTTCAGATAATCGTCACCGGTGTTGGCCGTGAGCTAGAATCGAACCCGGGTCGCCGCGTTCATAGCGCAGCGCGCTAACCACTACACCACCGCTCCTACAAAGACAAAGATCCCCCGTGTAGCCTTAACAGACTGTAGGGGCAAGTGCTGTTAGCGAGCACCTATGAAGGCCGGAACGGGACACGAGGGGGTGGGTAGCCAGCACCACGCCCGACCGCCTTTGTCTCCCCAGTGACGATGTTTACTACACACCGCACCAGGTACTCATTTGAGGCTGAGTCTACCTACGGGGAGGCCCAGGTTCAGATAAAATCACTGGTCAACAAAAAAAAACATTTTTTTCTGGCCTGGACTTTTGCAGATGTTCTAGACTAATTTCAGGATGCTGATTCCAAATATGATCTCAGATTTGCTCTATCACATCTCAATTTAATGCTATCGGCATACCCCATTTCCATTGATTTTACCCGAAATTAACTCTGTCACTTATGATTGCAAGTTGTTGCGAGCCAGTGACTGCTTTAGTGTTAAAATACGGTGCTGTATTTTTAGGAGAGTGTGTTTATAATATAATTTTGTGTAGATATCCACATTTATTTCATATTTTTCTTCTGCAATTTTTATTGAAAATGCAATATTTGATATCTCAAAAACCTAATGTGATAGACAAAAACTGATGCCAGATTTGGAATCATCACCCCAAAATTACCTTAAAACCGTTGGAATACCTTATGCCAAAAAAAGTGTGTTGACCAGTGTATAATCGTCACCGGTGTTGGCCGTGAGCTCGAATCGAACCCGGGTCGCCGCGTTCGTAGCGCAGCGTAGCACTAACTGCCACCACTCCCCGCTAATAAAAAAGAAAACACGCGCACACACACAACGCGCTTTTCAGAATTCCCATTAAAAATGTGGCGTTCGCTTGGGAATATGGATTTGGCTACGTCAGTGGTTCTCATCCTGTGTTATTACACCCCACCCACCCACCTTCCTCTCCCACCTTGCCTGACCCAACATGGTCCGGAATTAAAATGAAAATGCACGAATTAATGAACGTCAATTTTAAATTTTTAACCAATTGCCCAACGCGTGGTTATCCCCAAACCGAAGCCACAGTGACTGCAAGCGAACGCAAAAAAAAAATAACCCGTAAAAACAAAGTTTTTCACTATAAATCCTTTATATGCGTGGCATCGGTTTTATTTTATTATTCATTTCTGTTTTTCTTGTGTACGAGTTTCATTTTTATCACATTGGTATTTTAAATAAAATATGAAAACATTTTTTTTCCTAAAAAGTGGAAAATAAAAAAAAAATTCACGAAAATAAATTGTCATGCACAACGAGTCTGTGTGCAAAATGTCAGCTCGATTGGATCACGGGAAGTGGGTTAAAAAACGACCGAAAGATTTGCACGGTCGTAAGCGCGCAAGCAAGCAAGCAAGTGAACTTAATATAAAGGATTTAAAAAACAACGCACGCCTCTGCATGCGAGGCTGGTGGGTCACCAATTGGCATCACCGCGCAGACGGAGCCCACTAGGGCGAGGTGAGAGCATGGGGGGGGTGTGTGTGTGTGTGTTAGACTGTACTTCATGGATGATCGCACAACAGGCCAAAGGCAGTGCACGAAAAAAAATTTGGGTGTGAACAATTTTGATTTGAAGCTTTCGTGACTGCAAGAATCCATACTCTCTGCATCTTTCGGTGAAGTCACGTAGGTAGAAAAAAATATAAAAGAACACGACGTTTCCTGTCGCACACACAAGCGTCCGTCATTTCAGACGGGTAGTAGTAGTAGTCACTGGTACATTCTTCAAAAGCAAGGCACCATGCCTTGCACTTATTACACACACAGAATCCCAACGAAATAGACACTATGCACACTCACCACACACACATTCTTCAAAAGTAAGGAACCATGCCTTGTACGTATTACACACACACAGAATCGCTACGAAATAGCAGCTATGCACACCCACCACACACACATTCTTCAAAAGGAAGGCACCATGCATTGCACTTATTACACACACACACAGAATCGCTACGAAATTGCCGCTATGCACACACACCACACACACATTCTTCAAAAGGAAGGCACCATGCCTTGCACATATTACACACACACAGAATCGCTACGAAATAGCCGCTATGCACACCCACCACACACACATTCTTCAAAAGGAAGGCACCATACCTTGCACATATTACACACACACACAGAATCGCAACGAAATAGCCGCTATGCACACCCACCACACACACATTCTTCAAAAGGAAGGCACCATGCCTTGCACTTATTACACACACACACACAATCTCTACGAAATTGCCGCTATGCACACCCACCACACACACATTCTTCAAAAGGAAGGGACCATGCCTTGCACGTATTACACACACACACAGAATCGCTACGAAATTGCCGCTATGCGCACCCACCACACACACATTCTTCAAAAGGGAAGCACCATGCCTTGCACGTATTACACACACACACAGAATCCCTACGACACCCACCACACACACATTCTTCAAAAGCGAGGCACCATGCCTTGCACGTATTACACACACACATAGAATCGCTACGGAATTGCCGCTATGCGCACCCACCACACACACATTCTTCAAAAGGAAGGCACCATGCCTTGCACTTATTACACACACACAGAATTGGTTCTTTCGGTAAGTCACGTAGAAGGGAAATAATAAAATAATAAAAATAAAACATAATAAAATAATTCTCACGACGTTTCGGCTACAACGCAAGCAGCCGTCTTCAGGTGAAGAATGAGACACATTGTTTTTACTGGTTATACTTATTTTATAAATCACCGCATCAGGGGACATTGCCACGTCTCCCGTTGAGAACCCACCGGGTCACTAGAAGCGCAACGAATCGAACGCAACGTTGGCAAAGATCGTTCGTGCAGTGTCCATTGTGCATAGTGGGAACGGCGTGGTGCCGCGCCGTTTGTTTTGTCCATTGGGGTTTTTACTCTTTTGCTCTCTGTGCCGTCGGCGCGTTTCTCTTAATTCCCTACTGAACTCATCTTCTTCTTGGTTCTTTCGGTAAAGTCACGTAGAAGGGAAATAATAAAATAATAAAAATAATGAAATACAATTCTCACGACGTTTCGGCCACAACGCAAGCAGCCGTCCTCAGGTGAAGAACAGGTCTGTCGGAAAGACAGCGTCTGAATGACTGAATGACGCTGTCTTTCCGACAGACCTGTTCTTCACCTGAGGACGGCTGCTTGCGTTTTGGCCGAAACGTCGTGAGAATTATTTTTGTTATGTTTTATTTTTATTATTTAATTATTTCCCTTCTACGTGACTTTATCGAAAGAACCAAGAAGATGAATCCCTGCAGTCACGAAAGAAGCTTTCAATCGAAATTTCCCTACAGAACTATTTCATCCCCACGGGGCAATGATGAAATAAAAATACACCCCCCCCCCCCCCCCCCCGCAAAAAGACAAAGATCCCCCGTGTAGCCTTTCACCGATTGTTGGGGCAAGTGCTGTTAGCGAGCAGCACCTATGAAGGCCGGAACGGCACACGAGGGGGTGGGTGGCCAGCACTATGCCCAACCGCCTTTGTCTCCCCAGTGGCGATGTTTACGCACCGCATGAGGTACTCATTTGAGGCTGAGTCGACGTAGGGGGAGGCCCAGGACCGGTTCAGGTAATCATCGCTGGTGTTCGGTGGTGGCCGTGAGCTGGAATCGAACTCGGGTGCCTATCAGCAGCTGCGCTAACCGCTGCGCCACCGCTCCCTAACCCCACTTCCGACGCATTAACATCGCCACCGCCACCACCACCGCCACAAATGATGACGGCAACAACCTACAGAAAAAGAAGAGTCTCAGTGCACGTGCTCGCAATTTGGATTTAATTCCGACTAATTAAAAGTCAAGTGACTTTAATGGCCGACGCACCTGCTCCTAATGAACAGCACAGCGAGAGAGAGAGATCGAGTGATCTCCGTGCCCCCACCCCACACACACACACGCCATCAACATAATACCCAATCACACTGCTGAAATAATTCCCCTTCTCCTCTCCCTCCCCCAAAGCTGATACACTCATTTACAATACGGGGACTCCTCTACTGACGGACGAGTTCGGTTACAGAGGTCTCGATTTAAAGCTTTCGTGACTGCAGGGATTAATCTTCTTGGTTCTTTCGGTAAAGTCACGTAGAAGGGAAATAATAAAATATTAAAAATAAAACATAATAAAATTTCGATTTAAAACTTTCGTGACTGCAGGGATTCATCTTCTTGGTTCTTTCGGTAAAGTCACGTAGAAGGGAAATAATAAAATAATAAAAATAAAAGATTATAAAATACAATTCTCATGACGTTTCGGCCACAACGCAAGCAGCCGTCCTCAGGTGAAGAACAGGTCTGTCGGAAAGACAGCATCTGAATGAACATCACCAAGCTTGGCAGCGTATATTTAAGCTGGGTTAGGGGAGGAAAGACGCTGTGACATTATTATTATTATATTATTTCCCTTCTACGTGACTTTACCGAAAGAACCAAGAAGATTACAGAGGTCTGTTCGTAAGTCGATTTGATCGTAAGTCCAACTTTACTCCCTGTCGATTCCGAACGCGTTGTATGGCGTGCACACAAAACATGGGAATGACTTTAAACGCTGTATCATATCCTGCAGATGTAGATGCCACTGGTTCTTCACGTTCTGCAGATGTAGATGCCACTGGTTCTTCACGTTCTGCAGATGTAGATGCCACTGGTTCTTCACGTTCTGCAGATGTAGATGCCACTGGTTCGTCACGTTATTCAGATGTAGATGCCACTGGTTCTTCACGTTCTGCAGATGTAGATGCCACTGGTTCTTCACGTTCTGCAGATGTAGATGCCACTGGTTCTTCACGTTCTGCAGATGTAGATGCAACTGGTTCTTCACGTACACAAATATAGATGCCACTGGTTCTTCACGTTCTGAAAATGTAGATGCCACTGGTTCTTCATGTTCTGCAGGTGTAGATGCCACTGGTTCTTCGTGTCTGCAGATGTAGATGCCACTGGTTCTTCACGTCCTGCAGATGTAGATGCCACTGGATCTTCACCTTCTGCAGATGTAGATACCACTGGTTCTTCACGTTCTGCAGATGTAGATGCCACTGGTTCTACACGTTTAGCAGATGTAGATGCCACCGGGTTCTTCACGTTCTGCAGATGGTACTTCCCCACCGCCATCTATTACGTGACGTCGAACATTTCTTTAGGGGGGCGCGGGGTGGTTAGATCGTGGGTAAATATGGAGAATAGGTCACTATGAGACCCTCCTTTACCAGTGGCAAAATATAGTAGTAGGTTGGTAAACGCCTTTTAACTGTACCAGTTTAAATGGTAAAATTCTACTACTATATTTTGCCACTGGTAAGAGGAGGTCTCATAGTGTAAATGCTTACCCCGAGCTCTCAATACTCTGATAGTGCGACTGTTTTTGAGGTTGTACGCCTTTTGGCGTCAGTTTGGGTCCAACACCATAGAGACTAGGCTCTAAGAAAAGCTGTCTCGGGTGTGGGACCAATCAACTTCAAGGACAGTGCATATCATATCATTATCAGAGTTGTTTTTCTTTTTGTTTGCATTTTGACTACTTGTGTTGTGGTTATTGCAAACATGATGCCTTGTATAAGGGTGTCAGTTTTTGTGCCAGTTGAAAGGGTAAAAACCTATTACTACTTAAAAGGTCGTTAACCGCCACCACAACACGACACAACAGCCGATTAGTAAGAGAGTTCTGCCCACAGTGTGCTGGGAGAGTGAACCCACTGTGCTCAAATTGTAAACGTTGTGGGTTTACTCCCCAACACAGCGGTGGTGCTGAACTTGTAACTAATTGCCACGTTTTGTTTATGTCACCAAACCGAACTTAATTGTCCGTGTCGGGTGGTGATGGCGGGTATAACGACCTAACCCAAAATAACCTTTTGTTCGTGAATTATTATTTGCTTGCCGGAGGATTTGACTATCTTAGATATTTCGATTTAAAGCTTTCGTGACTGCAGGGATTCATCTTCTTGGTTCTATCGGTAAAGTCACGTAGAATGGAAATAATAAAATAATAAAAATTAAACATAATAAATTTCGATTTAAAGCTTTCGTGACTGCAGGGATTCATCTTCTTGGTTTTCGGTAAAGTCACGTAGAATGGAAAAATAAAATCCTTACTATTAAAATGCCTTCCCTTCATTACTGATTACCCTACTTCCCCCCTTTGTTGCTGCTAATCCTACATAATGCACGGGCATAATTTGACTTTGAGACCCCCCCCCCCCACATCCTACGCATTCCACAAGTAGTGACTCATCCCATATCTGCATTTCCCATAAATATGATGAATTCCTCTGTTGATATGCAAATTCCTTTGTCAAGGCGCACTTCCCCCTCCAACCCAGCTTAAATATACGCTGCCAAGCTTAGTGGTGTTCATTCAAACGCTGTCTTTCCGACAGACCTGTTCTTCACCTGAGGACGGCTGCTTGCGTTGTGGCCGAAACGTCATGAGAATTGTTTTATTGTGTTAAATTTTATTATTTTATTATTTCCCTTCTACGTGACTTTACCGAAAGAACCAAGAAGATGAATATTGGATCTTGGCTGTAACATCAGCACAGTTGAGCATGCGCTCTTGTGAATGGAGTCACCGTAGCCTCCTTTAGTGTCCAGTCTCGAACGGTGTCCTCGACAATCTTCAAGAGTGCATCATCTTTTACTCGAAATTTATGTTTGAGTATTTTGACAGCTGCTGTACATTTCCATGTGATGACGATTAGCCACTTCATTGAGCTATAGCTGGTGGTGATTGCCAGGTCTCTTCTTATAAAGAGCTTCATTGTAGCTCGGGGGGCCTTACCTGGTAAAATAATAAGTATAACCCGTAAAAACTAAGTTTTTCACTATAAATCCTGTATATGCGTGGCGGCTAGAGTCCTCTCGTCCTCTGGCTTGAGATGGCTGCCACCTATGGGTCAGATGATTGTCTGCCACCATAAGCAATTGGTAATTCAATATTTAATTTGTTTTCCCTAAACAGTGTAAAATTTTGGAAAAACATTTTTCCACGAACATTAATTGTCTCGCACAACGAGTCTGTGTGCAAAATGTCAGCTCGATTGGATCACGGGAAGTGGGTTAAAAAACGACCGAAAGATTTGCACGGTCGTAAGCAAGCAAGCAAGCACGCAAGCAAGCAAGCGAACTTAATATATAGGATTTAAAAATTGTTTAAACCACGTCTGTGACCCACTGTTTTGGAGGGAAGGCTCCGCGGATCACGCTGTATTTTGGCAACTCCCACGCCTATATAACGCGGTGTGCTATAAGAAAAATTGTTCACTGAGACGGGCATTGGAGTATCATCCACAGGTGAAAAAAGTACAGGACGGTGCAGTCCTCTGTGAGAGTAGGAGACGCTCCTGTGCTATCTTGAAGAGGCAGCAGCGCAAATCTGCCAAGGAAGGACGTGTGGCTGCACCTCAGAGCTCTACATCCTCCCTGACCTGTCTAGTGTGCCACAGAGAACTCCGGGATCAGATTGGCCTCTTCAGCCATCTGCGCACTCATCAAACCCCAACAAAATGACAAACGTGCCATGGTCATCATCAACTTTGATGGAAGAACAAGAAGAAGAGAAGAAGAAGATCCAGGTGGGAGGGAGGGAGGGTGGTGAACCTACAGCCAGATTGTGATGGTTGGTGGTGATGATGGTGAAATTTTGAGAGGGTCCTTAGAGGTCGAATGTCAATTGTGCAACGCAGCCAGCCGTACTAATCGAAGGTGCCTGGGAAGGACAACAAACTAGACGCAAACAGCGCTTCTAAACAAATATCGTTTTCAATGTATCTTTAAAAGTGCATAGCTCCAGTGGCTTCTTAACAACGGAAGGAAGAGCGTTCCAGACGGTCGCAGAAGTGGGTACTGCTATAAACGTCCACGTGATGAGCCAATTCGTTGAGCTATCATTTGTGATATGGTTCTCTGTGTGGTGAGCCTGTGGGTCTCTGTGTGGTGAGCCTATGGGTCTGGTGGTGAGTCTACGGGTCTCTGCCTCAGTCTATGGTTCTCTGTGTGGTGAGTCTGTGGGTCTCTGTGTGGTGAGTCTATGGGTCTCTGTGTGGTGAGTCTATGGGTCTCTGTGTGGTGAGTCTGTGGGTCTCTGCCTCAGTCTATGGGTCTCTGTGTGATGAGTCTATGGGTCTCTGTGTGGTGGTCTATGGGTCTCTGTGTGGTGAGTCTGTGGGTCTCTGCCTCAGTCTATGGGTCTCTGTGTGATGAGTCTATGGGTCTCTGTGTGGTGAGACTATGGGTCTCTGTGTGGTGAGTCTACGGGTCATTGTGTGGTGAATCTGTGGGTCTCTGTGTGGTGAGTCTATGGGTCTCTGTGTGGTGAGTCTACGGGTCTCTCTCAGTCTATGGGTCTCTGTGTGGTGAGACTATGGGTCTCTGTGTGGTGAGTCTATGGGTCTCTGTGTGGTGAGACTGTGGGTGTGTGATGAGTCTGTGGGTCTCTGTGTGGTGAGTCTATGGGTCTCTGTGTGGTGAGACTATGGGTCTCTGTGTGGTGAGTCTATGGGTCTCTGTGTGGTGAGACTGTGGGTCTCTGTGTGATGAGTCTATGGGTCTCTGTGTGGTGAGACTATGGGT
>NC_083837.1:3385354-3398856 GCF_015708825.2 Lethenteron reissneri | reverse complement strand
TGATGGCGAAGATGATGAATGCCAGAACTAGACCTTGAACGGACGCGACTCGTCTCTGAACGAATCGGGCAGCGTAGAGGACACGCAGAGATATGAATTCCACGTGTGTGGCGCTCGCATATTTTTTTGTTCTTTTAGATATTTAATATATACACACATATATAATATATATACATATATTAAATATATATACATTAAAGTAACATCATTTCATGCAGCCACTTGAGAGGAACGATGCGTGTCTTAGAAGCGCCGGGCGTTCGCAGGCAATGTCAGGGGCTTTTCTTTTCTTTTTTGAAGTTGTCTCAATCTGCCGTCCCAATTAGGGCGAACGCAGGTGATAGGGGCGTTCAGTTCATTTGATTTGATTTTTTTGCTCCGACCGCTAAGGCTTCGGAGTTGATTTCATGCGATTGAAGAAGAAGAAGAAAAAAATGTGCCATTGCTAAGGTTTCGGGGTGGGTGAGTGGGTGGGTGGGTGGGTGGGTTGGTGGGTGGGTGGGTGGGTGGGTGGGTGGGTGGGTTGGTGGGTGGGTGGGTTGGTGGGTGGGTTGGTGAGTGAGTGGGTGGGTGGGTTGGTGAGTTGGTGGGTGGGTGGGTGAGTGGGTGGGTTGGTGGGTGGGTGGGTGGGTTGGTGGGTGGGTGGGTTGGTGGGTGGGTGGGTTGGTTGGTGGGTGGGTTATATGAATCATAACTTTGATTTCCAAGACTGCTGGCGATCCCAGCTCGCGTGGAAATTGTTAAACGCTGCGTTGCCTCCGTGCTAGGCCAAGCTATATAACGCAGTTGTGGAGTTCATGATAGTGGGGGGTGCGCAGGGGTTAGATCGCGTAGGTATAAATGTGTCGTCAAACCCGCCACCACCCGACACAGCCAACCGGTAAAGGTTTACACCATTGGAACCTCATTTGCCAGTAAAAAATATGATAATTGTTTTTTTTACTCTTCTATCTGGCAACAAAACTGACACTTTTTTTTACAAGGAGTCGTGTTTACATAGACCACAATACCTGCAGTCGTAATGCAAACAAAAAACATAACTCTGATAATGTATGCACTGTCCTTGAAGTTGATTGGTCCACACCCGAGAGAGCTTTCTTTAGAGCCTAGTCTTAGAGCCTAGTCTCACACGTGAGACTAGGCTCTAAGGAAAGCTGTCTCGGGTGTGGACCAATCAACTTCAAGGACAGTGCACATTATCAGAGTTAAGTTTTTTGTTTGCATTATGACTGCAGGTATTGTGGTCTATGTAAACATGACTCCTTGTTAAAAAGGTGTCAGTTGTGTTGCCAGATAGAAGGGTAAAAAACCAATGATCATGGTGAAGGTTTGTCGCGTGAACAGGACGTGCCGATTCCGTTACTGGTTCAGCACTAACCGGTTGTGCGTTGAAGAATGCGCCCGCAATAATGTACAATTGTTGCGGAGTGTAAATAATGACGAACCTTCGCCCGCCTTAAAGGTCGTGTATGTTTGTGTGCAAACAAGCGTAGCAATTTGTCTGCATTATCTCCCTCGCCTGGTGTGCAGGAGGTCGTGGGTTCAATCCTGACCCTGACGCCTGCTGTATATTTTGGAGTTTGCGTCTCTCTTTCTCATCATCATCACGGTAGCTAGGAGATGTTAACTACCTCACCTGGTGTGCAGGAGGTCGTGGGTTCAATTCTGACTGACGCCTGCTGTATATTTTGGGTTTGCGTCTCTCTCTCATCATCATCACGGTGGCTAGGAGATGGTAACTACCTCACCTGGTGTGCAGGAGGTCGTGGGATCAATCCTGACCCTGACGCCTGCTGGATATTTTGAGTTTGCGTCTCTCTCATCATCATCACGGTGGCTAGGAGATGTTAACTACCTCGCCTGGTGTGCAGGAGGTCGTGGGTTTAATCCTGACCCTGACGCCTGCTGCTGTATATTTTGGGTTTGCGTCTCTCTCTCTCCTCATCATCATCATGGTGGCTAGGAGATGTTAACTACCTCACCTGGTGTGCAGGAGGTCGTGGGTTCAATCCTGACCCAGACGCCTGCTGTATATTTGGAGTTTGCGTGTCTCTCTCTCTCCGTGGTCGCGTGGATTTTTTTTCTCCAGGTCTTCCGGTTTTTCCCTCCACATGTAGAACCACGCTTTTAGACGATTCGTCCACTATCAATTTCCAAGCGATGATAAGTCACGTCCTTCAACTTTCATTTGTGGCCAAATTGCCTTCCCAAACATAGCTCATAGCTCAGTGGGCCTTACCTGCTAAAAAATATATATATATATGTACATGCAAAAGCTTTGAATGAAATATTTCTTTAATGACATTATACAAATCTACTTTGCAGTCCAACTACTCAACTCATTCGTCAATAACCGCGTGTGTGTGTGTGTGGCTTTAAAATGAAAAAAATAAATATTCTAAATGACATTATAGGCAATGGCTCTTCTTCATAGCATAGCATAGAGAGAGAGGCGAGAGATGAGCCAGTGGCATGCAGGAGGGCTGTTATTTAACTTTGTTTCGCTCTTTGTAAGGCCAAAGTTGTGAATAAGAGTTGGAGACTGTGTGAGTGTTTCTGCCCGGGGGGCCTGAAAAGAGAATGACATTTTCCCAAATCCATTTTATAATGACCAGTTTTTAGCTTTTTAAATTGGCTCCATGAAGTTACATAACAGTAGCCAGCGAGTACCGATAGGATCAGAATTAATCAGAATATGTATTGACGCTGCAGGAATCAGATGAGCCATGAAGCTCTTTTTGCCACAGACGTCCAGCAGACGTTGAGACAAAAACCTTCAACTTTGTTGAGCCGTGACACCGCCTCCATCACCTCCTCTCAACACAGGGGGGCACGTGAATACCACCATCACCACTACCACCACCACCACCACTACCACCACCACTACCACTACCATCACTACCATCACCACCACTACCACTACTACTACCACCACTACCACTACCACCACTACCACTACCACCGCCACTACCACCACCACTACCACTACCACCACTACCACCACCATCACCACCACTACCACCGCCACTACCACCACTACCACCTTACCATCACTACCATCACCATCACTACCACCACTACTACCACCACTACCACTACCACCACCATCACCACCACCACTACCACCGCCACTACTACCACCACCACTACCACCACTACCACCACCACCACTACCATTACCACCACCACTACCACCGCCACTACTACCACCACCACTACCACCACTACCATCACTACCATCACCACCACTACCACCACTACCACCACTACCATCACCACCACTACTACCACCACCACTACCACTACTACCACCACCACCACCACCACTACCACCACCACTACCACCACCACCACCACTACCACCACCACTACCACCACCACTACCACTACTACCACCACCACCACTACCACCACCACTACCACTACTACCACCACCATCACCACCACCACTACCACCACCACCACTACCACCACCACCACTACCACCACCACTACAACCACCACCATCACCACCACCACTACCACCACCACCACTACCACCACCACCACCACCTCCATCACCACTACCACCACTACTACCACCACCTCCACCACCACCACCACTACCACCATCACTACCACCACCACTACCACCACCACTACCACCACCACCACCACCTCCATCACCACTACCACCACTACCACCACCACAACCACCACTACCACCTCCACCACCACTACCACCATCACTACCACCACCACTACCACCACCACCACCTCCATCACCACTACCATCACCACTACCACTACCACCACCACCTCCACTACCACCACCACTCACTACCACCACTACTACTACTACCACCACAACTACCACCACTACTACTACCACCACCACAACTACCACCACAACTACCACCACCACTACTACCACCTCCAACAACAACAACCGCCATCTGCCACTAAGTGACGGTGACGTCACCACGACGCTTGTGCCAGGTCATGTGCACCTTGAGGCCACGTGAAGTGTCCAACGCCCGCTGGCAGGAGGTCACGGGGCAGACCCAGGTGCAACGGGTCGACTGACTGAGACGACTGGCTGATGCACCACCTGTGCCCCCTACTGTGCCAATTTGCTGTGCTTTAGCCACCCTGCGCTCCGCTCGTTGTTGTGAGCGTCGCTCCGCGGCCCTCCGTTGTGGTTGGAGGGCGACTGCCTCCAACTGCCCAGTAGCGTCCTTCACGAGCCTCCTCCACAGAGGCCGATCTTGACACCGCTGGTACCAGTCATCGGCAAGTCCACTCAGCTCCACGTCCTCCTATACCACATCACTCCATCTCTTCTCTAGCCCGTGCCGCGCCCGTTTAGCCCCCTCGATCCGGCCGAACAAAAGCTGTCTGAGCATGTGGTGGCTGGGCATGCGGGCTACATGACCCAGCCAACGCACAGACACACACACATACACATCCGCACACACAGACACACACACACGCGCACAAAGCCTGGAACATGCAGTTCGCGCGTGCACTGATTAGACGAGCAAGTTGACTGTGGTATTAACATTCTCCGTTCAATCACGGGGATCAGGTAAAGCTCATTACCGCCAAAGCAGCCTCAATGTTTAGCGCAAGACAGGTCATGGACACCCCCCCCCCAACCCTCAACTTAGCAGGCGCTGTGAATTGGCAAGTCGGTAACGTTGACTTTTCTTGCTTGAGCACTTCCCCTCCCAACGCATGAATGGACGAGTGGCAAGTCTCGATTTAAAGCTTTCGTGACTGCAGGGATTCATCTTCTTGGTTCTTTCGGTAAAGTCACGTAGAAGGGAAGTAATAAAATAATAAAAAATAAAACATAATAAAATAATTCTCACGACGTTTCGGCTACAACGCAAGTAGCCGTCTTCACCTGAGGACGGCTGCTTGCGTTGTAGCCGAAACGTCGTGAGAATTATTTTATTATGTTTTATTTTTATTATTTTATTACTTCCCTTCTACGTGACTTTACCGAAAGAACCAAGAAGATGAATCCCTGCAGTCACGAAAGCTTTAAATCGAAATTTTATTAAGTTTTATTTTTATTATTTTATTACTTCCCTTCTACGTGACTTTACCGAAAGAACCAAGAAGATGAGTGGCAAGTCGGTAACGTTGACTTCCCTTGCTTGAGCACTCCCCCTGCCACCAACGCACGAATGGACGAGTGGGTTATCTGGTAGCGGTCGGCAAAATTTTTGGTACCAGCACCGGTTTCGTGGAAGACAATTTTTTCACGGACCGAGGGGTGGGTGGGTGGAGGGGTTCATCGTTGGGTCTTTCCCCGTTTTCAAAGAAGCTTTCCAGCGAGGTTTGTTTTTTTAAATCCTTTATATTAAGTTCACTTGCTTGCTTGCTTACGACCGTGCAAATCTTTCGGTCGTTTTTTAACCCACTTCCCGTGATCCAAACGAGCTGACATTTTGCACACAGACTCGTTGTGCGAGACAATTAATGTTCGTGAAAATTATTTTTCAAAAATTTTACACTGTTTAGGGAAAACAAATTAAATATTTAATTATCAATTGCTTAATACTGGCAGACAATCATCTGACCCATAGGTGGCAGCCATCTCAAGCCAGAGGACGAGAGGACTCTAGCCGCCACGCATATAAAGGATTTAGAGTGAAAAACTTTGTTTTTACGGGTTACACTTATTTACTCATTTTGGCTAGACCGCTAGAGGGTAGAAGCTTGTGGGCTCACCAAAACTGTGACTGAGACGAGTGCCCAGTTGCGGGAAAGAGGTGTGGATGGAAGTGGTGAATAACACTGGTCAACAAAAAAATAACATTTTTCCGGCCTGGACTTTTGCAGCTGTTCAAGACTACTTTCAGGGTACTGATTCCAAATCTGATCTCAGATTTGCTCTATCACATCTCATTTTTGTGCTATCGGCATACCCCATTTTCATTGATTTTACCCGAAATTAACTCTGTCACTTATGATTGCAAGTTGTTGCGAGTCAGTCAGTGACTGCTTTAGTGTTAAAATATGGTGCTGTATTTTTAGTGTGTTTATAACATCATTTTATGTAGCTATCCACATTTATTTAATATTTTTCTTCCGCAGTTTTTATTGAAAATGCAATATTTGATATCTCAAAAACCTGATGGGATAGGCAAAAACTGATACCAGATTTGGAATCAGCACCTTAAACCCGTTGGAATACCTTGTGCCAGAAAAAGTGTGTTGACCAGTGTAATAAAATAACGGGGCGGGTCACGCGCGAACTCACCGCTGACCTCATGCTTCTGTGCGACCCTGTTCCTAACAGGTTGACCCGATCCGTGACCCAGGGATTTGGGAACCCCTGGGTGAACCAACTTGTGGATGGGCTACGCTCGTGCCAACGCCGAACACAAAAAAAAACTAAAAAATGTTCGCTGAAGTTTTGTGTCTTCAAAATATTTTCCATTGATCGCACGCATTGTGCTATTAAAGCAGCAACAACAGCAGCCACCGCTGCGGTATATTGTGTGATGAGCGAGAGCGAGCGAGCGAGAATAAAACAAGTATAACCCGTAAAAACAAAGTTTTTCAATCTAAATCCTTTATATGCGTGGTGGCTAGAGAGTCCTCTCGTCCTCTGGCTTGAGATGGCTGCCACCTATGGGTCAGATGATTGCCTGCCACCATTAAGCAATTGGTAATTAAATAGAAAAAAAATCCTAAAAAGTGTAAAATTTTGGAAAAAAAATTTTTTCACGAAAATTGTCTCGCACAACGAGTCTGTGTGCAAAACGTCAGCTCGATTGGATCACGGGAAGTTGGTTAAAAAACGACAGAAAGATTTGCACGGTCCTAAGCAAGCAAGCAAGTGAACTTAATATAAAGGATTTAAAAAAGAGTAATTGGAGTGGGGTTAGCGTGTGGACGTTAGCGCGTGGACGTTTTTCCTGAATACCAATTTCTGAAATGAGAGCAGGAAAAACACGGAACGTGATCACGAACATGGAAGGGATATTGGAATAAATTGTGTGCGTGCGTCTGCACAGGAGACCACGTTTGTGTGTGTGTCTACACAACAGACTACGTGTGTGTGTGTCTACACAACAGACTACGTGTGTGTGTCTACACAACAGACTACGTGTGTGTGTGTGTCTACACAACAGACTACGTGTGTGTGTGTGTCTACACAACAGACGGTGTGTGTGTGTGTCTACACAACAGACTATGTGTGTGTGTGTCTATACAACAGACTATGTGTGTGTGTGTGTACACAACAGACTACGTGTGTGTGTGTCTACACAACAGACTACGTGTGTGTGTGTCTACACAACAGACTATGTGTGTGTGTCTATACAACAGACTATGTGTGTGTGTGTCTACGCAACAGACTACGTGTGTATGTGTCTACACAACAGACTACGTGTGTGTGTCTACACAACAGACTACGTGTGTGTGTGTCTATACAACAGACTACGTGTGTATGTGTCTACACAACAGACTACGTGTGTGTGTGTCTATACAACAGACTACGTGTGTGTGTGTCTATACAACAGACTATGTGTGTGTGTGTCTATACAACAGACTACGTGTGTGTGTGTCTACACAACAGACTATGTGTGTGTGTGTCTATACAACAGACTACGTGTGTGTGTGTGTCTACACAACAGACTATGTGTGTGTGTGTCTACACAACAGACTACGTGTGTGTGTGTCTATACAACAGACTATGTGTGTGTGTGTCTATACAACAGACTATGTGTGTGTGTGTGTACACAACAGACTACGTGTGTGTGTGTCTACACAACAGACTACGTGTGTGTGTGTCTACACAACAGACTATGTGTGTGTGTCTATACAACAGACTATGTGTGTGTGTGTGTACACAACAGACTACGTGTGTGTGTGTCTACACAACAGACTACGTGTGTGTGTGTCTACACAACAGACTATGTGTGTGTGTCTATACAACAGACTATGTGTGTGTGTGTGTACACAACAGACTACGTGTGTGTGTGTCTACACAACAGACTACGTGTGTGTGTGTCTACACAACAGACTATGTGTGTGTGTCTATACAACAGACTATGTGTGTGTGTGTCTACGCAACAGACTACGTGTGTATGTGTCTACACAACAGACTACGTGTGTGTGTCTACACAACAGACTACGTGTGTGTGTGTCTATACAACAGACTACGTGTGTGTGTCTACACAACAGACTACGTGTGTGTGTGTCTATACAACAGACTACGTGTGTGTGTGTCTACACAACAGACTATGTGTGTGTGTGTCTATACAACAGACTACGTGTGTGTGTCTACACAACAGACTACGTGTGTGTGTGTCTACACAACAGACTATGCGTGTGTGTGTCTACACAACAGACTACGTGTGTGTGTGTCTACACAACAGACTATGTGTGTGTGTGTCTACACAACAGACTACGTGTGTGTGTCTACACAACAGACTACGTGTGTGTGTGTCTACACAACAGACTATATGTGTGTGTCTATACAACAGACTACGTGTGTATGTGTCTACACAACAGACTACGTGTGTGTGTGTCTATACAACAGACTACGTGTGTGTGTGTCTACACAACAGACTATGTGTGTGTGTCTATACAACAGACTACGTGTGTGTGTGTCTACACAACAGACTATGTGTGTGTGTGTCTATACAACAGACTACGTGTGTGTGTGTCTACACAACAGACTATGTGTGTGTGTGTCTATACAACAGACTATGTGTGTGTGTGTCTATACAACAGACTACGTGTGTGTGTGTCTACACAACAGACTATGTGTGTGTGTGTCTATACAACAGACTACGTGTGTGTGTGTCTACACAACAGACTATGTGTGTGTGTGTCTACACAACAGACTACGTGTGTGTGTGTCTATACAACAGACTATGTGTGTGTGTGTCTATACAACAGACTACGTGTGTGTGTCTACACAACAGACTACGTGTGTGTGTGTCTATACAACAGACTATGTGTGTGTGTGTCTATACAACAGACTATGTGTGTGTGTGTCTACACAACAGACTACGTGTGTGTGTCTATACAACAGACTATGTGTGTGTGTGTCTACACAACAGACTATGTGTGTGTGTGTCTATACAACAGACTATGTGTGTGTGTGTCTACACAACAGACTATGTGTGTGTGTGTCTATACACAGATTACGTGTGTGTGTGTCTACACAACAGACTATGGTGTGTGTGTCTACACAACAGACTACGTGTGTGTGTGTCTATACAACAGACTATGTGTGTGTGTGTCTACACAACAGACTATGTGTGTGTGTGTCTATACAACAGACTATGTGTGTGTGTGTCTACACAACAGACTATGTGTGTGTGTGTCTATACAACAGACTATGTGTGTGTGTGTCTACACAACAGACTATGTGTGTGTGTCTACACAACAGACTACGTGTGTGTGTGTCTATACAACAGACTATGTGGTGTGTGTGTCTACACAACAGACTACGTGTGTGTGTGTGTGTCTACACAACAGACTACGTGTGTGTGTGTCTACACAACAGACTACGTGTGTGTGTGTCTAACACACAGACTTTGTGTGTGTGTGTCTATACAACAGACTACGTGTGTGTGTGTCTATACAACAGACGATGTGTGTGTGTGTCTATACAAACAGACGATGTGTGTGTGTGTCTACACAACAGACTACGTGTGTGTGTGTCTACACAACAGACGATGTGTGTGTGTGTCTATACAACAGACTATGTGTGTGTGTGTCTACACAACAGACGATGTGTGTGTGTGTCTATACAACAGACGATGTGTGTGTGTGTCTACACAACAGACGATGTGTGTGTGTGTCTACACAACAGACTATGTGTGTGTGTGTCTATACAACAGACTACGTGTGTGTGTGTCTACACAACAGACGGTGTGTGTGTGTGGTCTATACACAGACGATGTGTGTGTGTGTCTACACAACAGACGATGTGTGTGTGTGTCTATACAACAGACTACGTGTGTGTGTGTCTATACAACAGACGATGTGTGTGTGTGTCTACACAACAGACTACGTGTGTGTGTGTCTACACAACAGACTACGTGTGTGTGTGTCTACACAACAGACGATGTGTGTGTGTCTACACAACAGACTACGTGTGTGTGTGTCTACACAACAGACGGTGTGTGTGTGTCTACACAACAGACGATGTGTGTGTGTGTCTACACAACAGACGATGTGTGTGTGTGTCTACACAACAGATGTGTGTGTGTCTAACCAACAAGATTTGTGTCTACACAACAGACTACGTGTTTGTGTGTCTATACAACAGACTATGTGTGTGTGTGTCTACACAACAGACTACGTGTGTGTGTGTCTACACAACAGATGATGTGTGTGTGTGTCTACACAACAGACTACGTGTTTGTGTGTCTATACAACAGACTATGTGTGTGTGTGTCTACACAACAGACTATGTGTGTGTGTGTCTATACAACAGACTATGTGTGTGTGTGTCTACACAACAGACTATGTGTGTGTGTGTCTATACAACAGACTATGTGTGTGTGTGTCTACACAACAGACTATGTGTGTGTGTGTGTCTATACAACAGATTACGTGTGTGTGTGTCTACACAACAGACTATGTGTGTGTGTGTCTACACAACAGACTACGTGTGTGTGTGTCTATACAACAGACTATGTGTGTGTGTGTCTACACAACAGACTATGTGTGTGTGTGTCTATACAACAGACTACGTGTGTGTGTGTCTATACAACAGACGGTGTGTGTGTGTGTGTCTACCAACAGACGATGTGTGTGTGTGTCTATACAACAGACTATGTGTGTGTGTGTCTACACAACAGACTATGTGTGTGTGTGTCTACACAACAGACTATGTGTGTGTGTGTCTATACAACAGACTACGTGTGTGTGTGTCTACACAACAGACTATGTGTGTGTGTGTCTATACAACAGACTATGTGTGTGTGTGCCTACACAACAGACTATGTGTGTGTGTGTCTACACAACAGACGATGTGTGTGTGTGTCTACACAACAGACTATGTGTGTGTGTGTCTACACAACAGACTACGTGTGTGTGTGTCTACACAACAGACTATGTGTGTGTGTGTCTATACAACAGACTACGTGTGTGTGTGGTCTACACAACAGACTATGTGTGTGTGTGTGTCTATACAACAGACTATGTGTGTGTGTGTCTACACAACAGACTATGTGTGTGTGTGTCTATACAACAGATTACGTGTGTGTGTGTCTACACAACAGACTATGTGTGTGTGGTCTATACAACAGACTATGTGTGTGTGTGTCTATACAACAGACTATGTGTGTGGGTGTCTACACAACAGACTATGTGGTGTGTGTCTATACAACAGACTATGTGTGTGTGTGTCTATACAACAGACTATGTGTGTGTGTGTCTACACAACAGACTATGTGTGTGTGTGTGTCTACACAACAGACTACGTGTTTGTGGTCTATACAACAGACGGTGTTGTGTGTGTCTACACAACAGACTACGTGTGTGTGTCTACACAACAGACGGTGTGTGTGTGTGTCTACACAACAGACTACGTGTGTGTGTGTCTACACAACAGACTATGGTGTGTGTGTGTCTATACAACAGACTACGTGTGTGTGTGTCTATACAACAGACTATGTGTGTGTGTGTCTACACAACAGACTATGTGTGTGTGTGTCTATACAACAGACTATGTGTGTGTGTGTCTATACAACAGACTATGTGTGTGTGTGTCTACACAACAGACTATGTGTGTGTGTCTACAGCAACAGACTACGTGTGTGTGTGTCTATACAACAGATGGTGTGTGTGTCTACACAACAGACGGTGTGTGTGTGTCTACACAACAGACTATGTGTGTGTGTCTATACAACAGACTACGTGTGTGTGTCTACACAAGACTATGTGTGTGTGTGTGTCTATACAACAGACTACGTGTGTGTGTGTCTACACAACAGACGTGTGTGTGTGTCTACACACAACGGTGTGTGTGTGTCTACACAACAGACTACGTGTGTGTGTGTCTATACAACAGACGGTGTGTGTGTTACACAACAGACTATGTGTGTGTGTGTCTATACAACAGACTATGTGTGTGTGTGTCTACACAACAGACTATGTGTGTGTGTCTACACAACAGACTGTGTGTGTGTGTCTACACAACAGACTATGTGTGTGTGGTCTATACAACAGACTATGTGTGTGTGTCTACACAACAGACTATGTGTGTGTGTCTATACAACAGACTATGTGTGTGTGTCTACACAACAGACTATGTGTGTGTGTCTACACAACAGACTATGTGTGTGTGTCTACACAACAGACTACGTGTGTGTGTCTACACAACGACTACGTGTGTGTGTGTCTACACAACAGACTATGTGTGTGTGTGTCTATACAACAGACTACGTGTGTGTGTGTGTCTACACAACAGACTACGTGTGTGTGTGTCTACACAACAGACTACGTGTGTGTGTCTACACAACAGACTACGTGTGTGTGTCTACACAACAGACTATGTGTGTGTGTGTCTATACAACAGACTATGTGTGTGTGTCTACAACAGACTATGTGTGTGTGTGTCTATACAACAGACTATGTGTGTGTGTCTACACAACAGACTATGTGTGTGTGTCTATACAACAGACGATGTGTGTGTGGTCTATACAACAGACTACGTGTGTGTGTGTGTCTACACAACAGACTATGTGTGTGTGTGTCTATACAACAGACTATGTGTGTGTGTCTACACAGACGATGTGTGTGTGTCTACACAGACTATGTGTGTGTCTACACAACAGACTACGTGTGTGTGTGTCTATACAACAGACTACGTGTGTGTGTCTACACAACAGACTACGTGTGTGTGTGTCTATACAACAGACTAGTGTGTGTGTGTCTACAACAGACTATGTGTGTGTGTCTACACACAGACTACGTGTGTGTGTCTATACAACAGACTGTGTGTGTGTCTACACAACAGACTACGTGTGTGTGTCTATACAACAGACGATGTGTGTGTGTCTATACAACAGACTACGTGTGTGTGTGTCTACACAACAGACTATGTGTGTGTGTCTATACAACAGACTACGTGTGTGTGTGTCTATACAACAGACTATGTGTGTGTGTCTACACAACAGACTATGTGTGTGTGTCTACACAACAGACGATGTGTGTGTGTGTCTACACAACAGACTACGTGTGTGTGTCTACACAACAGACTACGTGTGTGTGTGTCTATACAACAGACTACGTGTGTGTGTCTATACAACAGACGATGTGTGTGTGTCTATACAACAGACTTCGTGTGTGTGTGTCTACACAACAGACTACGTGTGTGTGTGTCTATACAACAGACTACGTGTGTGTGTCTATACAACAGACTATGTGTGTGTGTGTCTACACAACAGACTACGTGTGTGTGTGTCTATACAACAGACTACGTGTGTGTGTGTCTATACAACAGACGATGTGTGTGTCTACACAACAGACTACGTGTG